>NW_028317901.1:461666-795833 GCF_062004578.1 Staurois parvus | reverse complement strand
ACCCTTTGGCGCTATATAAACTCGATAAATAAATAAAATAAGTATCTTACAAAGAGTTTAATAAAAAGGAGAAAAAACTAATACACGAGCAGGGAGATTGAACATCCATTTTCAAAGGGGCCAGATTATAAATAAAAAAAAAAAAAAAAAAACAACAAAAACACTGAATGGGACGCCTAAGAGGCCAACAACGTGCAATTCAGTAGCAATATTATCTACAGGAAATATTTAAAACCGCATTTAAACTAAAGAGTTTTGTGGCTTTCAACAAAAAGATTCAGCGACACACCCGTATAAAGATTTGCGTGTCCCAGTCACCTCCCCTGGTGTCCTCCGGTACGTGATTCAAAGCAATGTATTCAATAAAGGCTGTGTAGTAATTGTGAACTAGAGCAACATGCATATTCATGGGGCTGTTTTACTATTTTGTATCATAAAAATGTTGCTGTACATTCTACCAAGAACATTCTCTCTTGGTTTTTCCTTTAGAGCATGCTCCACATCTAAATTGTACCAAGTAGACTACCCCCCTAGTGTCACCTGTGACATACAGTATAGTGCCCTGGGTTAAACATTTTCCCTTTTGGTAGGCTTGTGCTGGCTTTCTCCACTCTTCATGGGCATTGGTTGTACTTGCCACACTTTTTATGTCCCTCTCTCTATACAATGATTTTTCCCCCAGCTCTCTGCAATAGTTACTTTATGATAGACTAGTAACTAGTCCATCTCATATGGATATTATGTCCTAAAATGACCTCCAGCTGTTCCCCGATATACTTGCAGAATAAATTATCACTATTTAATAAACACCTGTACTTACTCAAAATCTTTTGTATATGATGGTCAAGTAGTAAGTGATAAGCCAAGTTGTATTAATCTCCAATTTTTTTTTTAAACCGTAGAGCAGCACATCTCTTTACACAAGGCTGTCGATAGGCCTTTTATGAATGCTTTTTTACTGTATCCTCATGCCAAGACTCTTGCTAAGTTCTTATCTACTTACCAGTTTCTATGGGATTGGCTATATGATATACTAGTTTTGTTTAACACTGTATTATCAAGAATAGATTTATGGCATTAGCTTTTCATCAAAAATCCATCTGATGAGATCTCAGCTGTTATATCCTAAAAACAAATCTCAGGTAAGTCTGAATGCATAATAAGTTTAAAGTTAAAAGGAATTATTGCATAGAATTGCCATCTCTAAACTTCCACCAGGGATCCCATCCAACTCATCAAGATATAATTTTTTTTTTTTTATAAGTCCAGAGGTGCGAAAAACAAAAAAAGTGCAAGTAGGGGTGTCTACCCTGATCCCCCGGGGCGCAAGGCTCCTGACAGGGACAAAGATTTCCACATGGTCCACCTAGCCAAAAGGCCTGGTGGACCCGTTTCCTTGTGGCTAGCCGAAGCAAACCACCAAGTACTAGGTTGGGGAGCTCTCCTAAAGAGAGCACCCCCTTCCCCCAGGAACAGGGGAGGAAGGAACCTAATGGTCATGCACCCTCCCCCCTGGACTTCAGGGCAGGCCCACGGACTCACACCCTCCATCCTAGTGAGAAAAAATAAAAAAAAAAGTGAAAAGTGACCAAACAGAGGGTAGAAAAATAAATAAGAGACCGTGCAATTGTGCACTGGCTAGGCCCTGATGTTGTACATGTACATTGAGATGCTTCATCTGAGAACACAACACATTCCCATCGCCATACCCTGCACTTAGATGTAGTGGATGACCAAGAATGTAAATGTCAATATACAGTATGTTTTCAATAATTTAGAGACCAAATTGCAGCAAGCCTTACCAGACTTTTCCCTCTTTTAGAAAACTTACAACACTAATGCCTTTTTCGTAGGGCATGGGTGCTCAAACTGTGGCTATACAGCTGTTGCAGAACTACATGTCCCATGAGGCTTTGCAAAGCTGACAGTTACAAGCATGACTCCTAAAGGCTGAGATATGATGAGACATGTAGTTTTGCAACAGCTGGAGGGCCACAGGTTGAGCACCCAAGTCGTAGTGGATAGACAATATGAAACCTGGGGGAACTATGACGCCCTCAAAGTATTTAAGCAACCTAGTTGCACCTTTAAAGTATGATGGGAATCTGATTATACATGATCTTAAAATAGTCAAATTGCTTGCCAGCCAGTTTGGAATGGCAGCCAGTACTCAAAACTATAGGTCTTCCAGGTGAGATGTTCCATTATACCCTTGTTAAAAACAACCTTTGTAAAGGCTTCATGAACAACTTTAACATATTCCTTCCGATACTGTAGTTTCTGTGGTATTATGCAATACCATTTCTTATTTCTGAGTATATCCAGATACGTAGGTTCATAGTGGGTGTAATTCATGATGATTATGTTGATTCCCTTGTCTGAGTGTTTAATAATAATAACAATGTCATAGTTGTTCTGTAATCCATTTCTTAGTGAATTGTGATGCCCACCATTTTTAGACTCTTTACTACCAACTTGTGTAGATTCCAATGTATCTTCTGTATTTGGAGGCACCTTGGAAAAGGAAGTAAAACAAAATGCATCAGATTCAAATGTGTATGGTATATAGAGGCCTATACTTGTTTACGTTGGCCAACATTCAGTCATTGTGAGCAAATAATAGTGTACCATTTGTAAGGTTTGCCTACACAAAAAAAAAAGGCTAGTTAATCACTTGCAATTTTTTTGTGCTTTTAGTAATAACATTCCTAGTTGTCCTTTAAATTCCTCATCTCTGCTTGCATACAATATCTTGAAAACTAGAAAGGTTTTCACTTTTCCTTACTTAATCTTTGAATATCATTGTCTATATTTGTAATGGCCTATTAAGATCTCCATAATTTTTTTCTGTACACTTATGGACTTGAGCTTCCAATTCTGAGCTCATGTTTTTAACATTTGAGAAGATTCAAATCTTTAGCCTCTCTTCATTACAAACATTATAGTTGTTATCACTATACCTCTTAGAGTGTCTGATATGACAGAAGAGATTTGCTTTTCTCTCAAGAAGATTTTAAAACAGGTATTCAATTGCAACTCACAGACTTTAATCTAGACATGTTTTTGCATCTGTGACATAAACCCCTCCCATAAGGAGCCTGAAAATTGTGCCATATTTTATCTTTAAAAACACTTCCAAAATGTATTGACAGCAGCTACAATTAAATGACAGAAAGCACTTGTTAGTCCATCAATGTAGAAAGTGAAAATTTGACCCAAACATACTTGGTGTTTTCTAGCTACAGTATATACTGTACATAGAAATAAATGCGAACGAACCAGCTACCATTAGGTAAAATGCATCACATCCCCATTAACGCAAGAACAGCAACAAAAAAAGAAAAAAAAAATTTCGACACTTGGACTTTAAGTGCCATATTGACACAATCAGCACTTTTGACAAAGCAGAGGCCTTCTACCAATTAACAAAATTGAGAATACATTTTTTCCTATGTAAATTGGTACCAGATCACAACGTTTATGAACGCCCAAAACAACAGTTATGATCCCAATAAAACTACTTCATAGACTGCTTTTCCGAGGTGCAGTTTATCAACAAAATTTGATTCTTGAATTGGTCAGGAAGGATAATAAAGAATTTACTTACATATTAATAGACTGTGTGTACATGGGGATTGATTTTAGTATTCTTGAAGGAATTGAACTGTGCTACTGACTGACACTAACGAAACTATACTGTAGGCGATTGATAGGAAAAGCAGGTGAACAGCGCTAATCAATATCTAATGTAAACTGACCACTACACAGAAGGATGATGGTGTAGCGGAGGAGCAGGCAGAGAGACTGAGTGAATGACAAAGTGAATGAGACAGTGGGACACATGTGAGTGGTTGGTAGCTAGGACCTGGCGATACTGGCAACCACTAGAGCTGACAGTAGTGGTGAATGAAGCTTGTGTTGCAGAGTGGACAATTCACCCATTCACAGACACCTGGGAATAAGTGTTGCATATGGTAAACTTATAGAAGTTGCAAAAACACAGGAATGTGAAAACAACCAGAATTGCATAGATCTGTAGTGTTCCTCAATAATAATACTTTCAAATAGCTTAATTCTAACCCCCACCCCCCGCTTACACTTATGCCTTAAACATGTTCCTGGAGCCTACACCACATCAGGGGTTTCTTAGAGAAGCATCCTTGCAGACATACAAGTAGACAGCTTTGCATTTGGGCCTTTGAAAAACCCAGTATCTCTGGCATTCTGCACCTTGACTTTGCATCGCTCTGTCATCCATCATCCCCATCCCTCTGCACCCATGACTATGAACCAACGTTTCTGCCTCCCATCACCCTTGCCACTGCAACCTGTAGAGAGATGGAGGGACAAAGCCTGGATTTTCTGAGCTTTCAGCACACTCTGCTCATAGCTCCACCTACTTTCTCCTCCCTCTGGTGACATCACCTCCTTCATAGTGCAGGCTCTAGATGTAAATCTCCAAAGTCTCTGAGATGCAGACCATTTCACAAAGATGTGAAAATGTTGCTTCAACTGCCAGGAGACCTTGGTGGAAACCATCATCCTGGTAGGGCAGACCTGGTGGGAAGCTAGTTTCATTGCTTCAAACTATGCGACAACAAAACTCCTTGCCCTCAGCATTACAGAGCTGCATGGAGGACGGTGCCCAGTATCGATATTGCAGCCTTAGTGCTGTAGCTGCCTCCTATGACAAATTCATGTACATATTTCTGTCAGGCTGAGAGGATGAAATCCACTCAAGGTCTCCAATACTATGGACCCCTTCCAATGTGGCAGCTACCATATAAAAGTCCAACATCCAAATGTATTCTTAATTTCTTTTAATTTAATAAAAAAAAAAAAAAAAAAAAAAAAGTTTTATTTGAAAATACAACAGCACTGTTTTTCACCCTTTCCTCTTACACTATTAAACCCTCTATAGTATTTTAAACATACAATATTTATATCAGGCTGGAACTACGGGGGAAATCAAAGTCCATTTTACTACATGCACACTTTTACATTAAACATAGAATGTGCTACTGGTGGAGGAATCAGGTTTTTTTTTTTATAAATTTGCTGCTAATGAGGATGTCAGGACCCAGATTTGAACCTGTAACCTCTGCTGTGTCTGGCAGTATCACTTCTTGTTGAGCCACCTGAGAGGCAAAACATCTCCCTGCCTGATTCCTTAGACAGAGTTGCCTTGAACCTGTTCCTCTTGAACCCTTTGCTCCTTTCATGAACTTCCTATTGAAGCCAATCATTTGCACTTCCTGTTTGCCGATCATTGTGCTCTCTCCAACTAATACCTCACTCTCGTCACTCCTGCTATCATCCATATCTTCGCTACCACTTACTACCAACTTTTGTTTGTTCCTCGACTAAGTTTCCACTTGATCCCAAATAGGACAAAAGCATTAACTCTCCAGCGCTTCAAAAGGACCAACGCCCAGAAGAGGCCAGGGTCATGGTGTACGAATGAGCTATGGATAAAGACCCGAAGCTGCAGCCCTCCTCAGATGGGGAGATAAACTGAAAAAAAGCACACAGGTGCCACAAACACCTTGCACGTTATCCAAGGTTTATTAAAATATATATAAAAAAAAAAAAAAAAAAAAAAAAAAAAAAAAACCAAACTCACAAAAAGTAGCACAAGAGAAAGCCTGTAAGGCCACAATTATGGCCAAAATGGTGGTAGAGTGTCCGATTGGTGGTATGGTCCACCTGCTGACACATTTCGGGGATGTGTCCCTTTCCTCATTTCTGATGCCAACCTGAGTTGGTGGCCTAATGTGTGTGTGTGTGTGTGTGTGTGTGAGACCAGTACTGCCTCGGGCCGTGCCAGAGTTTCCAAATGGTCAGTCCGCCCCTGGGAGGGGAACATGATAATTAAAAACAATATAGTATTTTAAAAAACCATGTGCAAATACTTGCATATACAAATAAATTATTATTGCATAGATGATGGGAACATATATACAATAGGACATAAATGCAAAGATCCAATAGTAGGCCCTGTAGCACCGACAAACACAGCATGATGATTAATGGAGGATAGAAGTGTGCTGAAGCAAAAAAAAACAAACAAACAAAAAAAAAAAAAACAATTTTTACCTTGAAGGGTTAGATTAATAGCGTGCATCAGAATAACCTGATGAAAATGGAACTGGATGGGTCTAGGTGTACAAAAGATAATGTGGAAGGCAGAATGTGGTCGCTGGAACTTGATCCCAACCTATAACCACTCTACTGACCTTTGGCTTGTTTACCTATCTGTTACTGGACCCCAGCTTGCTGAACTTCTGATGGGACAATCCTGAGGACAGCAACCTGGTACTAACATGCAGCAAAATGCCTCACCAGGAGTTAGTGCTTAGACCCCGCACCTTGGGTGAGGCCACTTCATCCACCAGGGTGACCTGCTTGCAAATCTATCCTGCTGGTCGGTGAGAACCTCTACTATTATAGCCACTGGTCTCTGAGCCTGACTCCTGACCATGCCGCAGGATGTTTAACACTATTGGACAAGATGCTGATCAGATTAATTATTGGTATTTTATAATATTAATAACAAGGCCCCTTTCACATGGTGGATCCAAACATGTCCACCTGTCAGTGTTTCAGGTGGACCTGATCAGATGGTCCCCATGGACAGCTGGGTGTAACTGGACTTGTGTCGGTTTATACCCTTCTACCTCTAGGTCTGATCCAGTCTGAAAAAAAAAAAAAAAATTAAATACAATATTAATGATAATCCATGCTTTTCCATTTAGGTGGATCGGAGGGTCGTCTCTAGATTCCGATTTTTATTTACACCTGCCCACCCATAAAACAGAGTGGGCTCTGCCCCTTTCTGCTCTGCATAAACTGAGCAGACACAGATGTGTCATCTGCCAGCAGGGAATCTGTGAGCAGGATACCCAGCTGATCGGGACAGTCCACCGCATCTGAAAGGGGCCTTATAATAAACAACTACTATAAAAAAGTACAATATTATTGTAATAATGACAACCAAATTCAGCAGAGCACAATATTACTAGTATCTCAAGGAGCACGTAACAATAACATCCAAAGGTAAGTTACACATTTTATTTTATTATTATTGCTATGATTAATGTGATTATTGTTATTGCAATTGTAGCAGTCAAATGGAGGTTAAGCTGGATTAATTCTCTTTGTCTTGAATCCTTATCCAGTTAATGGGGCAGGATGTGAGCTGTTCACATTAAAAGTGGAACTTTAATAAGAAAATTAAGTTTTGCTAGATCACTTCATGCTCACCCTTTTGCAGATATAGCTATGTAAAACATTGAAACCAAGTGCCTCTACTGTTTAAAATCTAGTAATGCACTGCCTCACCCTGCCCTGCACATGCTCAGTTCTCCATTTGTTGTCACTGTGCCAAAAACTTAGAGGCCGATCTGCTAACAGCCTAAAGATTTACTGCTGCTCGAGGACATCAGCAAAATGGCAACCCTCAGCAAGAAGAAACAGGGAACAATGTTGGAGGCAATTTACGGCACACATTCTCTATGGTAGCATAATTATTAATGTGGAATGTATGTTCCATGCTAAAGAACATTTTTTTTTTTATCAAGTTATGGGTAAAAGTTCGCTTTAATACAATCTTCTTCTGCTGGTGGATACGGATTCTGTCAGTGATCAGTGTTCAAATGGTGTCCCAAGCCTTTTGAGATTCTAGTTGGTACTACTACTGTTATCTCTTAGCAGAATCACTTTAACTACAGATTCTTATTTCACAATAATTTCCTGTTATTTCCACCCAACGGTCTTGGCATTGCAACATGAATGAGCCGTACAAGTTTCCTGTTAACCATTGCTATATCAGGATTGTCATACAATAGAGTGTACTGTGGTTTGTCTGCCTGGAGATCAAGTGAGGACTGGGGATCATCATGGGGTAAGTAGTATTAAGATGTGTTGAGCTGTTGGTTTGGAGCAGAGATACTTCACCATTCAGACTGATAAGACCTGAACCAGCATGTAGGAGGGGCCAATTGCTTGGTACCCATAGAAGAGAATTCACACTGAGATCAAGGACTGCAGTAACGTGATATATATTAGCATCAAAGTTCCAACAAGGTGGTAACAGAGTCTGTGTAACACAGCTGAACTGGGACAGCAGCAAAGAGTTTGCAGAGGATATCCAGGAACAACTTAAGATACCGGAAGGCAGTTTGGAAACTAGGCACCTGGATGCGGAAGGGCACCTGGATGCGGAAGGGCTCCTGACTGTGGCACTGGTGAGCAGTCCCTACTCTGTCCCTCCTTCCTTGGAACCTTTCCCTGCGCTAACACATTGTCCATGACAAGTGGGTTCCTGTCCCTGACCTGGTCACTTTGCAAATGCATGCAAACCGAAGGGGAACAGTGCTATTTATTAGCACTGCCCACATTAAAGAGGACTGCTGAGATCATCCAGGGCATAAACATCCAATTGGACAGCTATGTTGACACCTATGGAGGCCTTGGAGGAACATTAGTTCCCTCCTTCTCCTCCGCTCTCTCTGCATAGTGGCTGCTGAGAAATGCCACCTGTGCAGGGAGGGCGAACTGCACCTGCCTACATGCAGTCAGTGACACATTGTGGGCATTATATAGCTGTCTGCGATTTGTCCTGCAATTACTGCATCTGGCAGAAGGAAGTCTTTCAGCACAAATTTCCATTGTAGTGCTGAGATATTATGTGGCCAGTGTAAGAGCTGTAAAGGAGGTTGATGCAGGAATGTGTGTCACAATAAATCATGTCCTTTAGGAACATCCACTTTTTACTGTACCCGCCAATCATAGTGGCACTATGGTATACTTTGTTTGGTACCATTTGTTTGGTCCATAGAAATCTGTTCCTCCTGTGAAAGAACCACTTTGTTTTCCTCCCATGGCAAGGGTTTCCAGCCCTCTTCTGTGGGAGATAGTTGACAAAGATCTCATAGACTTTCTATTTTCTTGGTGGATTCAACTATTTTTCTGGAAAAGCAAATTATTTTTTGCAGATGTTAACTTTCCTTCAGTGTTCTGGTCTTGGAGTGGTTTCCTTTGCCATCCTGATCCTCGATCAATTTTTTTTTTTTTTAAATACATACTAAGTCTAATTTTTCTTAGCAATTCAGACCCTACCACTAAATTGATTATAACCCATGTGCTTTCCTTAACCACTTCAAGTCTGGACTGTTTCACCTCCATCCAGTCCAGGCAACCTTTCAGATTTTAGCCCTGTCACATTTTGAATGACAATTACCTCAGCCATGCAGCACTGTACAACCTCTATCACCACTGGGGTTTTTTTTTATTTGCTATATAAAAAAAAAAAAAAAAAGCCCAAAAAAAAATATTTCAGTTTTATGATAAAAATAAAAATTAATCCTTCATAATTTTAGGCCAAAATATATTCTACTACTTTTTTTGATGAAAACAAATGTGTAAATTATTTAGTTTAGTAGCATGAAGAATAGCATAGAATCTACAAACTACGATAAATATATTTTAAAATTCATAATTTTAGAATCTGACTGCCTATCTCATGAGGGTGTAAAATGTAGTACAGTAAAATATCTCCAAAATTACCCATTTTTGGAAAGTAGACAGTCCAAGGTATTTAGCATGGTGAGCTTTTTGAAGTTGTGATTTTTGCCGAAATTCTTTAGGAATTTTAGGAAGTTAAATTTCATACACCAGTAGCATAATTACACACAAACACATTCTGGTACACTTCCCCCTCCCCCCCAGAGAATGGAAATAGCACGTGTGGGACATTTTCACAGCCTAGCCATATAGTCAGGCAAAAAAGCCAAAGAGCACATTAAGCACGTCCAATTTCCTGATTACCGATCACATTTTTGGAGGCACTGGAGCACCAGGATAATAGAAACTCCCAAAAAATGACCACATTCTGGAAAGAAAACACCCAAGCCATTTTCTAAGAGACAAAAAAAAAAAAAAAACGCAAAATGTGGAAAAAATGCAGCTAAAAGTTAATGCAAAAATGCTGAAAAACATGCATTTTTAACACAAATTTACACAACCAACGCTACCAGCGTTATTAAAACTCTCAGTGTGCACGGAGCCCTATACAGGATTTATATAGCACCAACAGTTTGTGCAGTGCTTTACAGTATAAAGGGGGACAGTACAATTACAATACAGAAGGAATAGGAGGGCCCTGCTCATGGCGCTTACAATCTAAAGAAAGGGAATGTAAAGTTTTCTGTTTTTTTTGGGAGGGGGGGGGTTTTTTTACACAAAGTTTTCAGTTAATTTAATGGTTGAACTAGATGGATGTGTGTCTTTTTCAACCTAACTAATTATATAACTATGTAATTAAAATATTTCTACCACACAGCATAGGCATAATTAAAATTGCACCTCAAAACATATTCTGCTGCTCCTCCCATGTATGGTGATACCACATGTGTGAGACTTTCATAGCCTAGCCACTTAGAGAGGCCCAAAATCAAACCTTAGTCTTTCTAGTGGCATATATTTTGCATTTCATTTCCTGACTACCTATCACATGCTTGGAGGTTCTATAGCACCAGAATAGTTGAAATACCCACAAAATGACTACATTTGGAAAGAAAACATCCCAATATATTTTCTAAGAGGCATTGTGAGTCTTGTGAAAATGGAATTCTTTTTTTCCACAAGCTTTTTCAAAATGTGGAAAGAAAATAAAAATGTACTTTTTTTTACTGCACAAAAGTTGGCTTACTTAGAATTACACCTCAAAACACATTCTGCTACTTCTACTGAGCATGGGGATACCACATGTGTGAGACTTTTACAATCTAGCCACATTAAGAGGCCCAAATTCCAAAGAGCACCCAAAAAGACTCATCAGCAAGAAATGTTATTAAAAAAAACTAAAATTGGGCAGAAGATAAAAAACAACGCTCACACACTGGAAGTGTCCCCAGAGGGGAAGTTGGTGGATTAGTGTATACAGTGCCAATTTATCGCCTGCTAATGTGAGTGCAATTTTAGATTTTTAATAAAACTCCTGGCAGATTTACACTATGTGGAACCTGGGTCTCCTCTCTTTTCTCTGAGCGTGGTTGTGTGGGGAACTTTGAGTGAGATTAGATTACTAGCAGTGCCATATGTGCAGAATTTGGGAGTGCTATTTGGTCCAGGTTTGTGTAAAGCAGATGCCCTCAAGTAAACCTGTTTCCTATCATGCAGCCAGTGGGTGGATCCTGAATAGTACCATTGTGGTAGATCTGCATGTTAACATACACCATACATGACCTTTCTATAGTCTGAAGGTCATGCAGTTCTGGTAAGCCCCACATGAAACATCTGATGGAGGCTGACTCACTGGCATTAGATACACTTAATTGCCTTCAAGTTGATTTGGTAATTTTTTGTGGACATTTTATATATTGGGATCTTTGTGATTTGTAACATGGACTTTGTTTACACTTATGTAGCATTGTGGCATTTTCAATATTCATTAAGCACAGCACATTGTATATGGATATATTCATTTCCACATTGTATTTCAATTATTTTAGGCCACTCCTATTTATCTGAACAATCTTGGCGTTTGTAAACTTACTTTAGGAAGGTCCTCACACATTTACTTCCTCGAATTATGTGACATGTATTCACCATGTCCTATGAGTAGGCACTGCTGTGTCACAAACTTTACAGAGCCTGCCTTCTGAACTACAGAACTTGCTGAAGGGAAGAGTTTCTGGAGGCGGAGTCAATACAGGAATCGCAGCTTGCAGACAGCAAGGTACCATGGAATATGTAGTCCCTAGAAATAAAAAATAAACAGCAGAAGAGAAGCTGCAAAGCATGCGGGGTATTTAGGAAGTTATGGGATGAGATGAGATGGCAAGCAGAGAATCAAAACACAACATGAAAGAAGACATTTCAAGTAAGCTTATGTTGGGCTGTCAAAAATAACTATTGTTTGCATTGCTATTACAATGCTGATGTTATGAAGTGAATGTGTATGCTGTGATTATACATCTCCTTTAATATATTTAGCTAGTGCTCTTTTCCCTTTTACTATTATCTATTGGACCTGCAGCATACCTCTTCCTCCCATTCTGAGTGGAAGATAAGACCCGTCTTATTCTCCATCAAATGCAAAGAGTCATTGATGATCATATCTTTTATCTTCAAATATAGCTTCATTCTAGTTCACATACTACTCAAGGAACAGCCCAACTGTTGATGGCTTGGAATGAATTTCTACCACCAAAGTTGGGATTTTAAACTTTTCGGACTTGTTATACTCATTAAGCCACTAAAAGTTTCCTCCAGACAGCTGAACTCCTTCCATTGAAGTTCTCTTTCCTCTGCTAATAGACAGTTTTACAGTTGTCTAACCCAAATTCTATTGCTTAATCTTTGATGAGTATGTGAACAGTGTCAAACAGCAATTCATTCTCCATCTGGGCCTTCGTATATCTTCAGGCTATCTATACAAAATTATTAGGAGCTAGTTGGACTTTTATTATATGCTACTTGTAAGAGCTTTTGAATCATTATTACTATTATTCATTGCTGGTATTGCCATTTGTATTATTAATATGCGCTGGGTAGTGGACCATTATTATTTTTGCATGGCGCTGGTAGGCCTGTACTTTTTACTAGCAAAAGTGTGCCAATCTGGGCAGAGAAGGGATATAATCAACTGTCTAAATCCTAAGTGCAGCCAACATGGGGAAAAAAAAAGTCAGCACAAGGGACAGTACAGTCAGTAGGATGTGTCTCTTGTCCCTTGTGCGGATTCCTGTACACTTAGGTGAAATCCTCCTCCGTTTGCGAGCCTCCACCCATTCCTGCGGCTGTATCTAATCTTTTAGTGTGTCTGGGGGTAATAGAACTAGGGAGCTGTCAGTGGCTATCAAGAAAGACTGCCTATGCCCACCCTTTCTGCCCAGCTGCTGCATTCAAAGAAGTTGGACTACAGTTTCTATGAATAAACTAGGATCTAGGAATGAAGGGTGCAGACCTGTCAATCATCTGCTCCCTCCTCCAGTCACAGATCACTTTCCATTCACTGAAGTTATACTACAGCAATATATGGCAGAGCGGCTTGGAAAGGGCAGGCATAGTCAGGCGCTTTTGATGAGAGACTGACAGACCCTTATATCTATTAATACCCTTCCCCCCCCCCACACACACACCGGAAGATTATTGCAATGGGGTAGGGGGGCTAGGATGGGCATGGGCTGTCATCAAAAGCATCTGGCTATGCCTACCCTTTCTGCCCTGCATACATTAATACAAGCTATACTACAGCTTTACTACTACCATTATTATTAGTCAGGTCAATCACACTTGCACCCCCAGGTCCTTTTTTGCTTAACTTACAGCTGATTCCCAGTATAAAGTACCCAGGATATAAAGTAGTAGCTTATACCCCCATAAGGCTAAGTTCACACTAGCTTTGTTAGCAGGTGTTAGACTGGCATTTGGGAAGCGTTTTTAATGCTCCTCAAATGCCTATGAAAATTTAACATGTGGCAGCACACAGTGCTGTTTACACTGAAGCGTTAGCATCCCAGCAAAATTGATGCCTCATGTTGAGTCAGGAGGAGCTGAAGCCTCCCATTCAAGTCTATGATGATGCTCCTCAAACGCCTGGCAGGCATTTGCGAGGCGGTTGTGGAGCGTTAATACCATTAAACTTCATTCTAGGTGTTTGTGGTGTGGTTTTAACACTTGGAAAACGCCTATTAAATGCCTCAAAAATGCACATAGGGCATTTGGGGAGTGTTTACGCTTCCCAAACGCCTGTCTAACTCCTGTCAAATGCTATAGGGACGTTTGGCAAGAGTTAAAAATGAGTCAAGTGTGAATGAGCCCTAATACTGCTTTTATAAATTTGTTAGTTTTTTTTGTTATAGCACTACGCTTTTGTAGAGTGTGAGATAGGGATGAGTAGTGAATGTCATACTTCCTGGGTTGAGCAACCTTTTTAGGCACAAATACCAGTCCAATAATGTCTTTGCAGTTTATTTATACCGTTTATGGGTGCTTCAGAGGAAAACAAATGAAACATCCAACAAAGCAAAACCTAGCTGTGTTTTGGCTCTAAGAGTCCATGCACACCCCAATGAGCATCCCAATGAGTACCATCCATAACTGTGCAACTTCAGGAGTAGTTCCTGCACTACTTTGATCTGACTTTCATGTGACTTGAAAGCCATAAACTTTAATGTAAGCCCTCCAAAGTCGCATGAAAGTCACACCTGAATAATATACATGTGACTTGTGTGCACAAACAATCATCCTAGGTCAAAGTTGCACCAAAGTCACACTTATTCAAAGTCGCATCAAGTTGCACTGTAAAGGCACACTGGGGAGAAAAGGAGGGGAAAAAAAAAAAGTGTGAATGGAGCCTTACTACACATAGGCAATCCTAACGATCACACTGCCCAAGCCTAATGCTTGCCAGCCTCCATATACAGTTTTGTAGTTTTTACCAACCTTTCGCACCAACAGACATGACCTGTCTGCTTCCCAGGCTGCAGAGCACTGACTACGTGCATCAGGTGAACCTAAATTACCTAAGAGGGGGCAATGCAACACCTGGAGTGGATCAGATCATTGAAAGCCTGAACAGGTATAAGAAAAGGAGCCTTGGAGAAGTGTAAATCCCAAATAGGACTTTTCCAGGCTCCCCATGAGATAAATATATTTTTATATTGTCATTTTATTGTTCAAGTGAAGTTCTGGCTGCTAACAGATCTTAGGTGGAACTTGGAAGTAAGAATGCTAAAAGTCCTTATTGGAAATATATATTATTAACTTGGTAAGGAGGACATCTTGCCTGAACCTCTGAGTCTACAGCCATCTGGAGGATCTGATGCTGGTAGATCTGACCCCAACCACTAAAATTGCATATTTATGCACCCTACCCGTACCCTTCGCTCTTCACAGGACCTCCTTCTATCTTGCTCCCTGGTCTCCTCCTCCCACGCACGACTGCAAGACTTCTCCAGGTCCTCCCCCATCCTCTGGAACTCACTACCCCAACCCATCAGACTGTCACCTTCCCTCCTCACCTTCAGGCGCTCCCTGAAAACCCACCTCTTCAGGGAAGCCTACCCCACCCTCACCTAACAGCCGCTGCCCTTCCCTCCTCCTTCCACTCCATCCCCCACAGCCATTTCCTCCTGTACCTCTACCCCCTCCCTCCTAGATTGTAAGCTCGAAAGAGTAGGGCCCTCTTACCCCTTGTGTGCTGTTTGATGTTACTGTACTGTTTCATGTATTGTCCCCCCTCTATTGTACAGCGCTGAGCAAACCCTTTGGCGCTATATAAACTCGATAAATAAATAAATAAATAATAAATAAATTTATCATATTGATGTAATTTCCCACATGCATCAATATCTGCTGCTTGAAGTTCTTTACTAGAACAGCACACAAGGCATTACAGCATAGCTGTTTTAATGCTCTGTAGGTTGCCCCAGTGAAGCATTACAAGTGGAAGATATCAGTGTGATGGAGTTCCTGGTGGCATAATGATTGCATTTTGAGTGACTGATCCCACCCTAAAAGTGAAACCAGTTTCAGATAGACAGGATCTTTACTTTTAAAAATTTAAATGGCTTACACAGGGGCGGACTGACCATTTGGAAACTCGGGCACTGCCCGGGGGCCCGGGGTCAGTAGGGGGCCCCATGAGATGCCCCTGGTACCTTTTTCATAGGCTTTTTTGAGTTTGGGCAAGGACACAGGGGCCCCATGATACCCTATTGCCCGGGGGCCCCATGAGTTGTCAGTCGGCCCCTGGGCTTACATGTTTGATTTAAATAAGCTTTGCATTAGAAAATCCTGTTTTTAGTATACAAAAGATTTATTGTGAATATTACCAAATCAACAGGTTTTACATCGAGCTGTAACAATCAGGTATAAACATACATAGTTGGTAAACTTTGCATACCGATTGTAATAAATTAACAACTATTTTCAAAATAAAAAGCCCAGAAACTGCAAAAGGAGGTTCCTACAATGCTAGGTTCAAGTATGTGATAGTTGTGAAGAGTGAGGGGTCCTCATAGACAGTGATTTTGTAGTTTCCAAGAGGAAAAGTAATATAAGTTCAAACAACAGAAGTAGGCGCTAGAAGGATAGAGGGTAGTAGGATAGAAGGATACTGAAAAAAATAGCAGAAAAGAACAAGTAAAAGGGTGGATAGAGAAGGAAAGCTTGGAAGAAGAAGGGGAGAAGGGAAAAAGGGAAGGGGATTCTGGTTGTTAGTTATTCTATGTTTTATGATTTAATAAATTGTGGGGGTTGGAAGTATGATTTTCAAGGTAGTCATATGACTCCTCATATGGATGTTGGTCAAGATAGCTGTAAATTTTTCATTAATCGTGATGTCATTTAACATGTTTTTAACTGCTTCAAAACTTAAATTGAAGGTTTTCCAGGTTCCGTCTAGTGTAAGTTTTGTGGATGCAGAAATAACGCTCGCTCAGTACGAAGTATTTTGGTAATGGTTTATTCAGTAGCTCTTCCAAAGGGTTTTAAGGAGTTTTGTAGCAAGAAATGTATGAATAAGATTGAAAGCCTGTATTAAAAGTCTGCTTATTATTGGATAGGGCCACCAACTGTGGGCCACTGTACCCTCATGAGGACATCCATGAAAGAAAAGCTTGATTTCCGTGGTTAGTCAAATATTATAATGCAGGATTTATATTGCCAACGGTTTACACAGTGCTTTACAAAATTGAGAGAGACAGTATAGTTCTTTTAGAGCTTACTATCTAAAGAGAAAAGTAATAACTGTTAGAGATGAGCTGACTGATAAAGTAAAAGCACAGTTTATTAGAGGCAGAATAGGCCTCTCTGAAGACATGGGTTTTCAGGGATCGCCTAAAGGCGGATAGAGTAAGAGAGTCGCAATGCACATAAAACAGCACTTAAAACAGTAACTGCACAGAGGTGCGGTGAGATAGGTAAGAAGAGAACCAGCAGAGTCACAGAGGTCAAGTCAATGGAGTTTTGTTGAGGAGGAGGGGGTGGTTGACTGTAACAAAGATAGCAGAAAGGTCTAACAGTAAGAGTCCAGAGTAGTGACAAATGGCTTTAGCAATTAGGAAGTCGTTCATGAGTCTTAGGAAAGCAGTTTCTGTGGAGTATTGCAGGTAGAATCAGGACTGAAAGGGATCAAGATGGTGGTTACCAGTGAGGTAGTAGCTCAAGTGGTTGTAGACTAGTTGTTCTAGAAGATTGGAGGTAAATGGAAGCAAGGACATGGGTCTTGGGTTTTTTTGCCCATAAGGCCACAGTCACACCTGTGCTCTGGCCTGACAATGATTATATGCAAGAAAACTAGCGGTGAGTCTCGGTTATTAGCTGCAGGAGGCAGCCCCATTGAAAGCAGTGGGAGGATGCAGGCTCCTGCGGCTAATTGCAGTCACTTGCATGTAATCACAATGCAGCGATTACCTGCAAGTGATCAGCCCTGGACTGCATTTACCTGATAAGTCAGTATCAGAGGAATGCCTCCCCTGTCCTGTTAAATAGGTTAAATATGTACAAGCACAGGAGTTGGGACCATGCTTAAGCACCCAGTGACCAACACAGATGCCCACAGTTGACAACTCATGGCTACATATTCGACTGCCCTGTACTAGTTACAGTTATATGATTATAGTTCTGTTATAACATACTCTATTATTTGGATACTCTTTTTTTGTGCAAAAACAGGTTTGTATACAAAAGATATTTTTATCTGTAAAGTCACCTTGGAAATAAAGACACCTTCAAAAATCTTCAGAAATGAGCTTACATCAGGAGTTGTTAGAAATGACAAGGCAGATTTGTGTGGGATTTACATTGTCTTTCAAATAATAGGTTTCTCGATTCATCGGAGGTTTTCTTTTGCTTTGCATACTCTCCGCTACATTGTTCCCAACTCCAGACATAATTGGGTCTGAGAATCCTGATATAATTGACTCTCACTACTGATAAAATGTTTCTTGGTACGACTTAGACACTAAAAACATGAACAGGAGGCTGTGTTTTACCTCATTTATCTTAATTCTTATGTACAGAACTCTCCATACTAGGCAAGATTGAAAGTAAACCAATGCCAGAAGGGATCTATTGATCAAAGTGGTTACTCCTGCCTTCTTAATTAATGCCGCTGAACTGAAACATTTGACCACCCACCCTCTTTCCCATTTAGCAGATTCTGCTTTATCCAGGAGGGATTCCTACAAAAATGAAATTTAAACCTCTAATATTACAAGCATTTTTCATAAACATTTCACAAGAAAATGAATTTGTTTCAGTTCTACAGAAGCAGAGGATTAAAAAAAGAATTATCTAAATATATAAATTGCATTGCAGTATTCATTACATTTTTTAAGACTTCATTTTATTTTTCATTGTAACTATGTATATGTATATCATTAGGGATCCCCAAGTCTTAAATACCAAAAAGCTAGACATAATAAAATGTTTGGATCATTATAGCACGGAAAATGTGGTCCTGTTATTAGAATTTAAGGACCACGTCTTTTAATGTACAGCCATGATGTCCACTGCTTTAAAATGCACAAAGTCTCTTTCTTTACCAATGAGCTGCGTTATTTTGTTTTTTTACCATAAGAAGTAATTAACACATGTCCATTTCTAATGTTCAAATAGCACTTTGAACAAACATATGGAGATTGATAGAAAAATATAAGCATGCCTGCTAAATCTATGCTTAGGTATTTCTCTTTGATCTCTCATATCAGACAACCACTTATTTTTTCCTGAGCAACTGATTTGCAATGTAAATTGCAGACTATGGAAATAGGTTTAGGAAACATCATGCAGTATGGTAATACAGTTTCACCCTCATCTGATCTCTCTGAATGAGAAGCTAATTGAGCCATGATGCTTCCCATTTTAGACTGCAGAAGTCAAGGACTTTTCCTATTAGTAGTGCATGCCTTTTATTTGCAGTCTTTGGAATTTACCAACAAATACGGTACTGAATGTCCCTGGCAAAAATATATTCCTTTGTGTACTGTACACTTGATTGTGTACCATGAACCTAAGAAGGGCATTGCTGCTAAAAGTACAAATGCGTCCAACTTTCTTAGATACCATTGCAATTCAAGGCAGGGTTGTATCTGTTATGAGCCAAAATCTAGCTAGCGTTTGGCCCTGAATCAGCTTTTGCTATTATTGTAGAGGGGGAACTAAGGGTTTAAATAACTTAATGGAGGAGAGGTCCACTGCTTGGGTGACCAATATACACTCTCCGGCCACTTTATTAGGTACACCTGTTCAATTGATTAGTAACACAAATTGCTAATCAGCCAATCATATGACAGCAACTTAATGCATTTAGCCATGTAGACGTGGTGAAGACCTAAAACATACAAAGAGAGAGAGCGCACAACCACCCTAGTGCAATACCGCTTTATTGTAATAAGGAGTAAAAACTTTTCAAATAGCACTCACATTTTCACATTGGTATCAAGCATGTCTCATATAATGTGATCCACCACGTGGTCCCTGTAAAATCCAAAGCCTCTGGATGATCCACTGTCGACCGCAATCAACTAAGGACTTCACTGGAGGCACAGTGACACAGACTGCTGGTGTCCCTCCCCACTGCGCATGCGTCTAGTCCAGCCGACGCCGCGCTCCATAGATGACTAGTAGCTCCCAGGGAGGGAGGATCACTCACGTCACGACCACGTCACGGTTGCTATGATGATGCGTTTTGGAGGTGTGGCCTCCTTTGTCAAGCCCATACTGTAGTGGCCAGCGTACAAGCTAGTTTATTATTTCTTCTGTTTATAGACGCGGTGAAGATGACTTGCTGAAGTTCAAACTGAGCATCAGAATGGGGAAGAAAGGGGATTTAAGTGATCTTGAACGTGGCATGGTTCTTGGTGCTAGATGGGCTGGTCTGAATATTTCAAAAATATACTGGGATTTTCACGCACAACCATCTCTAGGGTTTACAGAGGATGGTCCGAAAAAGAGAAAATTTTCAGTAAGTGGCAGTTGTGTGGACAAAAGTACCTTGTTGATGTCAGAGATCAGAGGAGAATGGGCAGACTGGTTGCCGCGACATTCAGATGGTAGGGTCAGTATTTAGCGTAAACAACAGTAAATTATGGATCCAGGTCTGTGGAAGAAGCTCTGCTTTGAAACGTGTTACCGCCCACCCACGTCAGCACGCTCCTCCACTGACGTCACGTCCTCCCCGGTGCCATTTGCTTTCCACGCTGGTTCCCTGCAGTGACCAGCCACTCTGGGATACCCTTCCACCCAAAAATCAGGCGCATGGATACCACTTGTCCTCCATTGCCTCCTGGGAGCCCGGACTAAGTTTGGTGACACGTTCATTTCTTTTTTACTTCCTGTAAGTTGCCAATTGTCATTTTCGCTAATAAATTGTACATTTAATGCTGCACTTAGTCCGGTGCCCCTCTTCCTTCTTCTTATCCTGCCTTGTATCAATGGTTCAGGCTGGTGGTGGTGTAATGGTGTGGGGGATATTTTCTTGGCACTAGCAAGGTGTACCTAATAATGTGGCCGGTGAGTGTATGTGTGATAGAAAGGGCAATCTTCCCAATGTTGACACAACCAGCTACTGTATAAAAACCTGTAATAGGTTTTTTCCTGTTACCCCTGTATCCAAAAAATAAGTTACAGGTTTTAACTGAACTTCTACTACAATTTTACAAAATGGTTCATCAGACCTTTCTCCATGCAGGAATAGCCTACAGAGGCTTCAAAGTTTGAAGAAGAGAGAATGCACTTGGTTGAACCCCTTACATTGTTAACGACCCTTAAAGCTGCTGCACCCACAGTATTTCTGCAAGTGAAGTAATACATTCTTCTAAGGCACTGTTGGTTAACGGTTCAGGTGCCTCAGAGATGTACAAAGAGAGACAAATGATCATTCACAATTCAAAACAGTCAGAAATAAAAGAACACTCCTTTATTTTTCATTTTCATTGCAAAAAATAGAAACAAAGATGAACGGAATATCATTTGTTTCAGTCTGTTATTAATTAACTTTGATTGAGACATTCTCTGTGAAACAGCTCTTTAATCAAAACTAAATGACACCTTACCTATATTCAATAAAACGTACAGCACTCTCACCTCTAAACATTTGGATATGGAATCTAATTCATCTAATAGGAGCCCTATACTGAACCTTTAGTTGCACGGGTTATTTTTAACTAGGTAACACCATGGGATTAACCCCTTGCTGACAATCCCTTCATTTCCAGCAGGTTGATTTTAGAGGTTTTCCATTGAGAATAGCTGGAAAAAGAGCTAGGGCACAATGGGGTGATATGGAGGTGATTTGCTAAAGAAAGAGAGATTTTCACTTTGTTACGTGAATTTTTACTTTGAAAAGTGAATTTTAATTTACATTAATAAAGGTTGTGAAGCCAAGTGAAGATTTACTTTGCAAAGAATACCAAATCTGTGCAAGGAAAATTGAAAAAGGTAAAAAAAAATAATTGATATTTTGGTTGCGTGTGATTGGATGATTTAAGGTACCTCATAGCAGCCACTTAGTTTCCAAATGTCATATCTATTGTCAGCTCAGTATACAGTCTTTGCATTCCTTGGTGCCATTATGAATTAACACCTGTGAGCACATGTGGGAGTTACATTATCGCAGGACAGTCAACCAAATGGCCAAAGATTTCTAAGCAGTACCCTGAAAAATCGACCTTTTGCCTTTAATTCTGCCTGAAAATAGCAGTGCATTTCCACGCATTTCCTAGGCACTTCTCATCTTTACCCTAATAGCTATAAATATATATACACTATATTGCCAGAAGTATTGGTCGGCCTGCTTTTACACGCACATGAATGTTAATGGCATCCCAGTCTTAGTCCATAGGGTTCAATATTGAGTTTGCCCACCCTTTGCAGCTATAACAGCTTCAACTCTTTTGGGAAGGCTGTCCATACGATTTAGGAGTTTGGTCTATGGGAATGTTTGACCATTCTTCCAGAATCACATTTGTGAGGTCAGGCACTGATGTCAGACAAGAAGGCCTGGCTCGGAATCTCAGCTCTAATTCATCCTAAAGGTGTTCTGTCGGGTTGAGGTCAGGACTGTGTGCAGCCAGTGAAGTTCCTCCACCCCAAACTCGCTCATCCATGTCTTTATGGACCTTGCTTTGTGCACTGTTGGAACAGGAAGGGGCCATCCCCAAACTCTTCCCACAAAGTTGAGAGCATGAAATTGTCCAAAATGTCTTGGTATGCTGACGCCTTAAGAGTTCCCTTCAGTGGAACTAAGGGGCCAAGCCCAACCCCTGAAAAACAACCCCACACCATAATCCTGCCTCCACCAAACCTTACACTTGGCACAATGCAGTCAGGCAAGTACTGTTCCCCTGGTAACTGCCAAACCCAGACACGTCCATTTGCCAGATAGAGAAGCAAGACTGGTCACTCCAGAGAACACGTCTCCACTGCTCTAGAGTCCAGTGGCGGCGTGCTTTACACCACTGCATCCAAGGCTTTGCATTGCACTTGGTGATCTAAGGCTTGGATGCAGCTGCTCAGCCATGGAAACCCATTCCATGAAGCTCTCTATGCACTGTTGTTGTGCTAATCTGAAGGCCACACAATGTTTGGAGGTCTTTAGCTATCGACTCTGCAGACAGTTGGTGACTCCTGCACACTGTGTGCTTCAGCATGTGCTGACCCCGCTCTGTCATTTTAGGTGGCCTACCACTTCATGGCTGAGTTTCTGTTGTTCTCAGTTGCTTCCACTTTGTTATAATACCCCTAACAGTTGAGCGTGTGGAGTATTTAGTAACAAGGAAATTTCATGCATGGACTTATTGCACAGGTGGCAACCTATAATGGTATCACACTTGAATTCACTGAGCCCCTGAGAGTGACCCATTCTTTCACAAATGTTTGTAGAAGCAGTCTGCATGCCTAAGTGCTTGATTTTATACACCTGTGGCCATGGAGGTGATTGGAACACCTGAATCCAATGATTTGGAGGGGTGGCCCAATATTTTTGGCAATATAGTGTATATATATATATATGTATAGTGTGAGATCAGTTAAGGGACTGCTGCCTCTAACTGCTAATCTGATGAGATCCTGGAGTGAGGTTTAGTGAAGTCACTAATGTGCGGCTTACTGTTCTCCTTGCTGGAGAGAAAGCTGTATCTGAGGATCTGAACACAAGGATTTCTCTGCCTCATTCATCCTGTGGGTCAGTATTTTCTTCATCTCTTTAGCTGCTTCTTGATCATTCTTTTACCAGCCATCAGATTGCCAGTCATCAGGGGGCAGCTCTGATGTAAGGGGGGAAAGCTGTGCCTCTATCAAGATGGTCGCTCCCCGAAACAGAAGAAGGCATGGTAAATCACTAATAGCAGTATTGGTGACTGGTTGTTTCCCCCCTTCCCCCCTCCTTGGGGCACCTTTTACAGTACAGGTCTTCTTTAATAGCACTATAACCATGTTCCATGTTCGCCAGCCATATGAAAGCACCATTTTGGGGGTAGCAGTATATCGATGAGCCTGTGTCTGCTGCCTGCCCACAATAAATGTACTATGGGCAGGCAGTAAGTGGTTGAGAGCTGACATTAGCTCACTGGCCCTGTGACCGCTATTACCAGACACGTCTTGAATGTAAGATCTGTGAATGGAAATGAAAACATTGCATGAAACTATTTTGTTTAGGTATTTTAGAGCATCTAGTGAATGTTTCTAACTCAAGTTTTCATCTGGAAAAAAGTCGAGTTTAATTCCTCTTTTAATACCTACCTTTTACTTGTTTTCAAGCCTGTCACATGACATGCTTGTAAGGGGGTCGGGGGTAGGTGGGTGGTCCTTGCACCATGTTTCCCTCGTTGAGCGCCAAGTGGGGGACACATAAGAAGACTGCCCCCCTTCTTCTGGGCTACGTTGGGCACCTTGGATGGGTCACTCGCCTTGCACATTCTGGTACCTTTACTGTGCCATGCTCATCAATGCCCCAGCACAGGGCAGAGGTCGCTTTCAGGGATAACTCAGCCTTAAAGTGGACCTCCAAATCAGAGAAGGCTGCACACCGTGTATATGGTGAATGTTGGGTGAAAAGTGGGTGAATGTTGGGCGAACTGTGGATGAATGATGGGTGAATGTGTGAAATGTGTGTGAATGCTGGGTGAATAGTGGGTAAAAAGTGGGTGAGTGTTGGGTGAAACGTAGTTGAAAGTAGGGTGAATCGTGTGTGAATGTAGGGTGAATAGTGTGTTAAAAGAGGGTGAATGTTGATTGAATGTGTGCAATGTGGGGTGAAAAGTGGGTGAATGTGAATTGTGGGTGAATAGTGTGTGTAAAGTGGGCTAAATGTTAGGTGAAAATTGTGAATATTGGGTGAATGTGTGAAAAAGTGAGTAAATGTCAGTTAAAAAGTGGGTGAATGATCAGTGAATGTTGGGTGAATGTGTTGAAAAGTAAATGTCAAGTGAAAAGTGGGTGAATGTTGGGTGGATGTGTGAAATGTTGGTGAATGCTGGGTGAAAAGTGGATGAATGTTGGGTGAATGTGTGAAAAAGTGGGTGAGTGTTGGGTGAATGCTGAGTGAAAGTGTGAAATGTTGGTGAATGGTGGGTGAAAAATTTAAAAAGTGGGCAAATGTTGCGGAATAGTGGGTGACTGTTGGGTGAATAATGTGTGAAAAGTAGGCTAATGTCGGGCGAATTGTGGATGAATGATGGGTGAATGTGTGAAATGTGTGTGAATGCTGGGTGAATAGTGGGTGAAAAGTGGGCGAATGATGGCTGAAAGTAGGTGAATGTTAGGTGAATGTGTGCCAAGTGGGTGAATGGTGTATGAAAAGTGGGTGAATGTTGAGTGAATGTGTGAAATATGGGTGAATGTTGGCTGAAAAGTGAGTGAATGTTGGGTGAATAATGTGAAAAGTGGGTGAATGTTGGGTGAATAGTGTGAAAAGTTGATTACATTTTGGGCGGAGTGGGTGAATGTGTAAAAAAAGTGAGTAAATGTTGGGTGAATGTGTGCAATGTGGGTGAATGTAAGATGAAAAGTGGGTGAAAGTTGGATGAATAGTGTGTGAAAAGTGGACAAATGTTGGGCGAATAGTGGGTGAAAAGTGGGTGAATGTGTAAAATGTAGGTGAATGATGGGTGAATGTGTGAAATGTAGGTGAATATTGGGTGAATAGTGGGTGAATGTTGGATGATTAGTAAGTGAATGATGTGTTAATGTGTGAAATGTTAATAAAAGTGGGTAATTGTTGGATGTATAGTGTGTTAATGTTGGATGAATGTGTGAAATGTGAGTGAATGTTGGGTGAAACATTGGTGAATAGTGTGTGAAAAGTGGGTTAAATGTTGGGTGACAAGTGGGTGAATGTTGAGTGAATGTAAGAAATGATGGCAAATGATGGGTGAAAGTGTGTGAATGTTGGTTGAATAGTCTGTGAAAAGTGGGTGAATGTTGTGTGAAAAGTGGGAGAATGTGAATATTTGCTGAAATGGGTGAATGTTGGGTGGAATATAGGTCATTATTGGGTGAATGTAGGGCATAAAGTGGTTGAATGTTGGGTGAATGTGAGAAAAGTGAGTGAATGTTAGGTTAAAAGTTGGCCATTAGTGGGTTGGGTGAATAGTGGTTGAATGTTGGGTGCTCCCAGAAAAAAAATCCTTGCACTATTGTTCACATGGTTGTTTTTGTTTGTTTTCACATTTATTCCTTTCGGGAAAACGTGGTTGAGATGGGCAGAACAGGACACGCTGCTGTCACCGCATGTAGAAGTGAACGCTGTTCAGGAAGATCACAGTTCAGACATTGCACTCTATAGCCCAGCACACGACTTTACAACTGCATGTCGGGCTAACAGAATACATACACATGTACACAGGATCTCTGGGATGCAGCTGTCATCTGTCAATCTGTGAGGGAGCTGCTGCTGTCTAGAGGTTCAATGCGTGACTTGCGGGAAGAAAGAGAAGACAAAGTGGAGAGCTGCTCCTAGGATGAGCTGTGTGGTGCAGTCCAGAGTCCCTAATGAGCTCCTGCTAGAAACAAGTAATAGACAGTTGACAAAAATGCAACGTGTAAAGGACAGGTGACAAGTGACAAGGAAAGTGAGGAGCTCAGGATTCTGATGCTGCAGGAAAAATAGATTGTTTACTCTCAGCAGCACAATGGCGGCATATTTTGTCTTTTACCCATAGAATAGCATTGTAGGCTATGGCAAGAACAAAGCAACTATTACACACCTCTGACATGGGACTGTAAGGTGTACTAATGATTACCACCAATCATACAGGGACCAATATATGAAACAATCAGATTTTATTACAAATTTACTAATAAAAACATAAATGGTCCTCACATATTAGTAGATAAGAGAAATTTAAAAATAGAGCAAAAAATAGGTCAATGCGTTTTGTGGGTTTTTCCCGCTTTGTCAGTGTAGGCATCTAAGAACAATACACACATTTTATATGCCTACATCCAGGACCGACAAGGAGATTATAACGTATAATGGGTTGTGTAGAAGAGTAGAATGATCTCCCTATAAAAGAATATGTTCAGGGGTGTCATCTATCCAGAAACTTCACAAATGATCCCAATGGTGCTTGAGAACAGTGTCTGCCGACTCCTGGGAGAGACATTCAGACACAAATCACCTGTAGCATGCCCCCAGGAAAAAGCATAATGCAGATGTAGTCACTGAGTGGATCTCTGATTACCTCTGTGTTTGGTATACCAGGATGGGATCTAAAACTAAGAGATGGATGAGGAAGGTTCCTCACACACATGTAAGCACCATGACAGGAAGACAGCGCCTGTCATGATGTTTGAATGCCATTATCTGAGACTGAGATGACCTAGTGCAGGGGTCTGCAACTTTTAAGACATAAAGAGCCACTTGGACCCGTTTCCGAAGGGAAAAAAAAGACTGGGAGCCGCAAAACCATTGCAACATTTAAAACAAATTGTCGCTCTTTTTTGGTTTATAGCGCAAAAAATAAAAACCGCAGAGGTGATCAAATACCACCAAAAGCTCTATTTGTTTGAAAAAAAGGACGACAATTTTGTTTGGGTACAACGTCGCACGATCACGCAATTGTTAGTTAAAGTGACGCAGCGACAAATCGCAAAAAGCGCTCTGGTCATGAAGGGGCTTTAAGGGCCCAGTAAGCAAAGGGTTAATCAGGGCCACAGTGTATCGTCATAATCACAATCATAGCCTTCGGTAAATATGAGGGCCCAATGTAATCCAAATTATAAATATATTATTATAATATTGTCACTTTTCTATTAATATTTTTTTAACCCCCCCTCAGAACTACTTTTCATAGAAAACGTTAAATTAACTTACCTTTTTTTGTTCTTCACTCCCGCGCAGTGCTGTGTTCTTCTTCACGCTCATGCAACGCTAGCTCACGCTGGTTTCGGCTCTGTCACTCCTCCCCCTCGCACACAGGAGGCCTGACGTCACCAGGCACTGTACTCGTGGCGAGGCTGAGCTGAACCACGTTGAGTAGCTACGCCGTATAGTAATTCATCCCCCATATAGTAATTCATCCCCCATATAGTAATTCATCCCCCATAGTAATTCATCCCCCATAGTAATTCATCCCCCCCTATAGTAATTCATCCCCCCTATAGTAATTCATCTCCCACGTAGTAATTCATCCCCCATAGTAATTCATCCCCCATATAGTAATTCATCCCCCATATAGTAATTCATCCCCCATATAGTAATTCATCCCCCATAGTAATTCATCCCCCATATAGTAATTCATCCCCCATATAGTAATTCATCTCCCACGTAGTAATTCATCCCCCATAGTAATTCATCCCCCATGTAGTAATTCATCCCCCATATAGTAATTCATCCCCCATAGTAATTCATCCCCCATATAGTAATTCATCCCCCTATAGTAATTCATCCCCCATAGTAATTCATCCCCCATATAGTAATTCATCCCCCATATAGTAATTCATCCCCCATATAGTAATTCATCCCCCATATAGTAATTCATCCCCCATATAGTAATTCATCTCCCATATAGTAATTCATCCCCCCTATAGTAATTCATCCCCCCATAGTAATTCATCCCCCATAGTAATTCATCCCCCATATAGTAATACATCCCCCCTATAGTAATTAATTCCCCATATTGTCTCAATTCACTTACCTTTGCTCCGTGCGTTCCTCTCGCTGTGTTCTCGCGTTGTGTTCCGGTCTTCAGGGCGGACTGTGAGAGGAGAGGAGTTCGTCACGCTGCCCCGCCTACATCCTGGCTGCCCCGCCTACATCCTGACAGCCAATGTTCCACGCTCCGCGGGCCGGATTAAAAGAGTCCTGACTTTTGAGGCGGCCGCCCGAGAGGAGGGAGGGGAGCGGGCGCCCAGCACACAGAAGAGCCGCATGTGGCTTGCGATCCGCGGCTTGCCGACCACTGAAACCCTATTGCCTGTCACCTGGTGGGCAGTGTGCTCTGGAGCCGCAGCAAAGATGAAAAAGAGCCGCATGCGGCTCTGGAGCCGCGGGTTGCCGACACCCGACCTAGTGCCTCTGTATGATCTGGGTGAGCGCTCAGATGAATCTTCCTTGTTTTAATCTCCTTGTCGGTCCTGAAGAAGCAGGAAAAACCCACAAAACGCATTAATCTATCTAAGGACATATATGTATTTTGCGCTTTTTTTTTTTAATTCTCTTATCTATTAATATGTGTGTGGAGCATTTATGGATTGTCAGTAAATGTGCCCTAACACCTCCTGTTTGCTAGGTTGTTGTGCTCTTCTACAGTACAGCCAATATCTTGCTTCCTTACACTCCTGCTACCGTTTGTATCTCCATTACCACTTCTTACTGACCTTTGGCTTGTTCTTCATCTTATCTTCCGCTTGGTCCCAACCTACAACCACTTGTTTCCGATCCTTGGTTTGTTTACTGACTATGCTTCTGCTTGATCCCTACTTGCTACATCTCCCTGTCTGGCTCACCTCCTGGTGGGGTGATCCTTAGAACTTTGACCTGGAATTAGCACAAAGCAAAATCCATGTCCACCATCAGGAGCTTGGTTGAAGACCAGATACTGAGTAGACCCCATGCTTTGGGTAAGCCTCGCCTGCCAGGGGGACTTTCTTGTGCATTTATCCTGATGGTTTCTGTGTGAAACTCTCCACTGCTATAGCCTCTGGCCTCTGAGCCTGACCCCTGAGAGTGACAGACATCACAGTAATGGATGTTCGGGCAAACACTGGCTGTTTTCTTGCATGGAAGTTCTTAACCATTTTTGTCCACTATTTTTACAGGATTTTATTATACAGTAAATCTATGATTCTGACTTGTGTTGTACAGTGCAGAAAAGTTGTAAGCTCCTAATTAGTTATCTTTCCTCTTAAAGAAGGAAGGAAAAATCAATATTAACAAAATTAATTATTAACCAATACATGCTGAGTTAACTCAAAATGGCAGCATGCACCCCCAGGTCATCAACTGAGCGTTATTAATTGAGTGCTTTAAAAAAAAGGTTTCTAAATATTGAAAAGAGACACACTCTTCTTCTAAATGAATACCATCCCCCTCTCAGCAGACACCGCTTACCTGTTTCTGACTGGTTCCTCTTTAATCTCTACTATGGCACAGCTTGTGCCTTCACATCATTGGATTGGGAATAATTCAGTTTGCTCTGGTCAGGCCATCTCAGTTCTGGGTTTCAGGCGTAGAGATATTATACCAGCAGAGCACCACAGTAGCAAATGGAATGGGCCCCCAAAACATGTAAAGGGTGGGCCACCATTTATGTGGGTTTTCAGTAATCGTATTCAATACCTAGGGTTTATAAAACAGTAGCATAGCCTTACTGCAGCCATATTGCGGCTGACTTGAGGGATCATGGCCAAACCCAACTGGAGGCTTGGCAAGGGGCCATATATATATTACTACTCCCTTAGGAGTCGCTGAGTTTTGGGTCACCACTTGTACCAGGAGACAGAAACCAGTCCTTGCACTTTGTTTTGAAGTTTTATTAGGGGTTTAGAACTAAGTAAGGGGTGTATGAGATGCCCAAGGGAATGGCAACTGAGGACAAGATCTTCCAGATCTATATTACAGGTCTTTACAAAGAAATCCACTTCTGGAGAGCTATCCAGCATCTCCCAATGTACCTCTCCAACCCCAGATGCTCCTCAATTCAGCTGAATGGAGGTATCCCTGGACAGGGGTTCCAGTAGTTACTAATAGAAGGGCAATAGGCCCAGTTGCAGAGCGAGTTAGATTTCCCACCCAAATGCTCTCTCTTTTCTCTTGTCCAGGGGGTGTACTCACTGAGTCCTTATCCTGTGCTGCTGTTGGGTCGGTGTCTCCTACCAGGCCTATAAGCTGGACCGGTACTTCCCTGCCACCAGGTGGTCCTCTCTCAGGGGGCCAGTGAAGTCCACAGTTTTGCTTAACTCCAGCATCACTCCTGGAGGCAAGCCCCTTCCAGTCTGGGCTCTCTCCCAGGCTCCTGCTCTCCTTTCCTCCTCCTCCCACCTCCTACTTCTGCTGCTGAGCAGGCTCCCTTACCCTTATGCTTTATCCTGGCCCCTTGCCAAGCCTCCTGTTGGGGATTGGCCATTATCCCTCAAGAGTACAAGTCAGCCACTCCTCAGATCCACCCACTACCTCTAGACCTTCCTCCAAAACTCTAGAGCAGGGAAAAATTCCAGAGGGGCTGGCCTGCAGAACCTCTAAGCCCTGACCCAAATTTAACCTCCTGCTTATCACACCCAGACTGCTACTCAGCCCTTCTCTGAGATAATCAGGATTACTAGCTCCCCCTAGCAAACTAGGAGGTCTCTCTCTCTCTCTCTCTCTCTCTCTCTCTCTCTCTCTATATATATATATATATTTAGTTCAGGTACTTATATAGCACCATCAGTTTACACAGCGCTTTACATATATATATTGTACATTCACATCAGTCCCTAACCCTCAAGTGGCGCACAATCTAAGGTCCCTAACTCACATTCATACATACACATACTAGGGCCAATTTAGACAGGATCCAATTAACCTAACAGCATGTCTTTGGAGTGTGGGAGAAAACCAGAGTACCCGGAGTAAACGCACGCAGACACAGGGAGAACATGCAATCTCCAGGCAGGTGGTGTCATGGTTGGAATTCGAACCAACGACCCTAGTGCTGCCAGGCGGAAGTGCTAACCATTTAGCCACTGTGCTGCCCGGGTATATACAGCTGCAAGAAAAAGTATGTGAACCCCTTGGGATTACGTGGAGTTTTGCATGAATTGGGCATAAAATGTGCTCTGAACGTCAACTAAGTCACAACAATAGAAGAACACAGTCTGCTGAACATAATACTACACAAACATTAGATGTTGCCATGGTTTAATTGCACATAGCATGTAAACATTCACAGTGCAGGGAGGAAAAAGTATGTGAACCTTTGGACTTAATAACTGGTTGACCCTCCTTTGGCAGCAATAACCTCAACCAAACGTTTCCTGTAGTTGCAGATCAGACCTGCACAACGATCTGGAGCAATTTTGGACCAATCCTCTTCACAAAACTGTTTCAGTGTAGCAATATTCTTGGGATGTCTGGTGTGAATCGCTCTCTTAAGGTCATGCCACAGCATTTCAATTGGGTTGAGGTCAGGACTCTGACTGGGCCACTCCAGAAGGCGTATTCTGTGCTGTTGCAGCCATTGTTTTGTTGAATTACTTGTAAGCTTTGGGTCATTGTCCTGTTGCATCACCCATCCTCTGCGGAGCTTCAGTTGGCAGACAGATGGTCGTACGTTTCCCTGCAAAATGTCTTGATAAACTCTGGAATTCATTTTTCCATCAATGACAACAATCCGTCCAGGCCCTGAGGCAGCAAAGCAGCCCCAAACCATGATGCTCCCTCCGCCATGTTTTACAGTGGGGATGAGGTTTTGATGTTGGTGTGCTGTGCCTTTTTTTCTCCACACATAGTGTTGTGTGTTCTTCCCAAACAACTCAATCTTGGTTTCATCTGTCCACAGTATATTTTGCCTGTAGTGCTGTGGAACATCCAGGTGCTCTTTTGCAAACTTCAAACATGCTGCAATATTCTTTTTGAACAGCAATGGCTTCCTCCGTGGTGTCCTCCCATGTACTCCATTCTTGTTTAATGTTTTCCTTATTGTAGATGTGTCACCAAAAATGTTAGCATGTGCCAGAGATTTCTGTAGGTCTTTAGCTGACACTCTGGGATTCTTCATTACCTCATGCAGCATTCTGCGCTGTGCTCTTGCAGTCATTTTTACAGGACGACCAGGCCTAGGGAGAGTAGCAACAGTGCTAAACTTTCTCCATTTGTAGACAGTCTGTCTTACCGTGGACACATGAACATCAAGGCTTTTGGAGATACTTTTGTAACCCTTTCCAGCTTCATGCAAGTCAACAATTCTTGATCGTAGGTCTTCTGAGAGCTCTTTTCTGCGAGGCATGGTTCACATCAGACAGTGCTTCTTGAAACCAGTAAACCCAAAACAGGTGTGTGTTTTTTAAGGGCAGGACAGCTGTCAGCAACACATCCAATATCATCACACTGATTGGAGTCAAGGTTGGCTCACTCCTGGCTCCAATTAGCTCTGGGAGAGGTCACTAAGCTAGGGCCTCACTGTCAGGGCTCCCAGGTGTGACCAGAGGTGTGTGGCTGACGCAGGGAAACGCAGACCTCAGATATGTTATAAACAATATAATTTATTAAGACTAACAATACAAACATAAACGCAGTGCAATACTAAAACATAATACAGTGCAACCAAACCAAACCAAACCAACCACCCACAGATAACAGTACATACAAGCAAGCGTCGTCAGGCAGGCCAGGTCAATATCAATAGGGCAGGTAGGTACAGGGGCAGCAAGCGGAGATTGGTCGGGGTCACAGGCCAGGTTCAGCAGGTAGCAAGCAGCGTAGTACAGAGGGTCAGGCAGAGGGATGGTCAGGGTCACAAGCCAGGGATCAGAACAGGTAGCAAGCAGCGTAGTACAGAGGATCAGACAGGAACAGAGAGCAGGAACAGGATACAGGGCCCAAGAGAACACAACACCAAGGCAGAGTCTGCAAGTCTGGCCATCCCTTAAATACCCCAGCATAATCAGTTCCAGGTGTTAGCTGGCTGCAAAGTTGAGTCTCTGATTGCTGGGAGCACCCGCTGGCCAGCCCTGGTACTGCAGATCAAAAGGCAGGTGAGTCCCACCATTGCTGGCTAGTCCATTCCTGACAGTACCCCCCCCTCAAGGAGCGGCCTCAGGACGCTCCAAACAGTCCTAGCTGGGCAAAATGTTCCACCGCCCGGGTCTGGTAACTGGCGGGATATCAAAGACTGGCACACCGGGCAGGACTCCGGGCAGCGGCACACCGGGCAGGGGCACACCGGGCAGAGGCACACCGGGCAGAGGCACACCGGGCAGAGGCACATCGGGCAGAGGCACATCGGGCAGGACTCCGGGCAGAGGCACATCGGGCTGGACTCCGGGCAGAGGCACATCGGGCTGGACTCCGGGCAGAGGCACATCGGGCAGTACTCCGGGCAGAGGCACATCGGGCAGGACTCCGGGCAGAGGCACATCGGGCAGGACTCCGGGCAGAGGCACATCGGGCTGGACTCCGGGCAGAGGCACATCGGGCAGGACTCCGGGCAGAGGCACATCGGGCAGGACTCCGGGCAGAGGCACATCGGGCAGGACTCCGGGCAGAGGCACATCGGATTACCAGGCGGAGCAGCAGGCACCGGGCCCCCGGGCGGGGCGACAGGCACCGGGCCCCCGGGCGGGGCGACAGGCACCGGGCCCCCGGGCGGGGCGACCGGCATCGGGTCCCCGGGAGGGGCGGGCGCCGGGCCCCCGGGCGGGGCGACAGGCATCGGGCCCCCAGGCGGGGCGACAGGCATCGGGCCCCCAGGCGGGGCGACAGGCATCGGGCCCCCAGGCGGGGCGACAGGCATCGGGCCCTCAGGCGGGGCGGCGGGCGCCGGACCCCCAGATGGAGCGACAGGTCTCGGGCCCCCAGGCGGAGCGACAGGTCTCGGGCCCCCAGGCGGAGCGGCGGGCACCGAGTCACCAGGCACGACAGTGGGCACCGAGTCAACTGGCGGAACAGCGGGCATCGAGTCAACTGGCGGAACTGCGGGCACCGAGTCGTCTGGCAAGACTGCGGGCATCGAGTCAACTGGCGGAACAGCGGGCACCGAGTCGTCTGGCAAGACTGCGGGCACCGAGTCGTCTGGCAAGACTGCGGGCACCGAGTCGTCTGGCAAGACTGCGGGCACCGAGTCGCCTGGCAAGACTGCGGGCACCGAGTCGTCTGGCAAGACTGCGGGCATCGAGTCAACTGGCGGAACAGAGGGCATCGAGTCAACTGGCGGAACAGCGGGCACCGAGTCGTCTGGCAAGACTGCGGGCACCGAGTCGTCTGGCAAGACTGCGGGCACCGAGTCGTCTGGCAAGACTGCGGGCACCGAGTCGCCTGGCAAGACTGCGGGCACCGAGTCGTCTGGCAAGACTGCGGGCATCGAGTCAACTGGCGGAACAGCGGGCATCGAGTCAACTGGCGGAACAGCGGGCACCGAGTGGTCTGGAAAGACTGCGGGCATCGAGTCAACTGGCGGAACAGCGGGCATCGAGTCAACTGGCGGAACTGCGGGCACCGAGTCGTCTGGCAAGACTGCGGGCACCGAGTCAACTGGCGGAACAGCGGGCATCGAGTCAACTGGCAAGACTGCGGGCACAGAGTCGTCTGGCAAGACTGCGGGCATCGAGTCAACTGGTGGAACAGCGGGCACCGAGTCGTCTGGCAAGACTGCGGGCACCGAGTCGTCTGGCAAGACTGTGGGCATCGAGTCAACTGGCGGAACAGCGGGCACCGAGTCGTCTGGCAAGACTGCGGGCACCGAGTCGTCTGGCAAGACTGCGGGCATCGAGTCAACTGGCGGAACAGCGGGCACCGAGTCGTCTGGCAAGACTGCGGGCACCGAGTCAACTGGCCTAATAGGATCGTCGGGCTGGATCAGTTCATCATGCTGAGTAGCGGCATCAGGCTGAAGAGAGGCATCCGGCTGAAGAGAGGCATCCGGCTGAAGAGAGGCATCCGGCTGTAGAGAGGCATCAGGCTGAGTAGAGGCATCAGGCTGAGTAGAGGCATCAGGCTGAGTAGAGGCTTCAGGCTGAGTAGAGGCTTCAGGCTGAGTAGAGGCTTCAGGCTGAGTCACGGAAGGCAGGTTCACCGGTTTGGATACTGGCAGGATGGTATTAGTTGGAAAGAATTTTCGCTTTTTTCTGGTTTTAACTACTGGAGCACTGCAAGTAAACGCAGGTCTGCAAACGAATGGAGCAGCTGGAGACAGAGAAAAACTGGAGGATGGAACAGGAGAGGGAGCAGTTGCTACAGAGGGCTTTTTTACAGGGTTAAAGGCAGGATAGGTGCAGCGAGTGGGAACAGGGTACTGACATGCGGTAGATAGCCAAGTATACTGGGCTGTAACTGGAGGAGCTGGTGGGAATACAGGAGTAGAGTTAGAAGCAGGACTGGGTTTTTGTAAGCTGACTGAGGCTGGGTGCAACAAGTCTGTCCATGTCTGCAGTATGGGTTGAACAAAGCTGAGTTTACACAAAGCCTGTCTGGTCAATGACTGCATTGCGTTTATACAATCTCTTAGTGTCTGTGGTGAACATGTGGAATAACGCTCCAGAAAGTAACCCACATCATCCTCTAATAACCACACCAGGGACTCTACCTGGTCTGCACTAAATGGTGGCAAAAATTCATCCCTGCATTCGGGGGAACCAGATGAAACCAACTCAGCACAAACCTCAATCAAAGGCTGCACCTCAGAGAACTCTGTGCCCTGATCTACTAGAACAGTGGTCGGCAAGCCGCGGCTCGCGAGCCACATGCGGCTCTTTAACCACTCTAATGCGGCTCTTCTGTGTGCCGGGCGCCTGCTCCCCTCCCTCCTCTCGGTCGGCCGCTCCCCTGCCTCCTCTCGGTTGGCAGCCCCAAAAGTCCGCGCGGACCTTTTAATCCGGCCCGCGGATGTGGCTGTCAGGATGTGTGTAGGCGGGGCAGCGTGCCGAACGTGAGGGGAGGGGAGATAGGCTCCTCTCACAGTCCGCCCTGAAGACCCGAACGGCGCGGGAAGACAGCGAGAGGAACGCAAAAGGTAAGTGAATTGACACGGGGGACTTGGCTTACTAGAAGGGGGGGGGGGGAATAGTACTGTGGGGGATGAAATACTATATGAGGGATGAATTACTATATGAGGGATGAATTACTTTATGAGGGATGAAATACTATATGGGGGATGAAATACTATATGGGGGGATGAAATACTATATGAGGGATGAAATACTATATGGGGGGATGAAATACTATATGAGGGATGAATTACTATATGAGGGATGAATTACTATATGAGGGATGAAATACTATATGAGGGATGAATTACTATATGAGGGGATGAATTACTATATGGGGGATGAATTACTATATGGGGGGATGAAATACTATATGAGGGATGAAATACTATATGGGGGGATGAAATACTATATGAGGGATGAAATACTATATGGGGGGATGAAATACTATATGAGGGATGAAATACTATATGGGGGGATGAAATACTATATGAGGGATGAAATACTATATGGGGGGATGAAATACTATATGAGGGATGAAATACTATATGGGGGGATGAAATACTATATGAGGGATGAAATACTATATGAGGGATGAATTACTATATGAGGGATGAATTACTATATGAGGGATGAAATACTATATGAGGGATAAATTACTATATGGGGGGATGAAATACTATATGAGGGATGAAATACTATATGGGGGGATGAAATACTATATGAGGGATGAAATACTATATGGGGGGATGAAATACTATATGAGGGATGAAATACTATATGAGGGATGAATTACTATATGAGGGATGAAATACTATATGGGGGGATGAAATACTATATGGGGGGATGAAATACTATATGAGGGATGAAATACTATATGAGGGATGAAATACTATATGAGGGATGAATTACTATATGGGGGATGAAATACTATATGAGGGATGAAATACTATATGAGGGATGAAATACTATACGGGGGATGAAATACTATACGAGGGATGAAATACTATACGGGGGATGAATTGCTATGGGGGATGAATTACTATATGGGGGATGAATTACTATGGGGGATGAATTACTATATGGGGGATGAATTACTATGGGGGATGAATTACTATATGGGGGATGAATTACTATATGGAGGATGAATTACTATATGGGGGATGAATTACTATGGGGGATGAATTACTATGGGGGATGAATTACGATGGGGGATGAATTACTATATGGGGGATGAATTACTATGGGGGATGAATTACACTATGGGGGATGAATTACTATATGGGGGATGAATTACTATGGGGGATGAATTACTATATGGGAGATGTATTTTCAGTTTTAAAAATGTGGCTCTCAAAATAAATTTCAATCATGGTTTTGGCGAGATTTGGCTCAGTTGAAAAAAAAGGTTGCCCACCACTGTACTAGAACATGAGCGAGCCGTATACATTCTAGTAGTTGATCCCGGGGATACTCCTTCAGAGTTTGATAAGCATACTCCCTGTCATCAAACACTAGCAGATATAAATACACAACCTCATCCAGATCCATCCTTCCCAGCAACAAGCCAAGATGGCTTCCCTGTGCAGCCACTTCTGGTCAGGATTGGCCTTGGTGTAATGTCAGGGCTCCCAGGTGTGACCAGAGGTGTGTGGCTGACGCAGGGAAACGCAGACCTCAGATATGTTATAAACAATATAATTTATTAACACTAACAATTCAAACATAAACGCAGTGCAATACTAAAACATAATACAGTGCAACCAAACCAAACCAAACCAACCACCCACAGATAACAGTACATACAAGCAAGCGTCGTCAGGCAGGCCAGGTCAATATCAATAGGGCAGGTAGGTACAGGGGGAGCAAGCGGAGATTGGTCGGGGTCACAGGCCAGGTTCAGCAGGTAGCAAGCAGCGTAGTACAGAGGGTCAGGCAGAGGGATGGTCAGGGTCACAAGCCAGGGATCAGAACAGGTAGCAAGCAGCGTAGTACAGAGGATCAGACAGGAACAGAGAGCAGGAACAGGATACAGGGCCCAAGAGAACACAACACCAAGGTAGAGTCTGCAAGTCTGGCCATCCCTTAAATACCCCAGCATAATCAGTTCCAGGTGTTAGCTGGCTGCAAAGTTGAGTCTCTGATTGCTGGGAGCACCCGCTGGCCAGCCCTGGTACTGCAGATCAAAAGGCAGGTGAGTCCCACCATTGCTGGCTAGTCCATTCCTGACACTCACATACTTTTTCCTCCCTACACTGTGAATGTTTACATGTTATGTGCAATTAAACCATGGCAACATCTAATGTTTGTGTAGTATTATGTTCAGCAGACTGTGTTCTTCTATTGTTGTGACTTAGATGACGTTCAGAGCACATTTGATGCCCAATTCATGGAAAACTCCACATAATCCCAAGGGGTTCACATACTTTTTCTTGCAACTGTATATATATATATATACCTGGAAAGAAAGATCAAGTACAAACATTACACTTTACTAATGTGCTTAATTCTTTGCTTGCTTCCGGACACCAAAGAAAGCATAGCCCCCTTCATTCCAATGAACAAAAAAAAGTGATGGGAGGAGATCCTCTTCTCCAATCATGTTTTCTGCAGCATCAAGCAGAGAACATGGACATTGCAGGAGAAGAGGAGAGATACCCCTGATTACACACTAGCTTTGCATTTTATGAATTAATCATAAAATGCAGATCCAGTGTAGAGTAATCTTTATGGTGTTCAGAGGAGAGCAGATAGTGGTATCTACTCTCCATTATGAACGGACCCCTAAGTACATTTTTGTACATTCATACAAACTGGCAATTCACAATAAATTGAACACTTATTTGAACTATAGGGGTGGTCACACATAGTTCCTTCTTGCTCCACATTCAGCAGTATGAAGATATGCTCTGATCAAGGTCAGACTGTTTAGGACTATCCTTGTGTAGCACTACCCCCTTAGGAGTCGCTAATGTTTTGGGTCCCCCTATAGTCCTTCACAGCCAGACAACATGTGTTTTCCACACAGACTTGCATCCAGGAGATAGTAACCAGTCCTTCAAGCTTATTTTTTTGGATTTTTATTAGGGGAATTCAACTTGGATGTGGTAAGGGGTGTATAGGATGCCCAAGGTAACGGCAACTGAGGGCAAACTTTCCTGGTACTATAAACAAGTCTTTACAGTGAAAATTCTCTTCTGGAGAGCTAGTCAGCATCTCCGGTAGTACCAGCCCAGACCCCAGATTCTCCTAATCCAGCTGTTCTGGGTGAATCCCTGGGTGGGGAATCCAGTATCTGCCACTTTAAATGAAGACAGTCCCGGGTAGTAAGCTAAAGCAGTTTCCCACTGAAGTGCTCCTTCTCCTTACTGGTCCAGGGAGATACAGGTCTACTTACTCAGTCCTTCTCCTATGCTGCTGGTGGGTTGGTGGCTGCTACCAGGCCTGCTGCATAGGTGGTTCTCGCTCTGGGGGCCAGTGAGGTCCTGAACATTCCTCCTTCTAAGCTTCCCTGCCTGTAGGTGAGCCCCTTCCCATCTAGGGTTCCCTACTCGGCTCCTACTCAACAGCCTCACTTCTCTATCTTCTACCCAAACTCTCCTGCTACTGAGCAGGCTCTGTCATTTTTAAGGGCTGTCCTTACCCCATGCCAAGCCTCCTCTTGGGGATTGGGCAGGATCCCTGAAAAGTGCAGATCAGCCACTCCTTACCTCCGTCCACTGTTTCTAGAACTCTCTCCAAAGTTCTAGAGGGGGGGGGGAAGTCTCAGAGAACTGAACTGCAGAGCCTGTCAGCTCTGAGCACAATTTGACCCCATTATGACTGTTGCACCTAGGCTGCTACTCAGCCCCTGTCTAACAACTTGTGATCTAGCTCCCCCTAGTTTCCTAGAAGGGTGCTACATTTGGGGTTGATAATAGGTCCTTTTAGTACCGGAAAATCATTCTGAAATGGGACTGAAGACTTCCTGTTAAATAAGAAAGAAAAGGAAGTAAATGAACATGCTTACACTGCTTTTTCTGTCATATGATTCAAACAAACACAGTGGGCAGATATTTTCCAGCCCTTTGCTCTCAGGAATTTTTATAAGTCCAAAAAAACTGCACTCCTCACAGTGCTACTTATAATAATGGGTGGTTGAAGCAAATGCTACCGATGGTGCCAGAACCAAATTCAGAGGCAAAAAGAGGCAAAAGTCACCAGCACTCTAAATAGATATGTTTGTTTATTGTGGAGACAGCATCACAAAAGGCATAAGAAGTTGATGTTTCAAGTCTTGCTGGACTCCTTTCTCAAGGCAACATAGTGTCATAGTGTCGCATTCAGGGCTGGTTCACACTATAGAAAAACATTCCAGATGTGTTCCAGATGCATTTTTGCATGCGCATGTTTGACACGTTCTGGTGCATTTTTTATGCATTTTTGACACATTCATTTTTTATGCATTCAAGTTCATTTTTTTCCCTCTCTTTTTCTTCAATTTAAATAGAGATATGTGTGTTCCAGTGCGTTTTGGTGCATTTTTGATGCGTTTTACCGCGTTCCAGTACAGTTTTGTGCAGGAAAAATGCAGCATTTTCTACTTTTTTTGTGCACTGGAACTGCAAGCACTGATGTGAACTATGCCATTGACAACCATATAACTACTTTCTGTGTGTTTTTGGATGCAGAAAAAAAGCAACTGAAATGCATGTAGTGTAAACTGGCCCTTAGAGTGCTGGTGACTTTGCATCTTTGCACCTTGCTCTCAGAAAGACATCTGCTCTTTTATGGCTACATGTAATTGTATTAGAATTATGTGATGATGATATTGTTTTTTAAATTCTAGGTAAGCCGCTGCAGGATTGTTTAACAAGGCATTCACAGCCCTGTGTGGTGCCAGCATATTTATTGGAAATGTTCTAGTTCTGTACTCTGAAATGCAAAACTGCACAGGAGATTTTTAAATTGCTGTGTCTTTAGAGTAATCCCTTATTGACAGGTTTTTTGTTGCAAATCAAATGACTACCAAGAAGAGGTTAATCTCAGGTCTGCAACACTATTATAAAAAAAAATCTCCTGCTTAGTTTAGGAATTAGCAGTAGAAAACTAGAATGAATCCAATATGCAATAAGACCCCAGGCCTTGCGGTGCTAGTAAGGTTTTCCATGGTCAATACCAATTAACCACTGCTCCTCCATACTGTTCAGTTTGAGTTAAAGTCATTCATTCCCCTTTATGAAGGGAAAAGCTGGAGAGCATCCACACGCAGGCCACTGGTTATGTCCCATCCAGGGAGCAGACTGTTTTCGTGCTATTGGATCTATGATAAATAGCCATTTAATAAGATTAACTGCTTTCATTTACTGCTAAGGACTGGAGACACTTATTGCAGCAATGCAAGTATATTAAGAAAATTACCATGGATGTGCTTTAATATATGACTTAATTGATTTTTGTTTTTGTAACATCAGCTGCAACTGTTGAATTATATATTCTATAAATTGGATGGTATCTGCTTGTCCTGAATGCATTTTGGCCATCTCAAATTATTTTACTGCAATTCATCGCCCAGCCAAATTTTTGTAAGCAAGGATAAAATAAGTGCAAGTGAGTTTGCAATTACTGCAATTACCTTGTTCTGCAGTAAACAGGATAATCTGTCTGTTTTAGTAAATGGGTAACAGATGTGTGTGGACACATTGAACAGATGCCCTACCAACGGATAACCAGGGGAGCGGGGGTAAGCTTAAGTTCTGTCCGAATCCAGATGGTAGCAGTTATTGCTGGGCCAATGGGCTACAGGTTTATCATTCCCAAGGCCAAGGAATCTCCTGCTTATTGCCCTTTCGCCAAGCAATGACTATTAACTTCCGGGTTCTGACTAAGCTTGCGAACTCGAGTCTGGCCCCAAGTTTATCACTACAGAGGAGGAGTCAGTTGGCTGCCTGTGTTACAAACACAAAGTGAGATAGAAGGGTGCATATTCATGCTAAATAGTTAGCACTTCCGCCTGGCAGTACTAGAGATGTTGTTTCAAATCCCAACCACAGCACCACCTGCCTGGAGTTTACATGTTCTCTCTGTGCTTGTGTGGGTTTCCTCCGGGTACTCCGGTTTCCTCCCACACTTTAAAGACATGCTGGCAGATGAATTGGCTCCTGTCTAAATTGGCCCTAGTATGTGTATAAATGAATGTAAATTATGGACCTTAGATTGTACACCTCTTTAGGGTTAGGGACAATATATATGTAAAGTGCTGTGTAAATTGACAGCGCTATATAAGTACCTGTAATAAATAAATGAAATAAATGTATTGCGTATTGCGCAGTATACAGTATATTAAAAAAAAAAAAAAAAATTCATGTAGTGTTTCCTTCCACTAATTTGTGATTGGGAATGAATGGGAAGCTTCTGTGTCTTCCTTTTCCTCAGCTTATAGCTATTGTCTTGATCTTTTTCCTGAATTAGTATCTACAACGTGTTTCTCCGTTAACTATCTTATAAAAATTCAATAAAACTAAAGAGACTGGCATAATCTTTTTTAAATTTGTGTCTTATTGCAGGTTGATTTTTAGGGCTTGGGGAAAAACTCACCTTCTGGCTACAGAAGAAAGTCCACAATTACCAGCAAAGAATTCAAAACTTGACTATTTTTTAGTCACAGAATTAAACAGATAGATGTCATGCTGATCATTAAGTTTCAGTTCTAAGTAAAAAAAATTTAAATATTTAGAATACTTTATAGACATTTTTTCATATGCTTTTCAAGGCTGATCAGTCTGATCCCTTTGACAACATCTGTTGAGACAAAATTTATGCCAGGGTGGAGTGGAGGTTTTGCTGACGTCCCCCGCGCTTTGCTAGAGCCGGCCCCAGTGGCGTTTAATACTATCTGCGTTTACTAGGAAGATTTTCTGTAAGTCATTTTTTGGCTTGCGATAATAAACTCTTTGATGTTACTACACTATTGGAGGTCTATCTCACAGTTATTCACGGAGCAGGAGAAGGAGATAGCAGTGGAATATCCAGGAGTGCCACATGCATTTCTGTGTCAGATGATCCGGGTCAAGATTTATGCAGCTTCATGTCAGACCACCTATAACTTGGGGTCTGATGATTCAGTAAGAGGCTGTATGTGTAGGTAGTGGAATCACATTTCACTGGGTCTCTTTTAGGATATCAATGACAGTTGATTTCACGGATGATTCATCTTCTTATTTTTTATTTATTAACCATATGGACATATTGTTTTTTTTATGAACACTTGCAGTGGATATTAATATATTGTCACTAATTAAGGATGGTAAAATTTGGGACTATTTATATGTATTTACACAGCGCAACAATATTTGGTTAATTTATATTTGAAACCTATTATATTTTATGTTGTGGGTGCAGATGTGAAGATCAGCAATTATTGCATTTTATAACACTTGAGCGCTGAGCACAGTTTATTAGTTTATCTGACTAGACTTCTAATAACATTGTTGAACAACATAAGTCACAGGTTTATGACCCTTACACTGCACAGAAAGCTTTAGCAAGAATCACAGTACATAAAATATTTGTCTTTTGGTGGTATACCAGTGCATGTCACCATGGATATGTCAGTTCCCCAGGATAAGAGGCTCATAAGTCAAGTAACATTACTTTGTTTTGGCACCAGCTACAGCAAGAAAAAAGACACACAGGCCTGCCAAAACAACTGACCACTTAAGATGAGCATCTATTCACCACACAGTGGTTCACCTTCAACCCTCTATGGCCACCAACCATGGCCATAAGCATGGCCATAAGCAGAAGAGCATCCATCACCAGTGTTTCTTGGAAAACATTCCTTCCACAGTTGATATGTCCTTTCGACAGAGGAGATGAGAGAACGCTATAGGTTGCCATGATACAAACATCCACCATTATTTATAAAGTAGTTTAGATGAAACGCATTGCATGGAGCTGGAACACTGTGACATCATCTTTGAGACTTCATGCAGGCACAAGAGCAGGAAGTAGTGTGGTAGTAGTCTCTCACACAAGACTGGACATACTGTATGATCCTTAGTGCTGGATGTAATCATAAAAGTATATTTCATTCATTTTCTTGGATGTTTTAATAAACTATGTTTGCACAATGAGCTTCTATATTTTCTCCTCTTTTGTCATATGTTGGGCAGATTGAAAGACTAGCAGACATTATTTTCCCTGTGGTACCTGTGTGTAGTTGAAAGAAACAGTAGCATTTGCTTTGTTTGACTATTTTATTAGGTTAAGTGTTCAAAACTAGGAGTTGAGTTTATCACCACTTGGAGGACATTTCACTTGCGGGCACTTCAATTGGACTCTGCACTTTGTGGATATTGATTCGCATTTTACTGATCACTAGAGCACCTATATAGGGATTAGGGTAATACTCTACAGATTGCATACGTGATTTTAATGAATTATTTATTAATTTATTCACCACACATTGCAGTGCCCCACCCCCAACCTTCTATGGCTACACAACACCGACATAAGCAGAAGAGCATCCATCACCAATGTTTCCTAGAAAGCATTGCTACCACATTTCCAGAAGAAGAGATGAGAAAAAGCTACCATTTCCATAACACCCAACATCACTTCACTTCAAACATGGGATGATACAGGGGATATGTGAAGGTTACATACACTAAACATTTAAAAAATAAAGAAGACACACACACACACATCAGTTGAAATGTGACTAAAAAGGCATTAGTGCTTTATTATTGGGGGTAACGCAAAATTGCATATGGAAAACCTTACATAAACCTTCTCATCAGTCTTCGATTTAATCATTTTGTATTTTTTTTTGCATGCCAAAGGCTCAATCCCAGTATCTAGGCACACTGTTTCTCAAAGGGAAGAAGATGTAAGGAGGTGCATACAGGAAAGTAACCAACTGGCACAAAGACCATTAAAACCATCTGCTTACTACTAGACAGATAAACAGCTGATAAACATTCTAGAAAGCATAGACAATTAAAGAGGAACCCTGTCCCATTCCATGGTGTACTTACCTATGTGCTGTGGTGCCCTTCATGGGATGATAAATAAAAAAATGTGAATATTACTAACAATAAATATATTTTTTTTAAATACTCACAGGTCTATTGAAACATGGCTGAAAAGGCTGTAGTGCTTTATTAACCCAAATTTGGAATACAGTATACTAATAGTTTAACTATTCTTATAACATTAATAAAGGAATTGCTAAACCATAACCCAGCGTAATCATGAATAAATAAATACTTCAATACGTAAAAAAGTGTAAGGGATTAACACTGAAACTGGAACACATTGGGGTTGATTTAATAAAGGACTAGAAAACTTTCAGTTTTAAAAAATTAATATTTATTTAGCGTAGTAATAAAGTGGGCTGTCCATTAAAATACAAGGTAAACTTTACTTAAAGCCCCCTGCTCCCAAATACAAACAACTATAAAAAAGAGCAAATGAAGACTATGCCAATGCTTCCAGATGGCATGTGTGATGACTCCATGCCTCCCAGGAGAGCTGGGTACTCATAATTTCTGTGCAGTACTCCATTCCATCACATTGTCTTGGAATATGAATACCCAGCTCTCCCAGGAGGCATTGTGACATCACCCACACCTCCGGGGTGTGTGGAAAGCCAACTATTAGAAGAGTTTTTTACAAACTTTATTTTTTAATTTTTTTTAAAAAGCCATTTGTATTTGGGAGTGAGGGGCTGTAATAAAAGTGAAATTTCTATTTTCATGGAAAACCAGCTTTAAGGAAAAGCTAGATTTACTTTAATCATGTACAAGCAAAAATCCTGTTTTATTCAGCTTCCTTGCACTTGGTTGGATATAAGAAGTAAACAAAATTTCATCTTCCACTAAGCTTAATAGACATTCTCTACTTCTTTAGTAAATCAGCCCATTGATTTCTTGCATTTGGCAGAGGTTTATGCCTTTACTTGAATAGAATGAATGTGTGATTTAATACATAATACTGAATGTGTAATTATAGTGTTGAATCTAACAGTCTCTTTTTCAACCAATCAACCTAGCAATTTTTTTCTTTCTTCATTCTAAGTGGAAAATTAATAAAGTCATCATTGAAAAAACCAAACACCAATACTGGTACCTTTATAGCTGTAAAAATATCAGAAATATATACTAAAGCTAATTCTGACATACCAAAAATTTACTTTGCATTTCAAGTTGTTCTTTTGACATAACATTTTTTCAAAAACTGGTTTCTTTGTACAATTTTCTTAACAATGCCAATGAAAAACTACCATATACCACAAATTAAGAGAACAGCATTTGGAGAGATCTGAATGATCCGGTAATTTCCCCTTATGTAACCAATGACTAATATTATAATTTCATAACAGACAAATGCTGAATTAATGCGCAGTCAGCTATTTATAAAAGTGACATCTTCATTTTTTCCCCTATCTAGGTATTTTCTGTTCATGGAAAGAACAGGATCATGTTTTATTGATGGAGTACATATCTTTACTGTATGTAGTTACCTGTACTTAAATGTTTGCTTCTGTCATAGAAACATAGAAAAGTGACAGTAGAAAAAGACTGAGTGGTCCATCGAGTCTGTCTGTTTCTTGTTTTTTTTTTAAGCTATTTACTGTTGATTGGCTCACTACCTCTGATGGAAATGTAATCCAAGCATCAACTACTCTTTCAGTAAAATAAAACTTTCTGAGATTAGTTTTGAACTTTCCTCCAGCTCATCAGTGCCGCCTATCAGTGCTGCCTATCAGTGCCCATCAGTGCTGCCTATTCATGCCACCTTATCAGTGCCTCCTATCAGTTCCCATCAGTGTCGCTTATCAGTGCCCATCAGTGCTACCTATCAGTGTCACTTATCAGTGCAGCCTCATGAACGCACATCAGTGAAGGAGAAAAATTACCTGTTTGCAAAATTCTATTATAGAAACAAAGAAAAACTTTTTTTTTCAAAATTTTTTGCTCTTTTTTTGTTTATAGTGCAAAATATAAAACACCCAGCGACAAGTAAATACTACCAAAAGAAAGCTCTATTTGTGGGGAAAAAATGATAAAAATGTCATATGGATACAATGTTGCATGACCGTGCAATTGTCATTCAAATTTGGCCTGGGCACGAAGGGGGTATAAGTGCCCGGTAAGCAAGTGGTTAAGGTCATGTCCCCGTGTTCTTGATTTTGGTTTCATGTTGAAAATCCTGCCCTCCTGAACCTTATTCACCCCCTTTATGTATTTAAAGGTTTCAATCATAAAAATAAAAATGCAATTGGCGCAAGAGAATTTGTAGTGGATATAACGTTCACTCAGTAAATCTTAAACAAAATAATCCAGTAAACAGAAATTAAAATATATAATCATATATGCTAGTAATAAAGGGACAACAAGTAGATGATGAAGCTTTAGTGGTGAGGAAAGGGAAAGGGGGAGGGGAGGGGGGTAGGGAAAGGAGGGGAAAAAAGGCCTTGTGATGCAAACAGTACTGGATTGAGATAGATGGTATATATATGTGTATACATATATATACAACGCTGCAATGTAGACACCGTCGTGAGGCTTGCACTTTCTAGAGTAAACCGGACTCTGTGGTAAATGGAGAAGAAAGAGAAGTGCGCCAGACTAAGTGCAGTATGAATATAAAGGTTTATTGCACACAAGATTATAAAAACTCACAAGATGTGGGTAGATATCAGGCATCAATATATAAGGAGGAGGATGTCATCTGTGCTGCACCTCACAAATGGATGGCTGCAATGCCAAGGTGTTGCACGGCTGGTGCTGTAGGCGGGTCCCACAGGAGGAGGCGAGGATGGCAGGCGCAGTAACCGGGAGTCGCGGCGCAGATAAGAACCGGGATCCAGGGCAGGCACTGCTGATCTCTCACATCAGCGTGGGTACAGTAGCCAGCTTGAGGCACATCCAAGATGGCCACCGGGCAGGAAATGACATCAGGACGTTGCTGGGAATCCTCCAAGGGGCGGTGACACGTTTCTAGGCAACCTGCCTTTTCATCAGACCTGATTGGCTAGTGGGATGAGCCAATAAATAAGGAGAGGAGGAAGGGGTGGGGCAACTGAGGGGCGGGGTAGTGAATTTAAAAAAAATGTATAATGCATACAGGCTTAACAAGCAGTGGTGGAAAACATAAGAAATAAATGGTGAGCAGCTGCTTTCTGTAGAACATGTGAAAGATAGGAAGAATTCCTTTCCATTTCTTTCCTTTCCTTTCCTTCTATTCTTCCTATCTTTCACATCTTTCATCCTCAGTTGCCCCACCCCTTCCTCCTCTCCTTATTTATTGGCTCATCCCACTAGCCAATCAGGTCTGATGAAAAGGCAGGTTGCCTAGAAACGCGTCACCGCCCCTTGGAGGATTCCCAGCAACGTCCTGATGTCATTTCCTGCCCGGCGGCCATCTTCGATGTGCCTCAAGCTGGCTACTGTACCCACGCTGATGTGAGAGATCAGCAGTGCCTGCCCTGGATCCCGGTTCTTATCTGCGCCGCGACTCCCGGTTACTGCGCCTGCCATGCTCGCCTCCTCCTGTGGGACCCGCCTACAGCGCCAGCCGTGCAACACCTTGGCATTGCAGCCATCCATTTGTGAGGTGCAGCACAGATGACATCCTCCTCCTTATATATTGATGCCTGATATCTACCCACGTCTTGTGAGTTTTTATAATCTTGTGTGCAATAAACTTTTATATTCATACTGCACTTAGTCTGGCGCACTTCTCTTTCTTCTCCAAAGGTTTCAATCATGTCTCCCCTTTCCCTTCTTTCCTCCAGACTGTACATGTTAAGTTCTTGAAGTCGCTCTTGGTATGTTTTATCCCCCAGACCTTTCACCATTTTTGTTACCCGTCTTTGGACTCGTTCTATCTTATCAATATCTTTTTGTAAGTGAGGTCACTGGACACTATTCTAAATGGGGTTTACTAAAGATCTATATAGGGGAATCAGGACCTCCTTCCTCCTGCTGGTGATCCCTCTGCGATTCATCTCAGAATTATATTCGCTTTCCCCACTACCTGGTCACACTGTTTGCTCATCTTGCAACCATTTAAAAAAGGTACCCCCAAGTCCTTTTTGTCTGTAGTGCTGGCCAACAATGTACCCCTAGTGTTGTACTCGGTCAAGCGATTCTTTTTCCCTAGGTGCATTATTTTACATTTAGAAACATTGAACTGCAAATTCCACTTTTTTGATCAATCTTCCAGCAATGCCAAATCATGTTCCATGTTACATACACCTCCTGGGATATCGACCCTATTACACACCTTTGTGTCATCAGCAAAAAGACATACCTTACCCAACAAACCTTTAGTTAGTTAGTTAGTCTGCCTGAAAAAAAGACAAAAGTCCATCCAGTTCAACCATAAAATAAAAAAAAAAGTTATAATCCTACACCCACAGTTGATCCAGAGTAAGGCAAAAAACCCCAGCAAAGCATGACCCAATTTGCTCCTGCAGGGAAAAAATTCCTTCCTGATCCCCCGAGAGGCAATCGGATATTCCCTGGATCAACTTTACCTATAAATGTTAGTATCCAGTTATATTCTGTGTATCTAAGAAAGAATCCAGGCCTTTTTTAAAGCAATCCACTCAGCTGGCCAGAACCATCTCTTGAGGGAGTCTATTCCACATTTTCACAGCTCTTACTGTGAGGGAACCTTTCCATATTTAGAGATATAATCTCTTTTCCTTCAAGTGTAAAGAGTGTCCCCTTGTCCTCTGTGATGACCTCAGGCTGAATAGCTCTACACCGAGTTCACTTTGTGAACCACTGATATATTTATACATGTTGATCATATCCCCCCTTGATCTCCTCTTCTCAAGAGAGAATAAATTCAGTTCCTATAATCTTTCTTCATAGCTGAACTCCTCCATGCCTCTTATCAGTTTAGTTGCCCTTCTCTATACTTTTTCCAGTTCCCCAATGTTCTTTTTGTGAATTGGTGCCCAAAACTGAACTGCATATTCCAGATGAGGTCTTACTAATGATTTGTACCGGGGTAATATGATATCTCTCTCTCTGGAGTCTATAACTATTTTAATACAAGAGAGGATTTTGCTTGCTTTAGAAACCACAGCTTGGCATTGCATGCCATTATTAAGCCTGTGATCTACCAGAACTCCCAGATCCTTCTCCACCATTGATTACCCCAGTTGTACCCCCCTAGTATGTAGGATGCATGCATATTCTTAGCCCCCAAGTGCAGAACCTTACATTTAACAACATTAAACCTCATTTGCCACATAGTTGCCCAATTAAACAGTGCATTGAGGTCGGCTTGTAAGTTGGAGACATCCTGTAAGGACGTTATTCCACTGCACAGCTTGGTGTCATCTGCAAAGACTGAAACTATATTTATAATCCCAGACCCTATATTGTTTATAAATATATTAAAAAGTAAGGGTCCCAACACTGAACTTTGGGGTACACCACTGATAACCCTAGACCATTCAGAGTATGAATCATTAACCACTACTCTCCGAATACAATCTTTGAGCCAGTTTTCTATCCACTTACAAACTAATTTTTACAAGCCCGTAGACTTTACCTTACACATTAGCCATGTGTGGGGAACTGTGTCAAAAGCTTTTGCAAAATCCAAGTGTACCACATCTACCACCACCCCTCTGTCCAAGCTTTTGCTCACCTCCACATAAAAAGAAATCAGATTTGTTTGACAACTTCTATTTTTCAAGAATCTATAATGTCTGTGGCCTTTTATTAAACTCTCCAGTATCTTCCCAACTATAGAAGTTAAACTAACAAGTCTATAATTACTTGGTAAAGATTTTGATCCCTTTTTAAATATAGGCACCACATTGGCCTTACACCGATCCAGTGGTACTATACCAGTCATTAAAGTGTCTCTAAAAATTAGAAACAATGCCTTTGAAATGACAGAGCTCAATTCTTTAAGGACTCGTGGGTGTATGCCATCACGTCCAGGTGCTTTATCCACCTTTATTCTGTCTAAATATTTCTGGATCATATCAGTTGTGAGCTGAAGAAGGCATTTAATACATTTGCCTTCTCTTTGTCCCCAGTCACCCACTCTAGATTATTTTGTAAAGGACCTACATGCTCGGACTGGACCATTTTACTATTAATATGTTTGAAGAATTTTTGGGGTTTGTCCTGCTATCTTTTGCAATCTGTCATTCGTTTTCAATTTTTGCGGCCTGTATTTCCTTTATGCATATTCTGTTATATTCTTTGTAATGTTTAAATAATGATAATGTTCCTTAATTTTTATATTTAATAAAAGTTATTTTCTTATTATCTATAGCTTTTTTAACTTTGGCCATAAGCCACATAGGTTTGATTTTTAGCCTTTTAAACTTGTTGCCCATGGCAATATATTTTGCAGTGTGTTCACATACAGTCTTTTTGAAAAACTCCCATTTCTGTGTTGTGTTCATTGATGCCAATATTCCCTCCCAGTTCAAGTCTTGGAGAGCAGCTATCAGCCTTGAAAAATTAGCTCTCTTAACCACTGCCCGCCCGGCCTATAATAAAATGATGGCCGGGCGAGCCTCTTGTCCCTCCGGATCAACTTTACTTATAAATGTTAGTATCCAGTTATATTCTGTGTATCTAAGAAAGACTCCAGGTCTTTTTAAAAGCAATCCACTGAGCTGGCCAGAACCAACTCTTGAGGGAGTCTATTCCACATTTTCACAGCTCTCACTGTGAAGAAACCTTTCTGTGTTTGGAAATTTCTTTTCCTCCAGACATAAAGAGTACCCCCTTGTCCTCTGTGATGACCTCAGGGTGAATAACTCTACACCGGGTTCACTATATGAACCACTGATATATTTATACATGTTATCAGTTTGGTTGCCCTTCTCTATACTTTCTCCAGTTCCCTAATGTTCTATTTGTGAATTGGTGCCCAAAACTGAACTGCATATTCCAGATGAGGTCTTACTAATGATTTGTAAAGGGATAATATGATATCTCTCTCTCTGGCGTCTATACCTCTTTTAATACAAGAGAGGATTTTGTTTGATTTAGAAACCTTAGCTTGGCATTGCATTCCATTATTAAGCTTGTGATCTACCAGAACTCCCAGATCCTTCTCCACCATTGATTCCCCCAGTTGTACCTCCCTAGTATGTATGATGCATGCATATTCTTAGCCCCCAAGTGCATAACCTTACATTTATCTCCTTTCTTAATAGATTTAGCCATTTCCTCCTCTTTCTGTGCTTTGGCAGTGCTGATAATGTGTTTGGCCTCCTTATATCTATTCTTGTACTCTTCTCTGTCAGCTACACCTCCTGTTTCCTTGAATCTCCTATATGCTGTTTTTTTTCCCTTTACTATCCTACTTACCTCTTTAGTGAAGCATATTGGTTTTTTCTTCCGTTTACTCTTACTAACTTGCCTGACAAAAAATCTAGTTGCCTCCGGGATGGTAGACTTTAACAGTGCCCACTGATTACTTACCCCTGTCCTTTTATTCCAACCGTTCAATTCATTTTTTAGAAATTCACCCATTTCAGCAAAATTCTTCCTTTTGAAATCTAAATCTTTTGTTTTTGTATATGATTTTTCAGTTCTTATTTTAATATCAAACCAAAGACATTAGTTATTACTAGAACTCAAATTTTTTCCAACCTCAACATTGGACAGTCAATCCCCATTTGTCAGTACTAAGTCTAGAATATGATCACCTCAGGTTGGATTTTTTACTGTTTTAGAAAAAGAACATTCAGTGCTTCCATTACATCCCTGCTCCAGCTTGCAAGATTAAAACAGTGGATTTTCTTTACAATGACTTTGTTTTCAACAAATTAACCTGTTCACCACATTGAACTGAGCTGTCAATTGATATGGCAATTTGCATAATATACCTATTTTCATGGCATTTCATAATCATCCTTTCCTTTCATTCTTTGTATTCTTTTTGCAATCTCACAATTTCCTGCTGTTTACTTTGAAAGGCTTTTGCTGAATCTCTGTTAAAGGAAAATTTAGGCTTATAGGGTATTTTATGATACAAAAGAAGAAATGATCAGTGTAATGTAAATAATTTTATCAATATGTGCTAATGTTGTAAAACCTCTTCTTTATGTATAACTTGTAATGATATGTTTGTATGGGGGAAGGGGGGTAGCCATATTCGTTGCTTTGCAGTGCTGTTGATACAAAATATCACTGTATCTAAAGTAAGGTATGTAACAAAAATGGAAGGGTTTTATTTTAAAATGTAATTTGCATGTTGATGAAGGGGGACAGGGGGAGTCAAGAAAAACAAAATATTAATAGATGACACTTAAGCTTTATAAGTATATACTGTATGTGTAAGACCTTGTTCACATAAGCAACAAAGGAGTGGTGATAATCTGCACTTTTACCGCCTCTGACCAGGGACGGACTGACAACTCATGGGGCCCCTGGGCAATAGGGGATCATGGGGCCCCTGTGTCCTTGCCCAAACTCAAAAAAGCCTATGAAAAAGGTACCAGGGGCATCTCATGGGGCTCCCTACTGACCCTGGGCCCTCGGGCAGTGCCCGAGTTTACAAATGGTCAGTCCGCCCCTGCCTCTGACTACCCACCAGAAAGGTAACATTGCCAGCAGACATGTCTGTACACATTTCCATGGTTCCAACCAAAATGGAGAACACTATAACCATGATGCAACCTCATCTTATGCATGCAGTTGCAGTGTGGTGCAGAGGGATGATCGCTAAAAAAATACAGGTAGCCAGGAGGCAGTATATTGCCTCTGAACCACCTGTCAACTGGCTCTAAAAAGTGATCTATCATGGGTCACTTTTCAGAGCTGTCAAAAAAATAGCCACCCATGTAAATGAGGCCTAAACAAGACCAGATTGATGTAGGCAATCTTAATAATGTGTATCACTCTTTAGAGTGAACTTTGTAAAGTTTGTTTTATTATATCCTATCATCCAGATGCACACCCAGAACTGCTCATGTGTAGTGCAGCTTAATACTATAGAGCTATTTATTACAAACTACTTACAGCTCTTTCAGGCTTTTTGGACTTCACCAGTTCAGTGTGTGATTTCTATGGAGTACGGTGTGGGACTCAAATGATAGTTATATTTGGCGATCCATTATGCTTGCAAGAAAAATCTTTCTTGCTATCAGTGCTGCCTGTCTGCTGGTCATCTCTTTCCACAAAATCTTGGATTCCCTGTACAGTTTGTAGCTTCTCCTCAGCTGTTCAATTTTCCATTCTAAGGACTATATATCCCATGGTACTGTGCTGCCTGCAAGATGTGATTCCTATATTGACTCCACCTCCTGAAACTCCTCTTGCTAGCACCTCTGTAGGTTAGAAAGCAGGCTCTGTGAATTGTGTGACACAGCAATGCCTACTCACAGGACACAGTGAATATATAGAATTCAAGAAAGTAAATGTGTGGGGATCTTCACAAAGCAAGTTTAAAAAATTTAAAATCTTTCAGATTAATACAAACAGTCTAGAAATAATTGAAACACAATGTGGAAAAGAATATATAATTTTAAAGTTTTACTATAGATAAACTTTAGGGTGAAAAGGAATCAAAAAGACCTGCAACCTAATCAGTGTGTAGCACATTAAAGCCTTCCTAGAACAGGAGATATTCTCATTCCATCACATATCCCCCCAAAAAAGGATTATTCCTCATTTCAGCATAGGGAGCAGAGGCATGGAAACAGTGGTGAAGCTAGACGTTCTTTCACCCGGGGCAATGACTCGGCAACCCCCCCTAAAAGAGGATGGTGTCAGTAGGGCAAAAGTTGGTGTGAGTAGAGCAATGGATGCAATGTCAGTAGATTTTTGTTTTTATTTTTTTATATTATTATTTTTTTTTACAGATTAATTTTATTATTATATTTTTACAATTTGATTATTTTTTGCAATATTACTTTATTATTATTTTTACCATTGTTAGAAGCCCTGTTAGGGGGGCTTTGGTGAAATATCAGGGGTCAGACCACTAAACAGAACACTGATTTCTCACTTTTGTGACAGAAAAAGGGACTGAGGACAGAGATGCTCAAGTCCCTTTCTTTGCAGCCTCAGCTGCACTGGACAGCAAATGAATAAGAAGTGCTCTGTGCTGAGTGGCTTCCTGTTCATTCAAAAACTGAAGCATAGTAAACGCAGTTTACTATGGTTTAGTTATGAATGAACACGCTGAGTGATCGAAACAGATCACTCACTGTGTTCATTCATAAAAGAAAGTGGCTGGTAAATTACATATTTAACAGCACTTTTCCCTGCTCTCAATCCAGAAACATCTCCCGCAGCAGCTGGTGGGAGAGGAAAGGAGGGGAGCCGGCAATGTTGTGGGGGAAGGGGGGCCAAGGGAGGACACAGGGTGCCAGGCAGCAGAAGGAATGGGAACCTGAAGAGGAAGAGCGGCGAGGGCAGAATTTAGTGGAACTGATCAGATGTATTTTTCTCCTGCAGGAGCTGAATGCTGGCAGGAGGGAGGGGAGGACAAGAGGGCTTTCAGCTGCCACAGAAGAAAATACAGCTGATTGGTTTCACTAAATGCTGCCTCCTCCTCTTCTCTCCAGCAGGTTCTCATGCAGCGAAGAGGCCCATGGTAGCTCTGTAGGAGCTGCAGAGATCCTCAGCTCAGGTTGGAAAATCTGTCCACAGGACAACTATTATTCGTGCTCTCCACAAATCTGGTCTTTATGGAAGAGTGGCAAGAAGAAAGTCTTTGTTGAAAGAAAGCCATAAGCTCTGTTATTTTTTGGCACAAGGCTGCAGATGCTGAGAGTCTCTGGAAACACCTCTGAAAATCTTAAAACCTTAAAACTCAAACAAACTTCTATCGTTAGCTTTTCTATGCTTCTATGGTACAGTTGCACTCTTTTTATAGTTCTGCCATCCCCAGACCCCCTCCCATGCTTATTATTTTAAACTTACCTTTCAATGGTCCACTGAGATATCACTAATCACATAGTCACTTATCAAAATGTTCTCAGCCTCGGGCTACACACATGCATTTTACTCTCTGTAATTCTCATGAGAGTTCTGTAGTATTAAAGTAAATCTTCAACATTCAAAGTTTATATAAAGCCAATTTTTGTATCTTTATGTTATCTTTTGTTGTTTTTGTCCCATAGAATAGCTTCCTTTTAACTTCCAGTCCTAGAGATACAATAGGAAGTAAAAGAGAAATCCCTACAAACTGAAAGGAAATCTCCCCTTCGACTACCCAAACAGGTATTCCCATTGGAAGATTTACCTTCACAGTTTGTTCTGGTGTCCAAAATTTGGGATTTTCCATCTCCTACTGTTTCAGTGACAGTGATCACCAGAGTAAACAAGAGAGTGAATCTACCTAACAGTAATACAGACAGCTAAGAGAATCTCACCAAAGTTCTAATCCTTTCCTACTCTATCCAAAATAATTTATGCATACATTTTAACCACTTAAAGTCCGAACACCTTTACCCTCTTCCTGTCCAGGCCAATTTTCAGCTTTCAGCGCTAGCACACTTTGAATGACAATTGCGTGGTCATGCAACACTGCACCCATATGAATTTTTTAGCATTTTTTTGAGACAGATAAAACTTTATTTTTGTGGTATTTTTGCACCACTGGGATTTTTATTTTTTTGCTATATAAATGAAAAAAGTCCAAACATTTTGAAAAAAAGTGTTTTTCTTATACAATTTTGCAAATAAATAATCTTTCTTCATATATCTTGGCCAAAATTTATTCAGTTATCTTTTTAGTAAACAAAAATAACCCAAATTAGTTTATAACCAAAAATTATAATTTTTCAAAAAAGAATTTAAATTTTTATTTAATTTTTTAAATATTATTATTTATGGGTTTTTTTTACATACTGTCACCCTAGCAGTACAATGTCACCATGACACTGTACTACTTGTGGGGGGTGATGAAGATTTTTTTTTTTTAACACATTTCTTTTACATCCATAAAGGCTGTAAAAGCAATCATTTCTCCTTCTCTCTTGCTGCATTCTTGCAGCCATTGAGAAATACTATGTGAGCTGTGAGTGGTCACAGCTTGTCACATGGTACAAGGCTGTTGTGAATAGCCTTGTACCATGTGACCTCTGTGATCAATCACAGATTTTACACGTAGTAAGCAATGATGTCAGAAGTAACATCTTGCTTACTACTCCTCATGTGATCACTGATTCACTACTCAATCAGTGATCACATGATCTGGACCTCACACAGAGGGTCCATACAACGATCGGTGTTCCACTGTGTCCGGAGGAGCGTGCACAAGCAGGGAGCAGGATGGTCGTTTATAAATGGCCACCCACCCCTGCACTGCTCCCGTCCGGCCGTTTATATACATGGGCCAGATGGGAGGTGGTTAATCTCCACCCCAACTCCTAGCCTAACAATAATCTAAACTAGTGGTGTTCAGTTTAGTAAATATAGTGGGCCTGAAGTGCAGCCACTGTTATGTCTGAAGGGCAGCAAAGTATCATGTTTTGTAAATTTGTTTACACACCCAAAGAGTGTGTCTTAATGACAGTCTGGGCTCCATGGAGAATGGGTTTAATTATACTGGGTTAAATAGTACTGGGCCCTGTGTGTGTCCAGGAGTCCAGGGAATTGTGGGAACCTAGGGGATTGTGAGGAAAGGAGCTAAGAGGCCTGCACCTGCCTCTGAGCATAGTATGTAGAGGGGCACTACGCTACAGGTGTTCCTCGCTATCCTGTACAGCCACGGGTCCGATATGGTGCTGGGACATGGGGCTAGTCTACAGGATCCTGGGAATTTGGTAAAAACCCTGAGACAGTCCAAGAAAAAACAGGGACGTTAGGTGGTTTGGTGAAAGTGTTTAGACCTGGCGATTTGCTGCTAGACCTAACCGCTGTCACAGAGGAGGTAACATGCTCCTTCACACCTGTAAGTACAGGCCTGGATAGTGTGACAGGCTGCTGTAGGAGAAAAAATAATCAGGGGGTCCCCTTGCAGAGACATTTTCCCTGCATTGTGAATCCTGGTTCAGGATGAAAGTCTGGAGCCTGTACAAGTCAGCAAATGCAGTTTTCATATTGCTGTCGTCACAGGTTCTGTTCAATATATATCATTTTTAGGCCTCTTACAGGTTCGTTAGTTTGTAAAATAAGATATTGTAAATATGATTCACTAACCACTGCCCAATATCACTGCAAACAGAAAAGCTTCACACATCCAGTGATAAATGAAAGGCATCTGCATTTATGCAAGAGAAGTACCTGACTGTGTCAGCTCTTTACTTGATATATCCTTCCTATTGAATGAATGATGAACAACTACCTTTAAAATATACACACTTCAACGAAAAAAATAGTTCCTCCATTCTATAGGCTCAGTTTGTTCTATCTGGTTATAGCCCCTAAGATATAATAACTGAAAGGAAAGGATAGATAGTATCTGTTTGGTGCTGCAGGGCCCACATTCATGTATGCTGTTTTCCATGTCTTTATACGTACACTATGGGTTGCTGCTGTTATTTGTATTTCAGATGTGTGCCAACCCAGTATACATTTACTATGCTATCACAGCAGCTGATGATCCTTGTGGCTGCTTGTTTTACACAAAAATGGATGTGCTGCATAAACCTGATGATAATATGTTTTCGTGTTTTATCTTTACAGGGCTTACATCAGAAATAAATGTGAAAAGATATTGAAACAAAGGTGAACATATTGCTTCACGAAGCATTACCAGCCCATTCCCATCTGTGTACATATTGCACAAACCCAAGCCACTATGATGTATGTATAGTTTACAACCATGTTTGATTAGAGAAATAAACAGTAGCAATCTCTAGGCAGATAGTACCTAGGTGTTTAGGACGCCATAACCATCCCACCTGACAGCCAAGCAATATTAAGAAATAAATTACTAGCCAGGCTCAATTTGCTGTTAAAAAGGGATTAAACTTTGCTGACGTTTATTGAGGCACAAAAAAGAGGAATGAAGAAGAGACAACCTTCTTTTTTCCCCACAGTACAAATATTAACTACTGATAACAAACACCTCTATAAATCACTATTGGGACATTCTCATTATAAAATCAAACTTGTTCACATTGATATGGTGATGCAGATATACAACATGGTCATTTACAATGTGTAACTAGATCATGGGAAACTGTCTGTCAATAAAATAAAAGGAAGTTATCTGCCAACAATAAACAGCTATGAGGCAGGGGCGGACTGACCATTTGGAAACTTGGGCAATGCCCAAGGGCCCGGGGTCAGTAGGGGGCCCCATGAGATGCCCCTGGTACCTTTTATTTATAGACTTCTTTGAGTTTGGGCAAGGATACAGGGGCCCCATGATCCCCTATTGCCCGGGGGCCCCATGAATTGTCAGTCCGCCCCTGCTATGAGGTCTAGTAAAGGAGTGGAGAACACTTAAGGGAGGGGGAAGATAAATGGAGAAAAACAAAAAGAAAAGGAATAAAAAGAAAAAATTGGAAGGGAAGGGAAGAGAAAAAGAGGCAAGACACCTACCTCCACTTTGCACCAGTGTCTCAGCCTGAACTGTTGCTTTATTAAAGGTCCTAAAGGCCACTTGAGTGCTTGTAAGCTATCCAAGGGAATCAAACTTATAGAAGTTTATTGTACAGTGATACCTCAGTTCATGAACTTAATTCGTTTATGAACCAAGTTGCAAACCGAATTGGTCACGAACCGAGGCAAATTTTCCCATAGGGTTCAATGTAACTCAGGTTAATCTGTTCTGATCCCTACGAACGTGGTCACAAACTGAATTTGGATGCCAACTGAATCAAATTTTCCCATAAGGTTCAATGTAAATAAGGTTAATCCGTTATTAACTTTTTTTTTGTTTTTGAACCACAAAAATATGAAATAAAGTACAGTACAGTATGACGAGAGAACACTAACCTTGCTTGAGACAACTTTTGGCGTGGAGGACAGAAAGGCAGGTGGGACCACCCTCTACTAGCTTTAAATTCTTCACTTGCTGCACTTGTAGAGGGTTTTTTGCAGTAAATCACTGTGCAATTCCCTGGCTTTTTCACAGATCATAGCTTCACTAACTCTCCCTTTGAAAAAGTGTGTGTTACACGAAATGCGTTACAGAGGTGCCCCTAACCTTCACCTGCACACCGCATGGCCTCACTTATGGCCGGTGGCTCTATTGGATTGATATATGTAAGTGTCTGATTTTTTGTTTTTTGTTGACACCTATACCTGAAGAAATACATTACTACACTATGGGAGCTTTTCTTCTCTTGAGCTTGTTTCTTTCACTGGTGAGCCCCCCTTCTCCTAAGGTGTTTCTTCCTACTTGATCTATGCATATTTGCATGATCCCGCCGATGGCTGAGATCTGTATAGCGCGAGACTGTTAACCTGTCCTGATGGCTGAGATCTGTACTGCTGGAGACTGGTACCCTGTCCTGGATGGATGACACCTGGTGGTGGGTTCCTGCCTTGATGACTTCATCCGTGTGCATAGGTTCCATTCCCTGAGTACCAAGGAGTAGGTCTTATATACTCCAACGCACAATCATTTGTGCTGTCTGGTTAGTGCTTTGTACACCTATTTTCACAGCCACAGCAATCACGGATATTCGCAATATTTATCATACGGACTAGAGCACAAATGTCACTTTATGCACCTTATGGGATTTTATCCAAGACTGGTTTTACCTCATGAGTGTTGTTAAACGCCAGTTTGGAATACCATTATTATATTTACTAATTTTCATATTTATTTATATACGCATATTTATTGTTCATTAATATCATTTTAGCGCTGCATATTTTCACTTGCTTATATTTTCACTGGAGGATCTTGAGGTTTCCCTCTTTATGCTGGCAGCTCTCCATCTCTACCGCAACCCAGCGCTCATATACCTTGTTCTTTTTATAGCTTCACTAACGCTATCGCCTGTCAGCTGTTTCTCATTCAACCACACTTAAAAAAGTTTTTCCACCTCTTCCAGCACTTGCGTCCTCTGCTTGGTTAACATCGTTACTCCTTTTGCCACATCAGCTTTCTTCTTCAAAATTGTCAAGATTGTCGACTTCGCTGTACCAGCCAGATCAGTCACACGAATACCACGGTCATGTTTTTCTACAATTTCTTTCTTCAACTCAACAGTTATTTTCTTTACAACCTTATTCTTACCATTCTTGCTCTGCACTTTAATTTTACCACCATGCTTGCTCTGCACATTCTTGTTACCTTCGTTACTGCTCTGCATGTTCTTTTTACCACCATGCTAGTTCTGCACATTCTTGTCACCTACATTACCACTCTGCACATTCTTGTCACCTTCATTACCACTCTGCACATTCTTGTCACCTTCATTACCACTCTAGGGCTTAGGCTATGGTAAGTATTAAGCTTAGGGCAAGATTATGATTAGGTTTTATTGGGTTAACTCTTAGTTTGCCTATTGGTAGGTTGTTGAATTTAGTTGACACATTAGAACATGATGAATATGGTTAACTGAAAAGATTTAAAATTAAGAGTCAGGTTAAAGCGGTAGTAAACTGCAGCTTAGAATTTTAAAAAATCCCCTGCAAGGTAATGTCATAATATGCTAGTATGGATCGCATACTAGCACATTATGAAGGAGTTACCTAAAAATGAAGCCCTCCAGCAATGTGCTGTCACCTCTGCAGAGGCTTCCATCTTCACCTGGTCTTCCTTTCAGGCTTGCAAGTTCCAGCCGTGTGACTGGCCGAGCCTTGATGACGTCACTTTCAGAGCCCCCAGGCCACAGCACAGTGCTCTGAAGGAATGGCATACCTGCGCACATGCGCTGGTTCTCAAAGAGAGAGAACATCTCCTAATTAGTGCACGTTTAGGAGATATTCCTTTTATGTACAGGTAAGCTTTATTATAAACTTACCTGTAGGTAAACGTATTAAAAAAGAGTTTACTACCACTTTAAGGTTATGAATAAATTGAAGTGGATGTTAGGTTAAATTTTAGGGAGAACTGTTAAGATTTAACTGTTGGAGGTTTATTAAGACTTTTAGTTGGGGTGAGGTTAAGGATTAAATGCCTTAGTTGAGGGTGATTTTAGGATTTGGGGTTTAGAGAGAGTTAGAGTCAATCTATGGATCAGATTATGTTTAAGGGTCAGTCAGTGGTGTTTTTGTTTTTTTGTTTTCTATTTTTGTGGGACCAAAACCCCCACACCAAGAACTATCAGGTACCAAATTATCAGCATTAAAACATGCTGAAGTAAGCTGTAGCTGATTATTAGAATTTAGGTTAAAAGGAATGGTGCATACATAAATTAAAGGCTGGCCATAACAAAAGATACCAAGATCAAATGAGTGAAAACAGAAGGTGAGAGTGCAAAAATAAAGAAAAAGAAGTGAAAAGCATGTTAATAGTGAAGACTGCACAATATCACAAGAATGAAAATAGAACTGCACAACAAAACTAGAAAGCAGTAATAGAAACAAAGTAAACAGTCAAAAATGGCAAGAGAGGAATTGAAAAAAGGGACAGAGTAGTCTACAGTGATCGTTCAACTTAGAGGGGTAAGGAATTGGAGGAGCAAACTTACTACAAAGGATATGTTTGGAGTTTAAGTGATTCCATTTATTGGCTTTTAGATTGCAGACCTTTAGGATGACTTAGATCTCATATTCAATTTTTATACCATTGTTTAAATAATGGTATAAGCCTGAAAAGGGATCTAAGTCATCCTGAAAGCCTGGATCTTTAATAACGTAAGTTAGCCAATAAATAGCATCACTTAAACTCCAAACTTTCTGCATTAATCAATAGCTAACATGATACAATACAGCTATAAAGGAAGAGAGAAAAGGAAATTAAAAATAGACCAAGACAGTCAGTGATGAAACTGCAGAATATTAGAAAGAACACAGTAGGTTGGAATTGAACAAAATAAGCTCAAATTTAGTGTTTGAACACAGCAATAATCATTCCACAAAATTAGTAAAGAAAATAAACTTGAAAGCAGAAGCAAGTGTAAAATTAATAAAAACTACCAATGTATTGTGGTAAGAGTGTAGAAAAAAGCAATAGAAATTTATATAAAGCAGGAACAGGACCTATGTTATAACTGAATCAGAACAATAAACATTTATTGCTGGCTTCTTCATTAAGGTCGTAGGGAGACAAGGTCCGCAATGTAAAATCCAATAAAATTCCCTCTGCAACAATTTGAAATCTTGTGGACTCATTGCTAATTGAATTTCCTCTAACATACGCAAGTGGAAGGTGAAGACCTTAGAAGCCTTAATACACCCAAACATGTTTCAATCTGATCCTTCAATATTTATATGATTGTTGTAATATTTCAGTTGTGCCTCCATAAAATCAAATTGTCAGGGGTTGTGCACTTTATTTTCTTGTATACAAATGAAAAGAAAGCATTCAGACAGATTTCAAAACTGTTGATAGTTTTGAGTGGGTCTGCAGTGCCTGTGGCAAATCTATTGAATTTGTTTTTAAAATACAATATTTTACCACATGCTGAAGAAAATAATGCAAATGACGATGTTTTTAAATGATTACTGTTACAATTTTAATTAAGACTGAATTAAAATAAAAAGCAAAACCATGTAAAAAAAATACTTTAAAATGCAGTCAAAGTTTTTGTTTGAATTAAAAATAAAACTAATGCAAAAATTGATGTGCCTGGTAATTTTTAACCCTTTGGTTGCCATGCCCATCCAATTTTTCACTTTCTTTGTCATTTTCAACTTTTTTTCACTAACAGCTTTGGAAGTTAGTAAAATACCCCAACCAAACCATATATTTTTTGAAAGCACAGGGCCTGTAGAATAAAAAGATGGTGTTGCTCTTTTTTCTTTTCGAATAATTTTTATTAAATTATCATAAAAACATGAAAAATATTAATCTGTGGTACAGTTGCTGTTAAATAGATATCACAAGTAGAAGGGAAAAGGGTCGGGGAAAGGCAAACAGAGGGCCCACCCTCTGTATATTTCGCAAAAACAAGACTGGCCAGCTGGCCTTACAAAAAAGCAGCATTATACCCTGAGTATGGGTCTCTATAAGTAAAGTCACCCATTAACATAAAAAGGAGAAATCAATTTCATCCCGAGTGACTTCCACATAGAGGGTGAAGTAAGGGTAAGGAAAAAAAAGGGAGAGCAAGGGAAAGAAGAGGAAAAAAAGGGGGGGGGGGGAGAAGAGCTGAGACCCAGTCCAGATCCCCAGTCAAAAAGTACCTAGGTGTCTAGGGTTGCTGAAGGTATACAATCCATGGGTTCCATACCTTCTCAAATCTGGTTTGTTTGTCTCTGAGGATGCTGGTCAATTTTTCATTAATCATGATCCATGGGATTTTATGATTGACTAGAGTTATATTGAGCAAAGGTGACTTCCATGCTTGTGCTACAGTTATTTTGGCAGCAGAGAAAATAAAGAAAATGAGGGTTTGGATGTGTCTGGGGATCTCATTCGAAATGTTGAAGATTGTGCCATTTTGGCATTTTTAGGGATGTTCTGTCCTGTTATCGAGAAAACAAGACTAAATATTTGGATCCAGAATCCTTGGATCTTCAGGCAGGACCACCAGACATGGTAGATATCACCTACATGCCCACAATCTTGGAAGCACAAAGATGAGGCACTAGGGTAGATCTTTGCCAGCCTCTCTTGGACATAATACCATCTAGGTAATACCTTATAGTTCTCCTCCACTAGAGTGGTGTTGAGTATTCCCCTGTGCACCATGGTTGACCACTGTGTCCACTCCTCCTCTTCTATCATCTCACCAAGGTCGAATTCCCAAGCTGTTTGATAGGATGGTTTGGTATGTTGGCTATTGAACAGAGCATATAACTCTGCTATCCCTCCAGAGCAGTATCATGCAAGCAGTGTTGTTTTTTTATGTCCCGTGATAGTTGCACAAACGTTTATCAAAACTGTGTTTCAATAAGGAAAAGAAAATAATTTTTAGCGCATACAACTACAACATAATTTACAAAATTCTCACTTAATCTAAAAGATTAAACTGCCAATAAATAAATGTTATTAAATAACAGATATTTGTAAACTTTGCCTTTTTCAGTGAAATGGTGAAGACTGAAGGAACACAAAACTGAAAATAAGCAACTTAAAGTATATGTTGTGACAGTGCTGGGCCGGGCCACTGTGTAAAAGAGCTAAATGGCACAAAGGGTTCTAAAAGAGGCAGATTGAGGGCTCCAGATTGGCTATTATGAGTGGATAAAATAGATTTTTTTTCCCTGGGTTTTATACAGTAACTCCCTGGCAGGGTTCTGGAGTTTGGAGGCTTCAAAGGGTCTTGGGAGAGAACAAAGTTTCTATCCCTCTGTCCAGGTCCTGCTGGAGAACATCTAGCTGATTTGTAGGTGTGCACAGCCTGATATTCAAGTGCCTGACAGTAGTTAAGGGCTCCACCTGGGAAACAGGAGGTCCCCTGCCCGGGTCAGGGTATGGGCCCATGCAGCAGGGAGCTGCAAGAGAGAGGTGCAGAGGCTGCACATGAGCACAGTGGTTCTGTGAGATAGTCTGAAGGAACAGACAAAAGACCTAAGCTTAAGGCCAGTGCAGTGGCAATGAGAGAGGGAGCCAGGAGGCTGGAGAAAATACAGGTGTTAAGTATTTAAGTATTTTATTTTTAGGAAGAATGCTGAACACTGATGTGAAGGTAACTTTTTTGGTTGTGTTGAGTGGGAACTTTTTACTTTCCGTTTAAACAAAAGTGGGCCATCAAGCTGCATTTCCTGGCTGGTAAGAACTCAAAGGAGAGCACTACACCTGAGCAAAACCCACAAATATCACAATGTATAACCAAAAAAAGGTTTTATTTATTTATTTTTCCTTAACATGCACTCATTTAACTCATAGCTTTTGACTGTTGCTCCAGCCATACACATATGCAAGGTGGTGGGCTTTATGCCATGTCATCACTTATTTGCATACAGCCAGCATCCCTGTTTTCTGCTGTGAGTGTGCTCAATTGCGCATCCCCAGCACTGTGACCTAGCTGTCAACAAAAGTTCCTGGACAATGTTAACACTGGGAGCTGGTAGGATGGGCTTCGGATCATGCGACCACAGTGCCAGCCAGGAATGCTGTCCCAGGGTAGCCCAAGACATGCCTAATGTGTAAAGAATCTCCTAAAGAGAGAAGGTGGCAAGCAGTAAGTTAAAAACCTTAAAAGAGAAGTAGAAGAAACAGAAAACCATTTTTTATTTATACAATCTTATAAAAGATATATAATTACAATTACCAAAATATGGCGGTATCACCAGAAGTGATTTTACAGTAAAAATGTAAAGATGAGTCATGTGTATATTTGCATTTCTGGTGATATCACTATATTTTGTAATTGTAATTATATGTCTTTTATAAGATTGTATAAATAAAAATGGTTTTCTTTTAAATCGTTAATTGTTATGTTGTTATTTGGTCAAACCCGTGCCTTAAAAATCCCACAAATAACAAGGCTTCATCATTGTATCTTTTAGAGATGATGGCACTTCTTGTATCAAACCCATTCCTTTTTTCATTAAAAGAGAAGTATTTTTTTGTAGAAATCATACTTACCTAGGTGGATGCTTGCAGAATCGGTCTGATGCTGCATCTGTCCCCCGTCGGCTCTATGATTGAGAATTGAGCTATCAAAGAACACTGATCACTCAGTTGTCAGTGCTCCATGAGCAGAGAGCTGGTGACTGTCAGTCACTGCTTTCTGCTCTGCCCCTACGCTCACTGGAGTTGTGTTGGGCTGTGGAGGAGGTGGGAGCGGCTGTCTCAAACTGCTCTCAGCGGAGCGCTGAGAGTCTGAGCCAGGTGCCAGTCCAGGCTTCTGGATGGATCCTTACTTAAAAGTTGGGATTTTTCCCCAGCTTGGACCAGCTTAGTGACGTCAACTGACAGCAGGCTTCAGCCCGCTGTCAGCTGAAAACGGGTCACAGAAAGGAACTTCACTTCTGTGATCCACAGAAATACAGCCAAATGAGCTTTGGCTGTACTTCTCCTTTTATGGCTTGCTTAACATTTGTGCAGTTTGGTCATTCACAGTCTGCAGTGCAGTGTGTTGCAATGCCATTCATTTTAAATGGCCCAATATTGCACAAAGGCAGCACACCTCCATTAAGCATACCTCAATACACAGTAGTGCATTGTGTTAGGAAAAAGGTTTGTATGCATTTTTAAGCACATTTGGGTGCACACATGTTCATTTATTTCAAAAATCTGAATGGGCCCTGTAAGTTTTTGCCTGGGTTGGGGTATGTTAGCAGCCCATTAAAAAATAATGTGCTTATGCGAAGCAATGCACCTTAATAAATATGCAGCATAATTCAGCAAAAATTGTGTGTGTATGGGAAGGGCAGAGTAGTGTGTCTGTGTATATTCATTAACTTTTTTGTCTATACCTAAATAATGTCACTAGGGGACAAAATCCATAGTGACAGATCCTCTTGAATGAGATATCAGGGATTTGAGATATTATATGTATGGATTGGGGCTTATCTGAGAACTAATGTGTATGGAACATGGCTGATCAGATGCCTAAATGCCTAAAGTGTCTGAATATGGACAGATCTGAGATCTGAAGTGTATGGATTGTGGCTGATCAGAGGTCTGAAGTTCATGGATTGGGGCTGATATGAGGTCCAAAGTGTATGGATTGGGGCTGATCTGAAGACCGAAGTGTATAAATTGGAGCTGACCTGATGTCTAAAGTGTATGGAAGGGGGCTCATCAGAGGTCTGAAGTGCATGTGAGCATTGGGGCTGGTCTGAGGTCTAAAGTATATGGATTGGGGATTTTTTGAGGTCTGGAGTGCATGCATGTATCAGGGCTAACTTGGGGACTGAAAGTACATAAATTATGGCTGATGCAAGGTCTGAAGGTGCAAGCACCAGGTAATCAATTTTTTCCACTCATTGGGGGGGGTATTTACTAAACCTGCAGCACACAGAACCTGGTGCAACAGTGCATAGTAACTATTTAGCTTCTAGCTTCAATTAAGTTGACTTGTTCAATTAGACTTTGACAATAAAACCTAGATGCTGATTGGTAACAATGAACAGCTGCACCAGATTCTCTGTGCTCTAGTTTTAGTAAATCTCCCCATAGTGTTGTTAATTGCAAGTTAAACTCATTCATTATTTTATAACAATGAATATGTTTAACTTGCCATTAGCAGTACAACTATTAGTGCAAACATTGAAAACTAACTGGTATTATGGCATGCTATTGTTCACTTACATACCAGTTGTCTAGAGATTGCAAAATGGCACTTCACGTGAAAAAGATTGCTGACTCCTGTACTAGTATGTTTGTAAACTTATCTAAATAAACCAGGCGTGGATGCCAAACCATTGGACCAATTTTAGATTCAGACTATGATGTTCCACTGCTTCATAGCAGACTTTTCAGTACAGTCAGAACATGGACTATATTGACTAAGGAAAAATAGATGGTTATAATCGTTTTTGGTTACCTTAGAAACAAATTTGAGGTTTCAGTCTTGTCTACCGCCATCTTGACAGCAAGTAATTCATTAGGGTAATATCCTCTCCCAGTAAACCTATTAAGAATGGTATTAGCTTTACTCTTGCTTTATCAGTGGTCTACACCTTGTTTGAATAAATTGATATATTTATTAAGAGCAGACAAATCTATGCACATTCACCTGTCTAAATTCTCCTGCAGTCCCCAGCATTTGTTGACCAGTTGGCCCACACATTAGGGGAAGGGATTCATTTCTCTGGTGCTGGAACAGAGGATGAGATGCAGAAAATTCAAATGCCGATTTAAAGTCTAGACTCCTCATATGCTGTGTACTGGATTCCGACTTAATGCATAAACCAGGGAGCACATGGAAATGATTAGAAGTGAGTGTGTGTGTTTCGCAGGAATCAATTGGTATTAAATTACAACTAAAGGAAAAACATGTTTTTTCTATTTTGGACAGAGTAAGGGAGGGTTATAATCCCTTTAACCTTTTTTTTTTTTATCTCTGTCTATTGGGGAGATTTCCCTTCATTTCCTGTCCCATTGCCAAAACAGGAAGTGAGAGGAAAGCCCTCCAAAGTGAGGAAATCTTTGGTTGTCTCCAGGGTCATCAGAACTATCATCCCTTTTGGAAGAGTTTCCTTCTATTCCTGTCGTCAGGGGAATTGTATGCATAGTCTTGTGCAAAGATGTACGCATGCTCATAATAATTCCTGAGTTACAACTAGACGTGCCCAAACTAGCGCACATGCACGCACACATGTGTTAGTATGCGCAAGTGTGAATACTTGGCACTCACTTGCCTATTTAAAGAGGCTGCAGAGACTAGAGGATTGCTGAGAGGTCATCATCTTCCAATGTTTGTGACCTGATCCTATACTGCCAGGCTTGCCTTGACTCTACTTGTTCCTGATACCCTGTTGCGGGTTCTGGCTTGTGATCTGACCCTACCTTCTGCCTGCTGTTTTGGTACTTTCTCTGCTCACTCGATACCGACCCCAGCTTGGCTCTGACTCTGTTGTAGTTCCTGATTCTGCACTTCTGCTGCCCTGCTGATACCGACTCTTGCCTGCCTGACCACCCAAAATCCTGAATCCTCCTGCTTGCTACCTGCCCTTCTGCACCTGCTACAATGCCTCCACATCTACCAGAGTATTCTACATCTGACTGCTTGCCAGCCTGCTTGCTGGCCACTGTTCTGCACCTGCTACTGAGTTATTGCATCGGCCAGCTCATCAGTCTGCCTGCTGTTCAGCACCTGCTGCCAGGAACTCCTACAAGGCAACTGTGCCCTGTTTTATCCTGTCATCACCTCCAGGAGAAATAGGAGAGGAGATGTAGGGGAAATCCCTCTCGACTAGGTATGTGACACCTGTCCTGGTGACAAGAAAGTTTTGGAATTTCTTACATTTTCACTCTTGGTAAATGGTAAACAGTGCAGACAGAGTGGGTGAATTTTCCAAGTGGGGTCACATGACAGGTGTACTAATCCCTCTCCTATCTGACCAAAACTAAAAATAAGTTTTGCCTTTAGTTATAATTTAATAAGACCAATGTGCCTCTCTTAGCAGGAAATCTCAAGATAGAGAATCGGCCTCAGTTGCTTACTGTAGCAATCAACGTTACTGAGCCCTGTAGTTTCGTATTGAGGAATGTGGCTAATAATACAAATGTGTGAATGAGCAGATATTGTTCATCCAATGAGCACCACAGTAATTGCCCCTTTATAAATAAGCACCATAGTTCCAGCCTTGTACCTACAGGCTTCAGCTTGTTTAAGAGCAGTGTGGGCAACACACTTTTACAAACATTTGCAGCAAAGCTTCAAGCAGTTTGTTGATGCCTTTGAAGCACATTCAGTTCCAGCCTGAGGATGTTCAACACATTTCTTATTATGCTGGCTTTCACTTTAAATTATAATTTTATCTCTGCCTTTAAATAAGCTGTAAAAAGGCTTCAGTAAGCTTTTAACAAGTTCTGGTTAGTGGTAATGATTCTTTCTGAAATCTTGCTGAAGCGTGTGGAAGCACCATGGATTGAAATTCAGCCAGTTCAGCAGGGACCGTCTGAGATTCAATCCATGTATGGGCAGGCTGATTATACCCAAGTCGATCCCTCAATCGACTTGGGTACAACCAGTATGTCAGACCTATTTCATATGATTACTGCTGGCAGCTATAGCATGTATGGACAGTCAACACTGCATGGCTGTCTAATACATGGCGCTGGCCCTGCAATATGATCATTCAACACTGCTGTGGCTGTTTATATTTAAAAGCAGGCATAGATAGGCACAAAGCACTGCAGAGCTGAGTGATCAATTGTGAATGGCAGTATTGGTATCCAGAACAGCCCCTGCTGCCAGAAACCAGTGCTGTCAATCACAAATCCATTTCCTTCCTAGCAGCATGGTTGGATGGGGGAGAAAACTGACTGACCATGATTGTTAGCAACGGATTCAACAGAACCAACTTCTACGTGCACCCCTAAAGCAGTGATCTCCAATCTGTGGCCCACAGGCCGGATGTGGCCCTTTGCTTGCCTTTATTCAGCCCTTGGGGCACCATTCCTTCCACTGACACCAAAACCAGAGCAATTTTCCTCCTACTGACAATCAATGGGGCACTATTCCTCCAGCTGACACCAATGATGGGGTGCTAATTCTGCCACTGACACCAATGATGGGGCACTATTCCTTCCACTTACACAAATGATGGGGAACTGTTCCTCCCACTTACACCAATGATAGGAAACTATTCCTCCTACTGCTACCAATGATGGAACGCTATTTTTCACACTGACACCAACAATGGGGCACTACTCCTCCTGCTGACACCAATGATGGGGAGCTAATTCTGCCACTGACACCAATGATGGGGCACTATTCCTCCCACTGAAACCTATGATGGGACACTATTCCTCCTACTGACACCAATGATGGGGCACTATTCCTCCCACTTACACAAATGATGGGGAACTGTTCCTTCCACTTACACCAATGATAGGAAACTATTCCTCCCACTGCTACCAATGATGGAGCGCTATTTTTCACACTGACACCAACAATGGGGCACTACTCCTCCTGCTGACACCAATGATGGGGAGCTAATTCTGCCACTGACACCAATGATGGGGCACTATTCCTCCCACTGAAACCAATGATGGGACACTATTCCTCCCACTGACACCAATGATGGGGCACTATTCCTCCCACTGACACTAATGCTGTAACTTTTTTTACTTCCACTGACCACCTAGCCTGTGGCATTGTTTACATCCACCAATGCCAGGGCATTGTCTAAACCCACTGGCCACATTCCTGCCCCCCTAAAGTTTGAAGGGCAGTAACTGGCCCTTTGTTTCAAATGTTTGGAGACTCCTGCCCTAAAGGATTAAATAAAAGCTTTGGGAGTCTAGTGTGACTTCTTCTTTATGTAAATCTAGCATAAGAGGAACAAAGGTTTGCCATTTTACCTCCTTCTGAAAATGCTAGTTGTCCGGCTCTTGGGCTGTCCCTGTGGCTTTCACTACTATCCAGGTCACTGATTTAGAACAAATGTACATCACTGCAAAGTCAGAGAAAAGATGAAAGTTCTTACCTACATACAGTATTTGTTTCAGGTTAGTTAAAGTGGTAGTAAAGTCCCTTTGTATATTTTTACCTACAGGTAAGCTTATGCTAAAGATTTCTTGTAGATAAGATGAATATCTCCTAAACGTTCATTGTTTAGGAGATATTCTACAGAGCAGTAGCTGGCGACATACCCGCGCATGCGCTCTGAAGGAACGGCATACCCGTGGGAGTAACGTCATCAGTGGCTTGGCCATTCAAGCAGCTGCAGCTCTTGAACCTGAAAGGAAGACCGGGTGAAGATGGAAGCCTTCTGCAGCAGTGCAATGCTTGCTAACAGATTATGATAATACCTTGCAGCAGGTTTTTCTTTTTTTAATGAGTTTTCCATCACTTTAGGTATTACCTTGAGCACACCAATCTGTCTCCTAAGAATTTTGAGCACAGCCCTTGCAGAATCAAATATTGGGCTGAGCTACACAGAGACATCATGAACAGTGTCCACTTTTAGGTACAAGCTGACTCTGAAGCAAGAGAAGTAGCAGCAGCACACAGTCACTAGGATCTTACACACCAGTCTGTACTCACTAGTGTCCTTGGATAGTTGGATGCTTACTTCCAATATCTTCCAGACACCTCTCCAGTGAATTCTCCAGACCATTGCCCCAAAAAGAAATTCCTTAGTCAACTCCAAGAGAGCCCACCAGCTAGTTAACAGGGACCTCGATGAGCAAAAAAACATCGAAGCGAAACTGCCCAGAAAGGCAGCAGCCCTTCAGGCTGGGATCTCATCCTCCACTAAAAGAATCCCTCTGTTCCAGGCTCCAAATTATTTATGCTCCCTCCCAGCCACTATTTTGCACCCTCCCCCAGGGATTCGCAGGAACTACATAATTATTCACGCTGCTGACTTGACTCTCCCAGCCCACTTCTTTCCAGAACCCTCCAGAAGGCAAGGGGAATCAGTCAAGATCCCAAAGAGCCCAATATAATCAAATGCTGCTCAGCTTATTACAGTTGAGCTATAGAACTAAATTTGCCTAGCCTAACTAGCAACCTAACTAGGAGGGTGCTATACCATTCAAGTCAGTGCATGTGAATACAAAACCCACTTTAAGCAGGTCATCTGCAGGTCAAATGCACTTGTCAGTGAAATCTGAATGATCTCAGAAACATCTCGGAAAGATGTCAAACTGATGACAAGGACACCAGCGCAAGGCCTATCGACATGCCCTAATAGCAAAATGGGTCAGAATGGCAGCCAAGCACCTATCACTTTTAGGAGAAAAGATAAACAATGACAGTCTCCATACTTTAGTCATGACAGGTGCACAAAAGAAAATGTGAAATGCAGGAATAGTCGGTAGATTCCATTTTATGGGGTATTTTAATGCAGATTGACATTTTACATGTTTTACATGCTTTTTACATTCATTTTACATCTGTGTGCTTGTGGCTTGTTTGCCTCATAAAATAAACACAGGATCTTGTAAGCAAATAAACAGTATATGAATGGATTTACACATTAAAAAAAAGTAAACAAGCAAACCAGTGGTATTTTTGCTCTGGTATTTTTAATGGGAAAGATAATTAACTTACATAACTTACAGTTTGGAAAGGTACAAATAATAATACATAAATGCAATAATAAAAGGTCATTTCTTTCAAGGCAACCTCCTAATTAAACTTACAAAGCTGTGTTTTATACACAAACATTCAAGTGATTCGAGCAGTTTCCATAAATGTAGTGAGTAATTTAGAGTATTTAAAGAACCACTAACCTAAAATGTATCAGAGTTATTAGAAAATAACTACTTGAGTTCTTCACAAAGATTTAGCAAAACTAGATGTGTTTTAAATGATTATTTTTTAAATATAGGCATCTAACATTTATAGCATGAACTGCTGAAATCTCCATACACATGGACAGCTTTAGTTTGCCTCAACCACATCACTATCATTTTTTGGAGGGCTTTATAGGTCTATAAATATGCAGAAAAATATAAATAAATGCATGTGAAATGAAAGAAAAAAGAATTAATATAAATAAATAGTACTATTACATGTATTAACCCCATCCATTTATCACAATACCTTTTGGAATAGTGTCTCTTTAACGTAAAGCTCATATTTTTTGGCAACACTTTGTCTACACATTTTATCCCTTATAAAGATAGTAAAATCTAAGGAGTTAACAAGTTAACACATTACATAATAACATAAAATGCAAATGGTAATTGTTTGTATCCAACTGCATATTTCAAAATGAATAAAACATGTATTTGTCTACATAATGCTGTGAGATATAATACAAAATGTAGCACAATCCTGGCTAAAATTAGCCAAATATACTGTATCTCTAAAAAAAAAGAGAAAAAAAATATTTGACAAGCCCGATATACTATATGCATTTTTTATGTCTCAAAAGGAGCATTTAATCAATAACAGATGGAAACTCCCCAGTCTGGTTACCAGTATGCCAAATAATTAAATTAACAGTGGATACCAAACTAATGGACCAATTTTAGATTCATAGTTGATGATGTCCCAGTGCTTCTTAATAGACTTTCTGGTATAGTCAGAGAATGGACTTTATTGACTGATGAAGGATAGATGGTTATCATTTTTTGGGTTGTCTTAGAAACAAAGTAGATGTTTCAGTCTCATCCACTGCTATCTTGACAGCAAGTAATTCATTGCGATAATACTCTCTCCCAATAAACCTATTAAGAATAGTATTAGCAGGAAATCTCAATGACAGAATCAGGCTCAGGGTCTTCCTTTAACAGTGAACATAACTAGGTACTCTCTTTTCTTATATGTGATCCAGATGTGGTAAAAATGGCAAAAAATGCACTGGTGAATAATGTGTTTTATATCTACAAACATGTTATTATTTTTTGTATGTGTTCTTGCTACTGGAAGGCAAACTAATAACCAAGCACTTAAGTGAGCTGAGAGTACTGAAACCTTGGAATTTAAGGATAGCATTCACAAGCTAGGCTTGTTTTGTGGAACAGTGCACTTTTGCTAATACATTTGTCTTGTTTTGCCAACCTGCTAATCTGTCCTGTAAGATTGGTAAAGTGTTGTAAGACAGGTTTTCACTCATCGTTTTCTACAGTATTTTTCAGCTGATAAAAATTTCCTTTAAGATTTGGAGATGCCTTAAAGTATAGCTAAAGGCAAAACTTTTTTTTCAGTTTTGGATAGACTGGAGAGGGATTAGAACATTTGTCAGTTATTATTGCTGTCTGTGCCCCCTGTTAAGGAGATTTACCCTCTCTATTAGTCCTGTTTCCCATTGAAAGTGAAAGTAAAAGAAAATCCAAAGTTTTGGGTTGTCACCCAAAAAAGTAATAGAGAGGAAATCTTCCAATGGGTACACTAGTTCTGGTGGCCTGGGAGTCCCCAAGGAATTCCCTTCATTTGCAGGGATTTCTACTCATTTCCTGTTTGGCTATGTGACAGTAAGTGAAGGGAAATCTCTGCAATGGGACATAGATGGCGAAAAAAAAAATCTAACAAGGGTTATAAACCTCCCTTACTCTATCCAAAAAATCCAAAACTTTAAGTCTTTCATCTAGAACCACCAAGGCACCTAAAAGTTAAATTTTGGCATAGTGGGAAAATAAATAGAGCAATCTTCTTCATCAGGAGACATGTCAGGTGGCACAGTGATGTTACAGATGGGAGTGACTGTCAGGGCAGGGGCCGAGGAACGGACAGGCAGGCCTAACAATGTAATGCACTGGCTGACGACAACCACCACCCACAGACCGAAGTCCCTCAGGGCGCGGAGTCTAAGTCCCAGGCTGCCCTTCACCAGGGCCCCTGATGGTGGGGATGGACTTGACGCAGCCAGGAACCAGGTCGCGGCCCCCGAGACACCTCAGCTGCGGTAATGGCCGCCGCCAATGGCGTGTAGCTGGTGTAAAAGACAAAAGAGTAGTCAGGCAGGCCGGGTCAACAACAACGGGACAAAACGGTACAGGACAGCAGACAAGAATCACAGGTCACGAGCCGGGTTCAGCAACAGAGGGTCAGATCAAAGGAGAACGCAAAGAATAGTCGAGTCACAAGCCGAGTCAGATTCCAGGAGAGTCACGAGAGTCAGAACAGAGTAATAGCAACACAAAGACACAAGACACAAGTGCAAAGAGCATGTGCGGACCACAGGCTTCGATGTCATCAGCCACACCCCTCTGGGGGATGGACCTCAGAGACCTGAAGGCATAAAAGGATTCCCACCATGCTCAGCAGAAATCGAAGATGGACGCCAGCACATGGAGTAACATAACCTCAGGGAAAAGGTAGGACCATGACAGTGACATTGGCAGCATTTAGGTTATTAAGTTTAATGGTACCAATGTTCCTCCCACTAATTGGTGTCATGCTTACCCCTAATGCAGGTGGTCAGACAGTATAGCTGGCTTCTGTGTTGTTCACCTGTAGAAACCCCCTTTTTCATAAGGCAAACAGGCCTTCTGATACTTGGTTGCCCCCAGGACTTATACACAATGCTATAGTGCCTGGCTACCATGTTGGGGCAGGTGCGAACTGAGCACAGCAAACAGGTACTTGTAGTTTTCAGACAGGCAGAATGGTTCAATGTCAGTCCAGGTACAATGCAGACAAGGAAGAGAAGAGTCCACAAACGAAAATGTATGCCTAGGTTGATTTCCCCTGGAGGTAGACCAATGTTGCTCCAAAGTTCACAGTGTCTTCCTGGCACTTTAAACAGCATAGGAGTATAAGGTGAAGAGCCAGCAATTCGTTCTCCCGATAAAAGTACTTTATTTATAAAGGGTACAGTGGGCAAGTTACAGCAGCTTGAGTGTTTCAGTAAAAAACAACTATGAATACGTTTTTTACTGAAACAGACAAGCTGCTGTAACTTGCACACTGTACCCTTTATGAATACAGTACTTTTATTGAGAGAACGAGTTGTCGGCTCTTATACTTCTACAATGCAGGCAAGGTTTAGAATAGGTAAGGCAAATCCATAGTCAAAAGGCAGGCAGAGCTCAGAGAGTAGTCGATATCCAATCTGAGGTCATCAATGAGGGAATCCATACTAGCAGAGCAGGGCAGACATCAGGGAGCTTAGGGCACGTGTAACAAATGCAATATCACAAGCATGAGACTGCAGGCCTGGCTGGTTTAAATTAGGTTTGGTCTTTTCCCAGCGACTGGCCATATCAATCACTTTGCAGGTGGACAGACAGACAGGGAGAATGTATCACAATCAAAACCAGGATGCTGGAATACCACCAGGAACTGTGATGGAGCTGGAGTTCTACATGCTTCTAACAATTGGATGGAACATCTAACAGATGACAGGTGACAAGTTCTTGAGTCGGCCCCCCAGGTGAATAGGAGGTAGCACCCTAAAAAGTATTCTGTTGAGTGGAGGAATTGAGTGCCCTAACGTATTCCTGCTCAGCATTAGTAATCCTGAGAACATTTTCAAGATTGCTGCTCTCTCTCATTCCACAAAACTTGTTATAAAAAAGCCACAACCAAGCACTTAGATCTGAAACTTTGGAGCTTAAGGAAAGAGTTTTCAGACCTCTTTGCTTTGTCAGCTTTGTGTCAGTTAATGTCAGTTTTGTCCTGATGGTGATAGAACATGGTTGGCAGTTCTAAGTAGGATGTAGTGCATTATACATTTTGTACTATTCATTCTCAGGTCTAGCTTGTTTTGTGGAACAGTGCACTTTTTCTGATACATTTCTTGTTTTTGGCAACTTGCCAATATAATGCCTAAAATATTTTTGACTCGTAACAATATCCTTAAAGACGTCGGAGCTGAGTCTCTGTTCTAGAACCAGCACATAGAGGTTACACCTAGGCTCTTAGAGGTTACAGTCATAGCATTCTGTGTTAGATCATCCTATAACTTATTTGGTGACTGCCGATATCATCACTTACTGCATATTAAAAAGGATGCCATGCCTGTAAATTATAATGATAACACTACTGTAAAACATATTTTGACTCTAAGATATCATTTGTGTCTTTTGACATAGAGGATTATACATGTTGGGGTAGACCTGGACTATCAACAAGGAGACCTAGGTAGGAGCCTAGGGCCCAGTGGATGTCCAAACATCCCAACTAAACCGTCATTCTCCTGCAGTAAAGCAGGGGTGTCATTCAGTTGGTTAAAGCTGTGCACCTACCTGTCTCTTCACAGGGGAGGATGTATTTGTAGGTAGATGGTGTCTAATAGGGAAGGCCAGTATAGACAATGCAAATGGATGGCTTCTCTGTGCCTATTGCAATGCTCATCAGTGTCAATTTACTGTAAATGATGGGGTGCAAAAGTTGTTACCTTCACTAGAGCCCTGCTCTGTCTTAGCTAATGTTCGGTAATAAAGTCCATTTCATAGATGACTTTTAGGTGCCTCCACAGGATTCTTCAACCTTTAAAACAGCGTTAGGCTACTTTCACAATGAGGAGTTTTTTGCGTTAAAAAAAGCACCTGAAAAGCTCAGGAAAAAATGCTTCTTAATGTATGAAAATGTATATCTATGTATGTTTTTACACTGAGGCGTTGCGCTTGCAGTGCGGTGTAAAAACTCCTGCTTGCAGCCTCTTTGGGGCATGTTTGGTGAGTTATTGAAAACGCTCCAAAAACACCTCTTCCCATTGAAATCAATGGAAAACTCCTGAAAAACGCCTCAAAAATGCCTCAAAAACACCTCTGGAAAGCATTTGTGGTGCAGTTTTTAAGTTACGTGTCCTTTAAAAATGCTCAGAAAGCATGGCAAAAGCGCAGTAAAAACACTTATGCGTTTTTGCTGTGTTTTTGCGGCGGATCAGTGTGAAAGTAGCCTTAGAGTTGAAACCCATTGGTTTAATGTAATCACAGATCCTTCCTGTGGCCTTAGTTGTTAGTTGTACTATATTCGAAAGCAGGGCCTAAAATTTCAAGTCCTGAGCTACTAGCCAGGCCTTAAGAGTTACTCGCCACCAACACACAAACAGAGACACCTGTACACACACAGACATGTACATACACACAGAAACATGTACACACACACAGAGACACATGTACACACACATACAAACACATGTATACACACACAGGCACATACAGACACACATACACACAGATACATGTACATACACATAATACACACGCACAGACACATGTACATACATACACAGACACATGTACACACAGACACATGTACGTACATGCACGCAGACATATGTACAGATACACACATGTACATACACACAGACACATGTACATGCATACACAAATACACACACACGCACGCTAAGTGCTCTCTCCTCTGAAGCCACCACTGGCTGACAGAGGATCATGTGACCAGAGTGAGCTGAAATTAGGTAGGCACACACACACAGCCCTATAAAAAGTTGCAGTACTTCGTTGTTCACTCACAGAGCTGGGTACTGCACTCTAGGGGGAGGCAGAGAGCACAGCACACACTCCTTCCTTTGCTTTCACTGCGCTCAGCTATTGAGCAGTCTGACGGCTCCCAGTGCCAATGACAGAACCGGCCTAAGCTCCGAGCCTGCTCAGCAAGATGGCCCTGGGGGACACACTCGCCCCCACCATAATTTCCACTCACCACTGGCAAGCAGGCGAGTGGAAACTTCAAGGCCTGTTCTAAAGCATTCCATATATACAAATACTGACAACAGCAATGAGCTAAAACTTGCTTACATCTATGGAGATGTGTTTTCTGTGATCAGGATATATCAACTGTGTTCAGGTTGAAGTGACAAAATACGTCTCTTTTATCTGGTCTTTTTGTGCTTTTTGAAGAAATGTTATAGCAATGTTCACTGAGCTCTTTTAAAGTGCAGAAACAAGTACATTTTGACTACACTAATGCATCCAGTAACCAAAAATCAGGAATTGAATATAAAATAATAAAATGGCAGTTTAGTGACAGTAAATCCTGCACTGAGTTCTTCTGGGTTCCTTTGAGTTCAGACCTCCTAGTGATTGTTGCTGCAATTTTCATTCTGGAGCACTTCACCTGTTTCTCTGTGAGCAATTGCTGCATTCATGGCGTTTTCAGTGACTCACACTGTTTTAATGGTGTACCACAATCCTTTCCATTAGTTGTGTTGGCTTCCTAGTCTGCACATTTCACACATTGCTGTATAAATGAGACAAATTCACTTTGCAGCTTTAGTTACTGCCGAATAAGCTGGCAGAAGTTAATCAGCAGCTTTGATCTTGGTCATTCCAGAAGGTGAATAAAGCACTAGGGAAGCGTTAATAACAAGAAATAAAGTAGAAAAAGATGACATGCTGCCAGTAATTTTGTAACTCTTTAGTAAAATGTCTTCATAAGTGTATACACAAGAGGAAAGTAACTCTTTTTGGATACTCTGCAATCTATTTACCAACTTTTTCATCATTACCACTGTTTTCTACAAATAATATACTATGTGTATTGTAAATTATGGTATTTTCTAGGCATGCACTAAGTGACATGTGCAAATCATTTTTTTAAAATTCGGTTTTGTTTTATTTAATTTTTGAGATTCGGATGTAACCGAATTTCTGACTGGACATAGAAATAAATGGTAACGAATACAAATATAAGTTATAACAAATGTAGTAGTTAATTTAGATTTATTTATTTCAGGTACTTATATAACGTCGTCAATTTACACTTTACATATATATTGTACATTGACATCAGTCCCTAACCCTCAAGGAGCGTACAATCTAAAGTCCCTAACTCACATTCATACATACACATACTAGGGACAATTTTGACAGGAGCCAGTTAACCTACGAACATGTCTTTGGAGTGTGGGAGGAAACTGGAGTACCCGGAGGAAACCCACACAGTCACAGGGAGAACATGCAAACTTCAGGCAGGTGGTGCCTGGGTTGGGATTCGAACCAGCGACCCTAGTACTGCCAGGCGGAAGTGCTAACCATTTAGCCACTGTGCTGCCCTACATGATGATGTCATAATTTCAGGTGCCAGTATGGTTTTCATTTGTGGGAAGAAATTAGAGCACCATGAGTTCATAATAAAGGAGTTGGTTTACTAAAGAAGTCATTTGTATGCTGAGCGAACTTGTGTTTGCTTCAACATATGTTCAATAACTCTCAAATTCATTGTGAATATAGCTGGTTATTAAAGTGTTACTAAACCCAGGACCCTGCATTCACTATATCTGGTCTCCCACAGTACACAGAACATGGAAATGCAATTATTTTAGTAAATATAAATTGCTGAATACTACTCACCAGCAGTTAGAGCAATCTTGTGACTTCAGCAGAGCACTGGTTAAAGCTTGTAGGAGTGTTCTTTCTGCTCTAGGAGGATGCAAAACCCCTGACCCTCTATCTGGACAGTGCTAACTGGCCCTGTGCTGACCACATGCACTCTCCCAAGAAAAGAAAAAACCTCTCTAGCAACATACACTAAACTGAGCACGTGCATGTGGCCACGAGTTCAGTCTGTCTTATCAGGAGATAAGACAAGGATATTTGAACAAGAGGAGGAGCAGAGAAAACAGGATCAACAGCCTTTTTACACAATGCAGTGAGTATAACAAGCATGCTTTACTGCATATACAGACTGATTTTACTGTTGTGGGTTTAGTAACACTTTAAGGAGCAGGCAGCCACCGCGTTCTTAACAACCACGACTCATTATTATTATTATTATACAGGATTTATGTAGTGCCAACAGTTTGCTCAGCGCTTTACAGTAATATAACGGGAGACAATTCAGCAACAATACAGTTCAATACAAGAGGAGGGCCCTGCTCCTTGGAGCTTACTCATCAGCAGGATTCATCGCTAACAGCAGAATGTAAACAAAACAAGTGCTGGTTAGAAAAAAAAATAACAGTGTGCCCCCCGCCCAATCCATACTGGGTCTTTGGGGTCTAGTATTGATCTTGAGGGTACCCCTACACCAAAATTTTAAGAAAATGGCAGCAGACCTTCTCACCATAAAATCCATACTGCATTACCAGAGGACGGCTTCAGCTAGCCATTCGACATGGAGCTTACAATGGCAGAGGAATTGAGCAAGAAAGAGCGGGGACGTGAGCATACATGATTGGGGAGATGGACTAGTAGGAGACTTTGCGAAAAGGTAAGGAACTCATAGCCCTTTTAGCAAGTCCAATGTGTCTTTGAATGACACCGACAAAAAGGAGGAAATGAGCCAAAAATCATTAATTTCTCAATGACCTTATCAACATAAATTTCCTTTTCATCTCTTTGTGTTAAATCTTGGAAAAAAAGACAAAATTGTATGAAATTGTGAGCCATCTTTTTTGTTCTAAATAAAAGTTGGCATGGTATCTTACAAATGTACTGTAGTTAATTAAGAGTCAACATTGAAACAAGGTTTTTGCATAGCCACCACATATATATAAATACTGCAAATATCGTGCAGGAATATCATAAGTCCTACAGGGCTTATTGTAGGTATATATTATGCAGGGTTGATTTTCATTTTTATGCTTTTATTTTTTATTAAGATATAAAAGCTTAACAATGAAAAGCAGATAACATTTTCATTGCTACATAAATCAAATAATGAATATAGATACACAAAGCAAAGCACATAATATGTACAAAAAAGCTAACAAGAAAACAATCATAATACAATCATAATACAGAGTAGAAAAACTTACAAACCTTGTAGATTCAAGAGATTTCTATGTACAGTAATATATATATATATATACACACACACACAGTATATACTGTATATATATTATATATATATATATATATATATATACACTCCCCGGCCACATTATTCGCTTCTCCTTGCTAGTACCAGGTTATTTTGTCTTCAAAACTGCCTTAATTCTTTGTGGCATATATGTAACAAGGTGTTGGAAACATTCCTCAGAGATTTTGGTCCATATTGACATGAGTTACTGTTGCCTTTCTACCATCTCGAACCAGTCTGCCCATTCTCTTCTGACCTCTGTCATCAACAAGGCATTTTTTTATCCACATTACTGCCGCTCAATGGATATTTCTCTTTTTTGGACCATTTTCTGTAAACCCAAAATATGGTTGTGCGTGAAAATCCCAGGAGATCAGCAGTTTTTGAAATACTCAGACCAGCCCATCTGGCACCAACAACCATACCATGCTCAAAGTCACTTAAATCCCCTTTCTTCCCCATTCTGATGCTCGGTTTGAACTTCAGCAAGTCGTCTTCACCACAGCTAGATGCCTAAATGCATTGAGTTGTTGCCATGTGATTGGCTGATTAGCAATTTATGTTACCAAGCAATTGAATAGGTGTATCCAATAAACTGACCATTGAGTGTATATAAATCTATTGAAGATTATGCCAAAGCTGAAAAACTGTCTAAATTATTTAGATGAGTAATGAATTTAGGTAGTGTGGGAATTCGCTTCAAATGGTAGAGCTTTGTTAAATGCACACAGCAACTCGCTTTCTTTTTTAAGGCCTTTTTAGCCCACTTTTATTTAAAGAAAATGTTCCATAAAGCTTCCCACGCAGGGGTATCCACCATCAAACACATGCAAATGAAAATTCAGCCTCCTGGCTTGTACACAGTTTTATGTCTGTCTCCTACAGACTCTTTCCAAAATTTGGCCACTAGCACACAGCTAGTTTGGCTTCTACCTCTTCTTGGTGAAGCCCTCCTGACTCCAAGGCAGAGACCTCCTGTCTGCCAGGGTGGAGCCCTCTTGACTCCTGTCTGCCGGGGTGGAGCCCAGAACCCTGGTCCTGACTCTACAAAAGAGCCATGCACACCTGAGCAATCAGTATCCTGGCCATTGCCAAAACCTGGTCCCAGGATTGGAGATTTCATCCATCCCAAATCGCTTTGAAATCTCCAGGCTCCAGGTCCCAAAGTGGACCTTACAAACAAATGAGGAAAGTGAAAAGCCACTTTCCTTGGTATCAAACACTTACACTGGAGCCCCTCAACCTGCCTTGTTGAGAATCCTGGGTTAAATAACCTTTCAACATTGTGACAGATCGCCACACTGTCACAGTAGATAGTTGTTTTTGTTTTTTTTCAAATTTGAACCAATTGAACCAAATTCTAAGGAAACTTTACAACTTTTAAACAGGTTGCTTTACTCTCCATTATGGTTCATTTAGGTTTTTGGTGGTCTTATTGGTAGCTGAGTATTTTAAGACCATGGTGCTCCTCAAGGGGCTTCTCCTTTGATGAATGGCCTGTGCTTTATACACTATGCTTTTATTTCATTCACATTGGACTTTACAATTATACTTCATCTTATGTGATTCAGAAATTATGTTGCACCCTTCATGTTTCCTTTGTGTGCTAAGACAGACACAGCTTTCTTTGTACAATGTATAGATAATGTGCTTGGCAAATGAATTAGCCCAAATATTCTAACCTTCTGTTATAAGTAAGCTGTTTTGTCACTTGGTAAAGGAACTATAACTGATGCTGAGGTTCTAGCACAGGAAAATACCAGTACTTTGAGGCTTGGTTCATACCAAGAGGTGCAACCAAGCTTGGCCATGTTTTTCACACATTCTTGTGCATCATTTGTAGGACAGCACATTCATTTCATTAGGCTGCTCAAGGCACGAGAAACGTGGAAAAGAATTCTGTGACTTTTTTTCAAAAAATGTATCGAACCATGCAGTTGCAGGTGCATGGAGGGGTGGTATTAAAAATGAATGGCACCACCGCACATCTGCTAAAGTGCATCGCGTTTCTGTGTATGTCAGGAAAGCGTGTGATTTTGCATGTGTTCCCAACACACAAAAATGAGAGCTTATCCTTATACTTAACTCATCTCCAATCTAGTCTACAGCAGTAAATATTAAGCATACTAGCACAGTAATAATACCATATTATCACATCATCATACTAATACAGAGATACCCATAGCAATAATTCTAGCATACCAAAAATAATTGGTGCCTAGATACAACGTGCCAAATTATTTGTGCTGCAAAAGCTGTGTTGAATTCTCTGACACAAAATTAAAAATGTAGTATGGCAGGAACAAAGAGTAGATACACTATAAAATGACCACAAACCCACTTAGAAAATAGTTGCTCGGTGGTTCATGTTTCATTAGAAAGTAATTTCTAGGCAACAGTGTGGCCAGTCAGTGTACCACTGCAAACAATGCTACTGTGCTAAAGTCAGAACTGCATATTCATTTATCTTAATCTGACTTTTATGTGCTTTCATTGTGCAGCTTGCCATTTCTCTGATTCCTTTATCACAAATCACTTCATAAGATCATATTGTTTAATCACAATTAGTCAGATGTTCCCCAGTTAATCTACATGGCCAAGCCAATTAAAGTACTGTTTATAGCCAAGCATCTTTTACACATTTTGGATGCAATGGGTAAGGGTTTTAACTCCTGTCTAGTTTTGTATTGTGATGTACAGTATGTGCTTGCTAGGTACCTTTACTTTCTCAATTTTTCCTTGGGACAATTGTCACCAAGCCAGTAAGTGCTGGGAAATCTAAAACTTTAGAGTTGTCATCAGAACAAGAGGTAAGAGTAAATCGTCCATTTGGGACACCTGTTCAAGTGACAACTGCCTTAACATGGATGAACTGAAATTAAATTCAACCGGCTCAGCAGAGACTAGCCAAATTTTGATGTGTGTGTGGCTTTCCTTGCTTGTTTGATTGACTTCTGTAGAAGGGAAAAGGTGGAAAACTTTTGTCAATCAGCAGCTACAGCTGCAGATCAGTGTATTCTGATTCTGCTGTCAGAATACATTGTCCCAGTGAGGGAAGGGGGAGGAGGGGGTTGGGATTCCTCCATTCACTCCACTGGCTGATCAAATAAAATATCTATCTATGGCCAGCTTAAAAGGCCAATTCCCTTTTTGGGGGGTTTTCCTCTTACTTCCTGTTGCATCCATAGGACAGCAAAAAAAACCTTCCCTACTTTATCTAAAACAATATAAAAGGAGTGTGCCATACATAAAGTTTAAATAAATATTATTAACCAAGAGCAATATGTTGGCTGTCGATATAGCTGTGCTTTAACTTAATTGTACGCTACTATAGCCATGTACAATTTCTAATGTTACTTCTGGAACAGTTCTAATTACCAACTGTCAGAGCAATGTTCAAAACGGAGTGGCTTTTGGTCCAGTGCTTTTATCTCTGAAATGTCTCTCTCACTCTTTCCTAATAATAGTTTGTTGAAATATTGCCTTAGTGTCTGTAAAAGCAATGTGTAGAAGAAGTAACTAATGTTTATTGAACCTATTATACAAAGTCAGCTGAAGCAATCTTTGATCTAAATAATATTGTAATTAATAGTTAATCAAAAGTTCCAAGAATGTGACTGCAATGTAGAGGTAATACAGATGTTAATATTAAATAAATATAACTCTGGGTTGAATGAAAGTTTACTGACTGAAATAACAGCCGGACTGTAGAAATCAGAGAGGAGTGTGGAGAGGGAGTCCCTGTACTTTCCACTTGTTCTTTCCCTTGCCCTTTTCCCTACTACCTAATTGTCTTCCTTACCTTTCTGCTCCCTATTAATATTTGGCTTGCAAGTTCTCCTTCTTCCCTCTTACCCCTACTCTCTCCCACCATCACCTTTTTGTCCTTAACCTCATCTTCCCCACTTCTACATACCTACACCCCAAAATTGAAAATGCACTTCAGAGCATGCTTGGTCTGGTACAAACGATAGGCCCAAGCATTTTAGAATGAGCAGCCCATTTTTTTTAAACCAAATTACAATTAATAAGCCAAGGGATCTAGTAAACATCTTGTATCATGTGATTACCATTTATATATAAGAAGAAAATGGATCTACTGTACCTACCATCTCTCATAAGTAAGAAGCCAGGGGATTGAAATCAAGAAGTCAACAGATCTAGTTAGCATTTTTAATATATAATAAACCAAGAGATCAAGTTCCCATCTTTTATATAAAGACGTCTAGGGGGTTGAGTAATCAGCCTAGTCATAAGGGTGATCTGTAACAAGGACACTTGCTCAGAAGTCAGGGGAAGAAGTAGTGAAGTAACTTCACTGAAGTCACATTAGCTTACCTTACTAGATTTTCTTCTTTTCATGTTCTCCACAGGGAAAACATGTTCCCCAGCTGCGGGTGCTCCATGCCTCCTGTGTTCAGATGGTGGTGGGGAAGACTGGACTCCCAGGGGTGACAATGTCTATGTACCCAGACTCAGGGGGTGGGCCGTGCAGCTGTCACTGAGCAACTGCAACCGGCACTCTTTGGAGCTCACTTGGCAGGGTCCTGCCCCCCGGAGTTGGAAGACAATTGGGGAAGGGAGAGGATTAAAGCCATGGTTAAAGAAGCTCTACCTTGGATCAAATTTTGTTTTGGACATGCGGCCAGGCAGCCCTGGCCCACTGGACAAATGTCCAGTGTGCCCTATAGCCAGTCTGAGCCTGCTTCAGAGTACTTCTACTCTCCCTTTTCAGCTATCATAAGCAGTACTGATCAGCCACACATTCTTATTATATCCCTGGTAAATTGTTGCAGGACCAGTTGAGTGGAGCATCCACACAAGCGAAGTAGATGGAGGAGTCCTTCAAACCCCTCCCCCCATGCCTGTACATTGTTTTCCAGCAGCCTCTCCCTTTGTTGTCAGAAAACTAGTAAAGAAATACTGGGGGACTGGTCTAAATTGGAGGTGTGTATTGCAGCTTTTTAAAATTTACCTGTTATTTGGCTTTCATTTTTTCACTGGAGTTTTGTTGCAGTCAAAAAAATCCCAACTGATCATGGCAAATTGGGCTAAATCTCATTTTTTTTTAGAAAAATGTTTAAACTTTTTTTTGTGTTTTTGTGACCCTCGCTCCTGCAAATGTATTTTATGTTTAAAACACACATTTAGGAAGTAGTCACAAACATTATACTGTAAATAGTTGTAGGGCTACATTTTATCAGTAGAAGAAGGATGCAGGCTTTCCTTACTTTTACTGCTTCTGTTTTATAACATTTTACAGAGCTGATTAATTTCCCCTCCTTTGTTTATAGGAGATGTGGTGGACATGTACCTGTATATACCGTAGTCGTTATATCAACAGCCTCAACCATATCTAGGCAGCATTTCTATTGCTGGAGCCTGTAGGCACACAATATTAGAGCCCAAATAATACGCTTCTGCTAGAATCAACTCTTTACAGATCCTAATCTAGCTTAGAATTTTATTTATTTATTTTTATTTGTTTTACTTATATAGCACCGTCAATTTATACAGCGCTTTTCATCTATATTGTACATTCACATCAGTATTGTGAATCACAATTTGTGACAGTCTTTAAACAAGCTTATTTATGATCATTATATTTAAACTAATATTGAGAAAAATGTATGCCCAAAATGTTTAAAGGAAAAGCCACCTTCGTGCGTATGCTGCCTATAGGCACATGCCTACTGTACCTAATGGTAAATTCAGCCGTTCTATGTCTGGTGCCCCACACTATGCTTCCACAGCTGGGTCAATCTCTGAGCTCCTCATCCATTACATCCATTGATGATTACCAGAGGCCCATTGACTAGGGCTGACTTTCAATTTTGAACATCTGATTCTCAACAGGTTTTTATCTTGCTTGAGCATTGTCTGTTCTGTCCCTCGGGTCTTTCTTTTACACTGGGGGACTTTCACATGAAATGATTTTGTTATTTTTCATCATCTTTTTCTCACCCTAGAATTTTAGCAGAATAGGTAAATAATGATCAGACAGGGAGCAACTGTAACTTGCAGTTTACTAACAACAGATTGAGGATGGCACAGAACACTGATAAACAGCAGAATATTACAAAACAGATTATGAAAGCTGCACAAACATGGAATCTTCACAGCAATGTCTATAGCTTAATCAGGGTAGCATGTAGCTGCAGAGCATAGTTTCTATAAGACTCTATAACAACATAGAGTCAGGATGAAAACTAATTCAGTAAAACAATTCAGAACATCAACAGTAGTTACATAGTTGGTAAGGTTGAATATAGACACCAGTCCATCCAGTTCAACCTGTGTGGGTATTTGTGCTCATGTCAAAAACTCATATCCTTGAATATTGTGATCACTAAGATGCCCATCCAAGAGTTTTTTTTTAAACTATTGATACTTCCTGCTGACATCACCAATTGTGGAAAAGACGTTCCACAACCTTACTGACCTGACAGTAAAAAAAAACCCATATGCAATTTATGGCTAAACCGCTTCTCTTCCAATTTCATTGAGTGGCCCTGTGTCTTCTTATACTCCCTGAGACAGAATATTTTATTCCTTATGCTAGAATCACCACAGAGGTATTTGTATATTGATACCATATCTTGTGTTTATCCTAATAAACAGCATCCCTTTCAGCAATGTCCATGGTAACTTTGGTAACACAAATGAACAGCTGGAGAAATCCAATGGCAAAGAGCCACCATTCTGGAACTGGAGTACTCTGGCAGCAATTGGGCAGGGACTCCCCACAGTAGCCGGATCTTCTGTCCAGGGAGTTGTTGGAAATGGAGTTAAAGGGACCTCCACCTGCTGTGACGATGCGCGGTGTCAGACCCCAGCCTTTCTCACCAACTTGTGACTGAAGGACCAGCCGATCTCACACTGCGCTGTCATTTGCGTAACAATGCCACTCTCAGCTGCGCCCTGCACAAAGATTTTCCAGCTCACTGGACCACAATCTATGTGCCAGCAGCCTGAGAGCGATTGTTACTGGGTCAGGTTAATTACGCAATTAACCCTTCACACTGCCACCACCTTTTTCTACAGAGAAGGAGGAAACTCGCAAATCTTAGCAGTAACACTATGAGATTAGTATAAGCGTCTATAGCACACTGCCACCGCATACAGATATATTCAGAGGGTTAATACATAGAGTAGCACTCTTCAGAGACAGGGATTCTTAGTTTGCATTAAGAGCTTTAGAAACAGTTCAACACTTTTCAGAAAATAGGATTTATTACTAAAAAGGTCAAAAATGGTGCAATTAAAATATTTACAGAAAAGGATGTAACAAATATATATATATATATATATATATATATATATATAAAGAGAGCAACAAAACAACAGCTAAATAAAAGAAAGAAGTTTCAGAAGGCAGGATACTTGCAAAAGTCCTTGGTTTGAGCAGAGTCCAATCGTCCGAACAAAGGGTTTCCTTTCTCCCAAAAATGGCTCTGAGGAAGAGGTTGTGTCCTCGAAACGCGTTAGCCAGTTGGTCATTCAGGGTTACATTGTATGGACTCAGATGTTGTTTGGATCATACATCTTGTTCAGTTTGACATGCCTGTGTTTTTATGTCTATTGTGAGTATGATACTTACTTTGTTTCTTCAATAAATATTTTAAACGATAATGCACTAGGTCGGTGAGTCCTTTTTCTGTTTCTCCATTTGCATCCAGTGTATTTGGACCACCCCGGTCTGTTGAGGGCAGAAAGCAGTGCATATTCCAGAATATTCCAGAACATTCCTACTGGGTCCACTGAGTCTTTTCCTAGTGCAGGAGAAAAGTGTTTGTTGTGTTGGATGAACAAATATATATATATATAAAGAGAGCAACAAAACAACAGAGAAATAAAAGAAAGAAGTTTCAGAAGGCCGGATACTTGCAAAAGTCCTTGGTTTGAGCAGAGTCCAATCGCCTGAACAAAGGGTTGCCTTTCTCCCAAAGATGGTTCCTGGTGTTAAAAGGGAGAGCTCTCTCTTCTCCAGGCTGTCATTCTTTTTCTATTATCTCCAAGGGGTGTCTCCTGAGAGCAAACAGCCAATCGCCTCATTTGGGGATGGGTGTTAGGCGGTGGCCAAGGTTATGACCAAATCCCTTCCAAGTTCATACTACAGTCAATAACCTTCAATAGGTACAGGTAGCATCCTAGCAACTGGCAGATTAATATGTAGAATCATATTCCAAACGCACAGATACCAAACTGTAGCATATCCTGCCACTCCAGATAAAGATATTGCTTTCTACCCTCTTGTGGAATGTACTTTTTATGGCACCCTCTGCTGTAATGCTTACAGGTCATGACCGACTGAGTTAAGGTTTTAGGACCGGGCAGAGGTTGTCAAGCAGACATTCTGGAACCAGGCTAATTAGGGATTTACAGCCATGGAGTATGATATGCACTTTCGACCCCAGTTCATTTACAGACCACATTCCATTCAAAAGGGAGGGGAACAGAGGGAGACAAAATGGTAGAGACCTTAACAAAATGGTTGCCAGCGTCCATGTGTCTAAGCGCACAATTGCCACACCTTTATCTGAGCAAAAAAAAAAATTTTGCTAAAGAATGACTATAATAACCATGGTTTTCTCTATTATCATGGCTTTGTCACCTTAGGACTACTTGAGGACATCCCAACAATTATTGGTTCTCTGGTATACTGCTGCTGCCACCTCAGCCTTGGTACTTCCAGGTACATGATCACATGTAAAAGAACCATGGAGTCTCAAAATGCACAGGTACTGCAGCACTTAGTAAAGTAAACCTTAAACCAGGGAACCCTTGCCGAAAAAGCAATAGGGAAATGGTGCATCCCATTGATTGTCCTATTAAAATGAATCCAGCTTTTCTTTGGTGCCCCTCCTGATATCTGTTGTAAATATACACACCTTATAGACAGTCTACTAAGTGATATCTTCTACCTTATCAATGACATTTCTAAAATGATCATGCTACAAATACAGGGTAAGGAAGTATTACTTTACTTCCTTAGAAATCTTTGGTCAGACTTCACCTTGAATATGGGATACAGGTTTGGGCACCAGTCCATCAAAAAGGCATTATGGAATTGGAGAGAGTCCAGAGATGGGCAAAAAATAAGAAAGGGAATTAAAGATTTTAGTTATGAGGAAAAGCTAGCCAAAGTTGGTTTAATCACATTAGAAAAGGAGAGCTTATGAGGGGATATGAAAGCTATAAATATACCCAAGGTCAATGCAGAGAAAGGAGATGCTGTGTACAATAAGGGCATGGAGAATACAGTATCAGACTAATAAAATAAGGGAATGCATCATTTTGTCTATTGCATTGATGTAAAGACATGCAGTAATACATTGCAGTATAGCAGGCACAGATAAGGCTCATACGTAAGTGTCTTCTAAGAAATATGGTTCACTGCATGTTTCATATCTAAGCCCTTCCTCCTGTATGAACATACATGTACATTAAGCACAAATATGAGTCTACACTCTAACCTGTACACTATAGTTGGTGAATTGAAAAGGCCATTCTTTAACCCAGTCACGGCTAAGAACAAATTTTAACCCTTTACAGTTAGGGAACAATAAAAAAAAACAGTAACAATTGCTATCACTTGTAACCACACAGATATCTCCAGCTCTCTCTGGTGAACAACAAAGAATAAATTATTTTAATTTATGCAAAACACATAGCTACAAGAAACATTTCAAAGTGTAATACGCCTTCTTAAGGGAAAAGGTTAGCACATGTCATTATTTCCAGCCCAAATCCAAAATAATGAAACATCATTTTTTAGAACAGAGGGAAAACCATGGAAATCATTCCTTTACATCCTTGTGGCTAAGTGCGCATCTAGAACCTGAATCAGATCCTTAGTTTTTTTTTAACTACTGTACAATGTTTTAACAGCAGGCTTTAACATGGATGGTTTTCCCATGTATAAATGTAAATGTAAAATTAATGTTTTATTCAGACTTATTCTTTTTTCTAAAGCAGCTGTTTCTTTTGCCCAACTCATACAAGCGGTTGCACGTAATTAACAAAAAAATACTATTGGGAAGTTCATGTTTGCACTGAAAGAAATGCCCTGCAAAAAGAACATCCACATGTATTGCTTTAAAACCAAAATCAGTTCTTCATGTTTCCTTTTGTCTTTCCAGCGCAGATTACCTGATTGGAATTTTGTTTTCAAAAAGTGGATATGGTATAGAATTCATTTTGATATCTGCATTGCAACATCTGCATCCAACACAGATGTGAGATTCTTGTTTTTTTTTAAATACTATATGTAGTCAGGTGCTGGCTATATCATTATGCCATCTAAGAACACTTACAAATGGGACTACAATGAGTCCTTTTTTCCCCTTGTTCCCAGTACTGGGAATGCTACGTCACTTACTATTAGCAGAGTGGATGCAGTTCTTGTACAGCTGAGGATTCTGGGATCTGTAGTCCTATTGCCAGTACATTTTTGTCCTGAGTGCGGACTGGACTACAACTACCAGTGAGAGCTGAATACAGAGGGACGCTGGGAAAGCTTATATATTCTACAGCAAGGGACTGCCTCGCTTTCTTGGCGTGGGATTCAGGGTTGATAATAGGGGGACTACCATTCTCCTCCAGAGATAGATTCCTGGCTACTACTGCAGGACTCTGCATACCAGTTCAGCACAGTTGTGACGCTGATCACCATATCAGCTTCTCTGCTTCAGGACTGTCACTATCCAGTCTACAGTCAGTCATCTCTCCTTGTCATGCTATCAGGCTGTTAGGCGGTAACTCTGCACTTCTCTGTGGACAGCCAAGAGCCTGTGCAAGAACCCTATTCCTAGGAGGCAGTCCTATCCATGGGATTGGTGAGCAGGCAGATGCCCAACCTCTTTCTGATAACACTCTGGAGACACTACATGCAGACACCTTTACACCTCAGTACCAGACGATCTTTGCTTTGAGCATTTACCACAGTCTGTTATCTTCATTGAATTACCATTACTCACTACTGTATATGGGCCCCACGATTGCTAGCAGAAAACAACAGCTACTATCACATCAGGACCTTTAAACATCTCATGACTCAAGTTGCTATTTCTAGTTAAAGGGGCCTCTCTGCATGTAAGCCATTGTTATTCAAATGAGGGTGTCTCTACCCAATTATGCCAGAGAATATATGTAAATTTACATAATTCTTTGCATTCCGTATTGTGATGCCACTAGCCCAGAGGGAGTTGGTAAGTCAACAAGCCTTTTCTTACCCCTCCTGCTGCTGGTAGTGCAGTTACATATTTACAACATACCATTTGTGATCGTATAGTCTGTTAACTGTTGTTATTTGGTTTGACCATTTTATCAGTGTTTTACTTTTATGCGCTAACTGGGGATGTACCTCCTAAACATTCATTCTGTGGTCAGTTCTTTTTAATGAGCCTAATATAGAGGTGATACTAAAGAATCGGGTATCTTGCATTATTATTTCAGACTGTTGAAATATGTCTGAACCCAGAGTATCAGAGGTGTAGGGAGGCTTGCAAGGTCAGAGCAACCATTGGGGGCAAGCATTATCAAGCGGCTCCTGCGGGGGTAGAGCTACATATGTTATTACAGCGGGCCTCATTATGGATGGATTTCCCATGCCTAAAGACAATCTAGGGTTGCCATGAGGGTTACAGGGGACCTTTGCTTACATTTTTTATGATGGGACCCAACCATCCAGAAATTATTGGTATATCACTTCACTATCAATCCAACGCTAGAGAAGTTTTCAAACAGCAAAAAAGTACATTGGGGTTTTAAGATTACAGTACATTAGGTAATCTAACCTTTAGGCCAACAGAGAAAAATTCTACCAACCCTTTCATTTAAAATGAAGCTTTTGCTCTTTGACGTCAACAATCGGACAATTGAAAGTTGAATGGAAATTTGTTATAATAAAACATGAATATACATGTAAATACAATGGTCAAAATGTTCTTTGCACAAAACCAGTTTTTAAACATGTAAGCACATAGGGCAATCATGTATAGCAGTGTGTAATGGAACTGAAACATCGTGCAGTAAGTAACTCTGTGATTACTGATGGCTGTCCAGTCCATAATGAGTGTACTTAAATATGAATATAAAGTTTTAGCTTTTTATTATTACAACGGCTTATTTCCTTTCCTTGAACCTGACATTGTTATTGATGTGCACTATCTTCCATATGTAACGCATGAGATGTTTCACTAAAAACAAGCCAGTGCCAGCACCTGTGATGTACCATAGAGTGAGGACATACAGTAGCTTGTTCTGAAGAAGTATCCATCACAGATTTGTTGCAGTCATCAAAACTAGAAAAAATGACCAATGTGTAACCTTAATTGTAACCTCTTTACTCTCAATCTCCACACCAAAGCCACGTTTTCCATATCTTACACTGGTGAGAGATCAGACTTAAAAGAGCTGTATACAAGCTAGATAATTGCAATCAGCAGCTTCATTTTATTACTATCCAAAGCCTATACAGACCAGGGCCATATTTACCATCAGGCACAGAAGGTATGTGCCTATAGGTGACAGAGATAAAGAGGCGGCTCTTCCATGTATAGCTATTGCCCATCATCAGGTGAAACACAGTCAGCTCCTATAAACTTAGTTACATATTGTCATAATATATTAACACAGGTTAGGACCACAAAAACTATCAAATGTTCTGTGTAAAAAAGTGATCAGGAGGATTGATTTGGGCACTGATGGTTGTGTGCTTATGGGCTCCTTTGGTGGAAATCCAGCCCAAATGCCTGTAAGCAGGTTAAAGCTGCTTAGTAAGTTAAGAACTGGCCTGGACTGACTCACCTGTGATATAAAAGGTTGAGATCTGAGAGTCCCGGGTAGAACCCTGGGGTTTTGCTGTTCTGGATACCCACATCTTTTGTTGTGTTCCATTTCTGACCCGCTTCTAAAAGGACTTCTTCTGCTGAGTATCCTAGGATGACACCAGCCATGAACAATGCCACCAGTAAAGGACTTTTCCACTATGTATGGCCTTTTGTATGGTAAAAGGTATGCCTGGGCCATTTGATAGACAGTTAGGGCTATTAAAGGAAAAGTTTGCTTTGTGTTCTGTTGGCAAGTTTTGCACTACGGAGCCTAGTAAAGACTGTCAAACTTGTCCTCAAGCTTGATCTGAAGTTATTCACAGGGGTGCACAGTTGGGCTTGCATATTAAAGAACCCAGGCCTGTAATAGCACAAGGGGGGTTTGAAGAATCTACAGTGTCAAGTCAGTATGCTAAAGAAGAACAAGGTTATTGCCATTGGGAACATAGTAATGTCTAACACACTAAGCAATGAGTTGAGATGTGGTACCTGGGTAAGGAGATGTGTTTTTCGAAAGAGAGGGGGCCACTATTTAGGCTCAAGTGGTCCATCTGGGCAGCACAGTGGCTAAATGGTTAGCATGTCCGCCTGGCAGTACTTGGGTTGTCGGTTCGAATCCCAACCACGGCACCACCTGCACCACCTTGCATGTTCTCCCTGTGCCTGCATGGGTTTCCTCCGGGTACTCTGGTATCCTCCCACACTCCAAAGACATGCTGGTAGGTTGATTGGCTCCTGTTTAAATTGGCCCTAGTATGTGTATGTATGAATGTGAGTTAGGGACCTTAGATTGTGCGCCCCTTGAGGGTTAGGGACTGATGTGAATGTACAATATATATGTAAAGTGCTGCGTAAATTGACAGCACTATATAAGTACCTGTAATAAATAAATAAATGTCTCATAGCAATCAGGAGCAGGCAAGCATTACGGAGACCGTCAGCCTAGCCCCAAGATACAGGAGAGAAGGAGTTAAAGTGGCAGTAAATTCTCTACCTTTATTTTTACCTACAGGAAAGCTTACAATAAAGTTTACCTGTAGGTAAAATGAATATCTCCTAAACGTGCACCGTTTAAGAGATATTCCAGCTAGCAGCAGCCGGTGACATCACTAGCGCATGCACTCTGACTCAATGGCAAACCTTCCTTCAGAGCTCTGTGCCATGCCTTGCGCTCCCTTCGTGAATGCGTGGGAGTGACGTCATCATGGCTCGGCCAGTCAGACGGCCAGAGCCCGCAAACACGGAAGGAAGACCGGGTGAAGATGGAAGCCCTGTGAGCGGTGACAGCGTGCCACTGGAGGGCTTCATTTTAAGGTTTTTCATAATATGCTAGTATGCGATGCAATGCATACTAGCACATTATATTACCTTGCAGGAGGAAACCTTTTTTTTTTTCTTTAGAAGGTTTACTACCACTTTAACGCAGGATATGCATGAGGTCTGCACTATGCGTCCAGCGAGATTTTGTTAATGAAAGTAACAGAGGTACACTGGCTGGTGGAAGTGGCGCAGCTCTACCTGCCATTCCGAATGCAACACATAATAGTCACTGTATGTAGAGAATGGGACAACACTTCATCAAAGACTCAGCTTCATTTTACATGCAGTGTCAACTCATCTAGGCTCCATGTACACTGCAGCTGATAAACTCGCGTTTAGCAGCTTTTCTGCATTTTTTTCCGCAGCCCCTGAACTCTCCCTAATGTTTTCCTATGTGTCCATGTACACTATGTCATTCACAGTCATTTACAGGCAGTTGAGTTTACAGACTTTTTTTTAATGCACCAAACTTGCGTTCAGGAGTAGATTTTATCAGCGTTTCAAACGCCAAATGCTTGTAATCTCGCGTAAACGTGGCTAAAAGCGGCTAACCACGTTTATAAGCGTTTGCGTTGGGAACATTTTTTTAACTCTTTCATTTTCCACTTCCTCAAACTCAGTCTTTCCAAAACTGAGCTCTTAGTATTCCCTCCAGCCCGTGCCCCCTCCCCTGACTTCTCCATCAAGATCAATAACACAACCATCAGTCCCTCCCCTCATGCCAGGGTACTAGGTGTAATCCTAGACTCCCATCTGTCCTTTCAGCCCCAAATCCAATCGCTATCCAAATCTTGTAGACTTCACCTCCGCAACATCTCCAAGATACGCCCGTTCTTAACCTCTGAAACCACTAAGTAACTTATTCACTCCCTTGTTATATATCGCCTTGACTATTGTAACTCCCTCCTCATTGGCCTACCTAATCGCAGGCTATCCCCTCTTCAGTCTATCATGAATGCGGCTGCCAGACTCATCCACCTTACTAACCGTTCTGTATCTGCCAATCCCTCCACTGGCTTCCCATTGCCCAACGGATAAAATTCAAAACATTAACAATAATATATAAATATAAATTTATAACTCTGCCCCAAATTACATCACCAATCTTGTCTCCAAATATCTCCTACTCTCTAGCTCACTTGTCTCCTCTTCCCATGTTCATCTCCAGGACTTCTCCAGAGCTTCCCCCATCCCCTGGAACTCTCTACCCCAATTTATCAGACTATCGCCTACTCTGCTCAATTTTAGGCGATCTCTGAAAACCTATCTCTTCAGGGAAGCCTATCCTGCCCTCAGCTAATAATGGAATCTTCTATTCCTCCTACCAGTCCATCCCCCACAGTTACTACCTTTTATAGCACTAGCTCCTCCCTCCTAGATTGTAAGCTCCAAGGAGCAGGGCCCTCCTATCCCTCTTGTATTGAACTGTATTGTTGCTGTATTGTCTCCCGTTATATTGTAAAGTGCTGAGCAAACTGTTGGCGCTATATAAATCCTGTATAATAATAATAATTTCCAGATGCTGTCCAGAGCCTTTTTTCATCATGAAGAATGCATTTAAAGCATTTTCCCGGTGCTCAAATGGACCTGGTACACCATACTTTGAGGTTTCGCATGAAAGAAAATATGTTAGACACTGCTGCAATAATTTCTGCACAAAAATGAGCTGGAACACATCCAAACACCACAAAAGAAAAAAGAAAGGCAGCTAATCTCAACAAATACTGCTCTCTCTCTGCTTCTGCTCTCTCTATTTCTCTCAAAATGTCTGAAATAGTTAGCTTTTTACTGTTTTCAGTGCATTCTGGGCATTTTGGAAGGTCTCCTAAGGTTATCTTTAACAAACGCTTTTAAATGCAAACGCTCATAAACGCAGTATGTAAATGCGGCTAGACAGACTTTTTTTAACCTATGTGTTCCAGCAGTCAGTTTCCATCATGCAGAAGAGTCCCGTGTACATGGAGCCTAAATCAGGAGACTGCCTTAAAGCGGAGCTCCACCCAAAAGGGGACGTTCCGCTTTAAGAACTGCTCCCCCGCTGCCCATTAAGGATTGGCACCTTTGGGGGGGCGGGGACACGAATTTCACAGGTACCCGCTCCCACTTCTAGTCCGATCGGCTAGGTGATTGGAAAGGGAACGTGTCCTCCCTCAGAAGACTACAGGACCATTCACAATGCGCAGCACTTCTCGCGCATGCGCAGTGGGTACCCGGATGTGAAGCCGCAAGCTTTCACAGCCAGGTGTCCACATTGAAGATGCCAGCCTCCTGGAATACAGGACGGCCGGTGAAACAGACTGCGGGGGGACACACCATGGGACCGAGGAACAGGTAAGTGGCTGTTTTTTAAAAGTCAGCAGCTACAGTTTTTGTAGCTACTGACTTTTATTTTTTGACAGGTGAGTGGAACTTCACTTTAATGTTAGACTGTCTAGTTCCTGTCTAGTCCCAGGCATTGATGAGTCTGAGACCCGAGCAGAGGTACCCCTAGTATACGGGCACAGTAGGTCGCGCCCACAACATGGCATAGTCGGTAAAACACAATCGTTCTATATGCAGGATATATATATATTTTTATTATTTTAAATACTACAGACTGCAGGGTGTGCACTGAGCAAAATTTCCTAATGCAAATAGCAAGAAATACAGCAATCATGTATACACTCATGGATAAGAATATCCTGAAATAACAAAATAATCATCACAAAGCATCAAATTTATCATTATGCGCACCTTCAGCCACTGCAGTAAAAAGCGCTAGCATGCTTTCTTTGAGACAGTTTATGTTCTTGAAGAGATGGGCTTGCATCTCATTGGAGCAATCAAGTCATCTTGGAATGAGTTGTCTGACACCATCTACAAGCAGCTCAGAAAAGCACCAATGAACATAATTTGTCCTGTGCTCTTTTCACTCCCTTCAGCTTGGCAGCTGCTCTAGTAAGCAGCTTGTACTGGGAGAGGAAACCAGAGAATGCAAGCCATGCAGAGGGATTTGTAAATCAATTTTTGCTGAGAAGCTAATAACATTCCAAACCTCTCACAAACTTTCTACATACAAAAGTGTGTAATATGGAGACTGATTGGTATCTAAATAGTTTAATACCTTTCCATAATACCACTGTAAGGTATTGCAATATTGCAGTCTAATTGCATCACCTGTTTCTCATTTATATACAATTACATTGTTTTCACAGAAATAATCTTGCATTACTAAACTCTACTGTCAAAGAATCCTGTGTACTCTAAATCATGCAGGCTCTTTTCTACTTTATTTTGGAATAAAGAGCCACCCTTTTTTTGAAAGCCCAACTCCAAGAAATGTGAAAGTTCTCCCTTACAGGGGGGCTGGTCCTGTACTGAAATATTGAACTGCTCATTTACACCCCGGTCACATCAAAGCCGATTTTGAAATTGTGCAATTTACAGTGAAGTTGCACGATTTCAAAATTGGGTGACCTACCGATTTCATTGTGATTTGCAAGACATCTGACACAGATGTCTATGCAAATCGCAACAAAAGTAGTGCATGTACTACTTTAGAAATCAGTGCAGCTCCGACGATATGACCCCGCTAATAGCTGACAGTAGGGTGCAACTTGGCATACAATTTGCAAGTCGTCTGGCATGCAAATCGCATGCCAAATTGCACCGGATGTGACCAGGGGCTTATTCTAGGTACATGGCACTCCCCCATGCTCCAACAGTGGACTGTCCTTCAGTGTCATCGCATCCAGTGCAGGGCTATGAACCCTGCATCGGTCTTGATGTCATCAGGACCTTAGATCACTGGACACAAGGACTGGTGGAGCAGCACAGAGAAGTGGAGGATTGGGTAAGAAAATCTTTTTTTCTATGCCCCCTAGACCTAAGTGAGCAGTTAAAGTGTTACTAAACCCAAGACCCTGCATTCACTATATCTGGTCTCGCACAGTACACAGAACATGGAAGTGCAATTATTTTAGTAAATATAAACTGCTAAATACCTTTTCTCATCAGCAGTTAGAGCAGTCTTGTGACTTCAGCTGAGCACTGTTTACAGCTTGTAGGAGGAGTTTTCTTTCTGCTCTAGGAGGATGCAAAACCCCTGACCTGTGTCTGGACAGTGCTAATTGGCCCTGTGCTGATCACATGCACTCTCCCAAGAAAAAAAAAGTCTCTAGTAATACACACCAAACTGAGCATGTGCAGAAGGGCTACGGATTCAGTCTGTCTTATCAGCGTGGACATTTGAACAAGAGGAGGGACAGAGAAGACAGGATCAAACAGCCTTTTTACACAATGCAGAGGAACATTGTTAATCTCTTAGGTTCCACAGTGAGTATAACAAGCATGCTTTACTGTATATACAAACTGATTGTACTGTTGTGGGTTTAGTAACACTTTAACCCTCACAATACCAATGTAGCAACATTGCAAGGGAGAATATTCAGGTTTCCCAGAATTGGGCGTTATCCAACTAAATGGAACAACTAATTGATGCTAGGATGAAAGTAATATGTAAAATACATTCACGTCCTGTGTTGCCATGTGATGCAGCTTAAAGCACTAAAAGAAAAACTTTCCTGTGCCCTGTTAGTTTAGCACACGGGTGTCAAACTGGCGGCCCTCCAGCTGTTGCGGAACTACATGAAGTCCCATGAGGCATTGCAAGATTGACAGGTACAAGCATGACTCCCAAAGGCAAAGGCATGATGGGACTTGTAGTTTTGCAACAACTGGAGGACAGCCAGTTTGACACTCTTGGTTTAGCAGAAGGTTCCTGTGCAGAGAAACAACCTTTTTTTTTGCTGGAAGCAGGTGGAATAATATTAAAGCGGAACTAAACCCTCCTATAGTTTTCAGCAAAGGAAGCTGCCATCTTAGCCTCTGTCTGATCTTCAACTGCCATGGTGCAGCACATGTGAGCAGTCATGACACCAGCCATTTGATGATTTGACAGTTTGGCTGAGAGCACAAGCATATGTGACAGTTACTTTCTTTACATTTTTTAAACCAGTAAATTGATGGGTTTAGTTTCCCTTTAAATGACTTCCAACAGTCACTCCTAACCCCTTGAACTCTATACAATGCATACTACTGACAAATGCATTCTGTTTGTACGATCAAGTTTTAAAGATTTAAACCCCTCCCACTATTAGCACAATTTTGCCACAATTCAGCACAGCATACTAAGGCCCCATGTACATGGACACTTCTGAATGATGGAAACTGATTGCTGGAAACCGTAGGTTAAAAAACGTCTGTTTAGCCGCGTTTGCATACCACGTTTATGCGCATTTATGAGCGTTTGCGTTTAGAAGCGTTTTTTAAAGATAACCTCAGGAGACCTTCCAAAATGCCCAGAATGCACTGAAAAACAGTAAAAAGCTAACTATTTCAGACATTTTGAGAGAAATAGAGAGAACAGAAGCAGAGAGAGCAGTATTTGTTGAGATTAGCTGTCTATTTTTTTTTGTGATGTTTGCATGTGTTCCAGCTCATTTCTGTGCATATATTATTGCAGCAGTGTCTAACATATTTTTTTTAATGCAAAACCTCAACGCATGATGCACCAGGTCCATTTGAGTACTGGGAAAACGCTTTGCATGCATTTTTCATGATGAAAAAAGGCTCTGGACAGCATCTGGAAATAGAAGAGTTAAAAAAAAATTCAAACGCAAATGCCTATAAACGCGGTTAGCCACGTTTAGCCACGTTAACAAAGGTTTTGAAACGCTGATAAAATCTACTCCTGAACGCAAGTTTTCTGCATTCAAAAAAACGACTGTAAACTCAAATGCCTGTAAACGATTGTAAACAAAGATGTATACATGGACACATAGGAAAACATTAGGGAGAGTTCAGGAGCTGCTGAAAAAAACGCTGAACAGCTACTAAATGTGAGTTTATCAGCTGCAGTGTACATGAGCCCTTAGTGTGCTGCCTCATTATTATCCTCTTGGTGTTCAAGGGGGCCCTGTCAGGTAGGCTGTACAGGGCCCCATGATTTATAAAGGCAGCACAGGCTACATGCAGTCTTTCCAGTGTTGTCTCTATGGGAGGAGCCAATCAGTAAAACTTTCTAACAGTGACATAATAAAAAGCAGAAACTAACTGCAGCCTATTTTTTTAAAATCAGATTAAGATAACATCCCGTGCTTTTATGATTTCCCTTTGTGCTGTGCTCTTTGTCAACTTATTATTTTTTTCTACATTTTGAATACAAATGCAATTTGATTACAATCACATGCAGCCCAGCCCATCCCATACAGATGGACTGCAGACGTACACTAGAAATTAATTGACTGTTCAGCTTCAATCATTCTTTTGCATAATACATTATTGGCTGTAAGTGGTATTTGTGCAGTTACAGAAAAATGATAGTGTGCGCACTTCATTCTTTATGAAAAGAAAATGGAATCATTTAAAAAATACATTTAAATGTGTGATACAAGAAATATAAAAAGTTTCACATTTTTGCCTGCAGTAATTGTAGTGCTTAAGGGCCGTTGAGTTTTTGGGTCCCCCTAGGCTCTGTATCACCAGGCAGCACGCATTTTCCACACTTTCATGCAAAGTCAGTAAACAGTCCATGAGCTTGGTTTTTTGTTGTTTTATTGGGGTTAACAACTTGGATGGGGTCTAGGGGTATATGGGATGCCAAATTATCGCACAGTCTTTGCAAGGAGCACTTGGTCCCCTTAAATTAACCTCCTCAGACCCCAGATGAAAATCTCCTAATCCACCTGTCTGTCCTGAGAGTATCCCAGGACAAGGGATTCCAAAACACACAGAATGTAGTCCCAGGGAGAACTAGTTGGGTATTTCCCTCTCCCTTCTTTGGCTCAGGGGGTGTAGAAGTACTCACACTGTCCTTTTCCTGTAGCTTTAAAGGTTGGAGTTACTTTCAGGCCTTACACTGGGCTCACTCCTTCCCTGCTGATAGGTTGTCTTTCCCTAGTAGACTGTGGGACAATGGAGGTTCTTCTTTCCAGCCTCAACCTTTAGGCAAACCCCCTCCTCTGGGGCCTCCTCTCAGGCTTCACACCAACAGCACTTCCTTATTCCATCTTCCACTCAACTCCCCTGCTGAGCAGGTTCTCTCATATTTAAGGGCTGACCTAGGCACCATGCCAAGCCTCCTGCCTGAGTATTGGCCAGATTCCCCTAAGTATGCAGATCAGCCCCTACTCACCCCCGCCCACTGCTTCAGGAAACTTCTCCCAAGTTTGTGGAGCAGGGGGAAGTATCAGAGAACTGACCTGCAGAGCCCTCCAGCCCTAACCTGAAGTAACCTCGCTGACTCACTCCCAGGCTGACTCATGCCCAGGCTTCTAGCAAGCCTCTAACTATGCACACAAAAAACTTACACTAGAGGGCATTACATAATATTTGGGAGAATATGCTGTTTTTATGCATAACATTGTTGCAGGGCAAGCAAGATTAGACATGCAGATGAGCATGTATTTACACTACACTAGACCCTTCTTTACAATGCACTGTATTCTGATGCCATAGGCCCAATTTATGAAGGGTTCTTTCAGACAGATGGTAGGCTTACCACCCTCTGAAACTCAATCTGCTCTGAAATGCTACAACTGCCTCCTGACACCAACTTTTCTTTCTAATTGCTGAATGACCATTTCACATTGTGGTATGGCTCTTTTGATCTTAATGAGCAATTCGGTAGACATTACCTCCTGACAAACTCTGCAGCCCAAGTTAAAAATTCTGCAGCCATGACATGTTTAAAGCCAAACTGTAGACTGTAATGTTAGAAAGTGGGCGGTTGGGGCATTAAAACTGCACCTCAGCTACCTGTGTAAAAGAGTCCTAAGGGCTAGTTTACACTAATGGTGCGGTCTGAAGAGCGATCCACATTTGGGTATTTTGACGGGTATTTAGAAGGCAGTGAGAAGGCATTGCATCATGTCTGCTTTAACCCCTTAAACCCTGCACCAACCCTACCTAGCCCACTTCATGGGACTAAGATTGAGCTCTGCAGTCATTGCAGTTGTTTCTTATTCCGGGTCACAAACCTGCACAATGTCCTTTTGTCTCTTTCAGTAAGTCGACTATGTCGACCACGCTTATGCTTATTAGACAATGTTTTCCCGGAAACTGTATATGCGGTCATAACCTTTCATACTGTACCTTGCAACAGGGCAAATAAATGGGCAACTTCAGTCACAGAGACACCAGCTAAGTGGGCACCAACAATTTGCCCTCTTAGTAATGCTCAACAGTGAATGACAAACGTGAGGCTTCCCACCTGTTAGCTAGGTGTCTCATCACACAGCGGAAGCAAAAGAATGTTACATCACTTCCACTTTCAACGCAAAACATATCATGCAAATCAAATCATGTAGTGTTTCCATTTTTTTTGTTTAACCCCAGTATGTATTCAATTTATTAATGTGTCATGATCACCATCCAATTTAAACAAAGTGAAATCAAATAATGAAGAATGTTCAGTTGGTCTCGTTGTCTCCAACTCAGAGTCACTCAACTCTTTATCCTGCATAGGTCTTACTAAACCTCAGAACTGCTGCACAGGCTGGACAGGAAGGAAACCCCTGAATGTGCAAAATAAACTCAATCTCCTGGCTCTTTTATTAATTTGTTTTGGAGATGCCCAAAATACACTAGTACTGGCAAGATGTGATAGATGTGGTCAACTCAACAATACGATCAGGTAGTGGCCATTATAAGATCACTTTTTATGGCTCGTAAGCTAATAGCTTCCTGCTGGGTCTTGCCCAGTCCTCCTACCCTTGGGGAGTGGATTATGCAAATGGAAAAAACATGTAATGTTGGCAAATATACTTATGTTCAACTAAATGCATCCTGGAAGTTTGGAAAACTATGGAAAAAATGGATAGATGCTCCATGCTCCAGTTTAAGCTCACAATACAAAGAGTTAGTGATTGTAGAGCAGGCTAGTCTGTCTTACCCAGTTTTTCTACATAGTGTATCAATTGCCCTGGAATACTTTTGGAATTTTTGGAATACTGGATAATAACAAATTAAATGTGTTGCTGATATTAACGTTTTATCAAAGTAGTAAGGGAAGGAAAGAGGTGGAGAGAGGAGAGGGAGAAAAAAAGGGGAACGTGATTCTTGGTTTTGTTTTTTTGTTGTTTGTTTTGTACCTTTTGTATATGTATGATATGGAAAAAAGGGAAAAAAATAAAAATAAATAAATAAAATCAGATCTAATAAAAAGGAAAAAGTATCTTTGCCCACCAACAGCAAGATATATTTACTTGCACACAGTGCACCTTGAGTAAACTCAGGTTCTGTAGTTTCCCCATATAGACAATGCAACTGGCCCCCCCAATTACAATGTTTGGGCCTACTGATTAGCTGAATTGGCCACTTAGTCTCAAGCACTGTCACATGGCAATTACATGCTCCCCCATACTCTACAGCTTCACTCCCTTACAGCAACAGAGTGATAGGTCAGAGTAGGAAGGCAACGAGTAAGTGGGGATTGATGAGTATAACTTGCTGAGAGAAGGTGGGCTATCAGCAGACACCGCCACTCTGCTCTAATTGCTCACATGTAGGACCATGGATGGTACCATGACAGGACACTTAGTCAGATTAGGGTGAGGTAGGTGAAAAAGAACCAAAAAGGCCAGCCCTAAAAAACATAAATTCCAATATTATTTTCTGTTATTACTTTCACTATAGATCTGTGGTCTACAGATACAGTTTAAGGCACACCCATCACATGGTTTTATAATTGAAAATGATATGCCTGTGCCATAGCATACCATACCATACATTAAGAATTCCATGACCCAAAAGACCATGTAATTACTAACTTTCTGAAATGTTGTCTACATATGGCTACGTATACCCACTGTATTCCATGTGACGAAGCTCAGGCCTAGTAATACTGTAGGTCACATAAGCACAGAGTGATGAATTGTGGGAGGTGGTGGCGGAAAGCACATTTTCCCCATACCATACCCATACTATTGTTTTTTTAGAGGACTATCAAGGCACTAAAGAGGAGGGGGGGATGAATGACCAGGAACAACAGAGTTTACCATATGTTACAAAGGATTCTCTAAAATTCATCCACGCTGCCATTTTCATTAAAAAAAAATGTTACAAGTTTGCTTTTAAAATTGTACTTTTTTGTTGTTCCACCTTTTATTGCAACTTTTAAAGAAAGAGATAGAACAGTGTTTGCTTAGGCATGTATAAAGCAGAAGGAACATAAACATGTAAGACATGACAGCAGTATTACAAGGAGTTGCCAGCTGTATAACAACTTATAATGGATACAATCAATACGTTACATACTGTATACTGTACATCGAAGTGAAGTGAGCAATTTGGAAGTGAGTAAGAAAGAGAGAAAGAAGAGCAAGTATTAGAAATGGTTGAAAAAATTAAAGAAGTTATAGGGGAAGAGAGGGGAGGTGGCCAGGAGGGATTCACAGTCCATGCAACAATTCAATACTGGTAGTAGCAGCTATAAAAGTTCCTGAAGGCTGAAATCAAAGTTCTGTGGGAGACATGGATCCCTTACAAAAATTTAGGTATGGAGCTCTAAAATTTTGCAGTAAGTTTCTTATTAAGTAATATTCAATGCAACCGGGATTCACCTTTTAGTATAGAGATGTTATTTCCAAGCTTTCAATATCATCTGTTTCATGGAAGTCAAGAAACGAGCCTTAAGGGCAAATTGAAGTTTGGTAATCTCATCCAGTTACCAGTTAAGCAGTCGCTCATGTGGGTACATGGGTAAAGTTTTCTGTAAAGGGCTTTCTAAGATGGTATACACTTGCAACCATATTACCAAAATAATACTTTGTATAGTAGAAGGTCTTGAGTACTGCTGCATCACACGAGCAAGATTTGGTGGTTTGCTATATTTGGTCTCATTCACCCTCTTCTAAGTGCATACCTAGATCCTGTTTCCATTTACTGATGTAATTAAGGGGCTCTGGAGTAAATCTGGAGACAAAAGGTATTATATAATACGGAAATCAATCCCAGAGAATGTGGGCCATTCAAATGTGGTAAGGGCAGTTTATCCCCTCGTAGATGAACTGTTGATGAAACACAACCTGTTAGCAGTGAAACAGTTCCAAATTAGGAAGAAGGTGGGATGTTTGGAGATCTGAGAAGGCTTTCATGCCTCTAGCTGAGAGAAGGATGTGGAAGCGGATCACTTTCATGTTAATCCACTGCCTAAAGGCTTTGGCTGATTTCAAATCAGGAGGAAATGAGGGATTTGCTTATGATGGATAATAGGGGTAAGTGTGGAGAGAGGAGGCCTCCAGAGAACCAAGGCTCACCCCATGTTGGGAGAGAGTGTTTCATTATAGGGTTGGGTAGGGAGGTGTTTAGTTCACCTCAAAGAGGGTGAGGTAAGATTTTTTCAGGTAGTTGCCCGGATATGGAAGTTTGGTACTTTCCCATTGATACTGAAGGATTTGTTGGAGAGAGTGCAATTGAGAAGTGGGAAGAAAGATATAGAACTTTGTAATGAAAATTGTGCTCAAGCAGGAGAAGTTGTGCTGTGCACCCTTTTTCAAGAAGAGGCTATTTGGATGTAATGTCTCATCACAGCTTTGTGTGCTTTGAACAAAGCTGTGATGAGACCTATTCAGAGGTAGATAATCCAAAATATGTGAGTGAATCAAGGTTTGTTGGAGGACATTGGATAGGAGGGATTCATTTAGTAATCAAGGTGGATCTGCCCCTGTGGCCAGTAGAGAAGAAATTGTGAAATTGTAATTTTTTAAAACAAAACTATAACATAATTTTTCATCATTGCATTTAGCATCTTCAGACTATTAAACATCATTGATGCAAGTTATTGAAACCACGGTTCTATGAGGTAAGGCTTGGGGGATTTTAGTCTAGGATAATAAGCTTATGATGAGGAACTTATGAATTGCTTAGTATTATCCTCTTGAAACATCCTGGTGCACAATACTAAAAATCCTCTGAGTTGGCGAGATACCTTGGGTAAGGCCTGGCAATGCAGCATTCTGAATGAATACAGGCAGGTCTATCACCACTTCTCATACCTACTTGTGTATGGGCAGAACTGCTCTACTTTCTGGTCACTCATTATTCATTTATCTTAGATTTCTAAACATTCAGTAAATAAATAAGTACATGTTTTGTGTATATGTGTTAAGAGCTTTAGATTTACTATGGTTAACGTATAAACATGATAAGGATCTGAATTGTGTAAGAATTTTCTGTAAGTTGGCCAACGAGACAAAAGGATTATTGATCATCAAAATAACATCATCTGCAAAGAGGTTCAATTTGTATTGATAGTCAACTATTGATATTACAGAAATATCAGGGTAGTCTATTATGAACTGAACCAAGGTTCTGATTGCCAGAGGGAGCAAAAGTGAGGATAAGGGATAGCCTTGCCTTGTGTCCCTCAACATAGAGAATGTGGGGGATTTAAAACCCACATACTTCACATAGGCTTGGGAGGAATCATAGAGATTCCCTATCCAAGAATAAAATTTAGGTCCACAGCCTCACTTCTCTAATATATACTGTAAAAGAGGTATGGCCAAGTCAAGTCAAAAGCTTTTCAAATGTCTAGTGAGAGGATCATAAGCAGAATATTCAGTTTTCTTGAAGCTTGGACAAAGGGGCCACTTTGTGCATATTGTCACCAGCCTTTCTATTGGGAATTAAGTCAACTTGGTCTCAGTGAATTAGTCCTGAAGAAACCATTAGGTCCTGGACGTTTATGCAGTTTCAGAGCTTTAATTGCCACAAGAAATTCAGCACTTGAAATGGGAAAACCTAATGCTACACATGAAGCTTCAGGTACTTGTGGCAAGGTTAATTGAGAGAAGAGGGCATTGGCTTCCACAATGGAGAAAGTTTCTATGGAAGTATAGAGTTCCAGGAGACTCTGTCTGAATGTTTGAACAATTTTATATGGATTACTAGTGTATAAGTGTTTCCTGACACAAAGACAATAAGGCTTTAATGCTGGGTCAAATTTCCTGAGCCTAGCAGGTAAAAAAAGTGTGTTTCATGCTCCTGATGGCTTTTTAGGCCTGATCTATCAAACATAGGCTTAGATTTTGCTTGGCTTTGTCAAAGACCAATTTTAGTGATTTAGAGGGGTTAGTTAGAAACGCTTGGGCTATGTCATGAAAATCATGCTCAAGAAGGAGGAGTTGTGCTGTGTGTTCTTTTTTTCAAAAAGAGGCTATTTGGATGTAATGTCTCATCACAACTTTGTGTGCTTCCAACAAAAAAGCAGAGACATCAGGAGACCTATTTAAAGATAGATAATCCAAAATATGTGAGTGAATCAAGGTTTGTTGAGGACATTGGAGAGGAGGGATTAATTTAGCAATCAAGGTGGATCTGCCCCTGTGACCAGTAGAGCAGAAATTGTGAAAATTTTACTTTTTTAAAGCAAAACGGTAACATAATTTTTCATCTTTGCATTCAGCATCTTCAGACAATTAAACATCATTGATACAAGGTATTGAAACCATGGCTCTATGAGGTAAGGCTTGGGGGATTTTAGTCTAGGATAAAAAGCTTATGATGAGGAACTTATGAATTACTTAGTATTATCCTCTTGAAACACCCTAGTGCACAATACTAGAATTCCTCTGAGTTGGTGAGATGCATTGGGTAAGGCCTGGCAATGCAGCATTGCAAATCAACACAGGCAGGTCTATCACCACTTGTCATAACTACTTGTGTATGAGTAGAACTGCTCTACTTTCTGGTCACTCATTATTCATTAATCTTAGATTTCTAAGCATTCAGTGAAGAAAATAAGTACTTATTTCATGTACATGTGTTAGCCCTAAGGGTATAAAATGTAGTGAAGGCTCTTAGCATTTACAGTTCATATAGCAGTAAAAGTGCTGTTGTCATATTAACAGCTTAAGACACAAGTACTGGAAGTACACAAGATGAGCAGTGTAATTGAAACAGAGGCTAACAAGACTATTCAAATAATCTTCATCAAGTGGTCTCCTTGCTTTGCGTTAATTATTTCACAGGAATTGTGTTTACCAGTACTAAATTTATGAGCTCAATAAAGCTGCAGGGTTTTTTTTTTCTTTAATCCATGAATATATACTTTCATGTCTACTGCAACAAGTCAACTGGTTTCTTTTGAGTTCAGACAAAGAGTAAGCCCTGGGCATGATAGCTAGACACTGGTCATTTAACTCAGCGGTGTATTCTTTGTCTTTACACACAGAAATGCAACATTATTTTATTGCTGTTTTTAGTCAGCAGCAGAATGCTATGTATAATTTATACATATGATGGTTTAAAGGGCTGACGTATGTAAATACGATTTAGAGCAAGTGAGAGTTCTAAATTATTATTTTTTTATTCCAGATTCACATATGGGTTTGCTAATCAATGTAGTACATAGGCAATTTACTGAAATTCAGCTGGTTTAGCAGGATTCGGCCAAATTGCGATCCACCTATGAGCATCCTGGTTGTACAGAAGTCAATCTATTGATTGACTTCTGTACAACCACCCTGCTGGGCTATAGCTATCAGCACTAATCATTGTGTTCCAGTGGGGAAGACTCCCCGCTATGAAAACACAATATCACAGTTGGAGCTATTCCCCCATTCACCTTGAATTTATGTATGGGGGGAATCAGATATATTTTTTTGTTCTACCCTCTGGTTGAATGAAACAAAATGTATAATGCATGGCCTGCCTAAGGTGGTTATAAACAGTTAGAGATTATTGAACTCTGAGGAGCTGGTTTATTATAGACTGTTCACTTGGCAAAGTGCACTAAGTAAGTAATGTGAGCCTGTGTGAATACCAAATCTTGTTCACAAAAACTGGAAAACAAATTGCACATTTTGGATGATTGGTATTGCTTGAACACTGTTTTGCTTTGGTGTCTATTCTTCTTTTCAGTATTAGCCAAGGAAGCTTAAAATGCTACAGTGTATTAATATTTGCTTTACTAAACAGAAAAGGCTGCACATACAACTGCAGGAAACACAATTGAAAGCATGCAATGTATAATGAAATATGCACAAGCTGGCTATCTGTGTGATAGGCATACACTAAAACAGTTACTTAACTTGGATCTTTCTTTATGATGGATTCATCTTCTAGGATCCAGGATCTTTCAGACTGCTTCCTGCTTCTTCCAAAGTTCTTCTTCCAAGTCTCCAGAACCACTGTTGCCCCTTTTTTTCTGAGCACATGGTTCCAAATCCTATTTCTTTCCCCCCATTTCCTACTACATCAAATCCTGTAGCCTCGCTTCCTCTGCTGAGCTCATAAATCAGTCCAACTGGTTCATTAGTATATCAATAGGAGAGGCTTAGATTCTAAAACAACACATGGTCAAAATAACTACTATGCTTTCATTTTCTACTGTAAATGCCATCAACCTAAATTAATTAGGCTGACTGGGCAAACTTTATAACTATGTGTCACTGGTCTAGAAATATGGTATCCTCTGCAAAATGCTAATTAATTCCTCTGCTAGCCTCAGAAATCAGTCCAACTGGTTCATTAGCATATCAGTAGGAGAGGCTTAGCTTCCAAAACAACACATGGTCTTAATTCTATATAATGCTATTTAAAAAAAATCACAAAAATAGCTATTGCAACACAAACATAGGTGGATGAGTGAACACAGCCTAACCTAGTTTAAAGCTAAACTCCAGGATAAATATTGTATAAGTACTGGAGGCATGTGTTAGGAATGGACTTGCCAGTAATGGTGGGACTCACCTGCCTTGTGGGCTGCAGTACCAGGGCTGGCCAGCGGGTGCTCCCAGCAATCAGAGACTCAACCCTGCAGCCAGCCAAACACCTGAAACTGCTTATGCAGGTGTATTTAAGTGATGGCCAGACCTGCAGTCTTTGCCTTGGTGTGTGTGTTTTTCCTGGGCCCTGTATCTTGTAATCCTGCATTCTTGTTCCTGTTCCTGTGTTCCTGCTAGTACGTTTCCTTGTTGCCAAACTCTGCCTGTTCTGATTACGCTGACCCTCTCCTGCTCTGACCCCGGCTTGTTCCTGACCATCCCTCTGCCTGACCCTCTGTACCACGCTGCCCGCTACCTGCTGAACCTGGCTTGTGACCCCGACCATTCTCCGCTTGCTCCCCCTGTACCTACCTGCCCGATTGTTATTGACCCGGCCTGCCTGACAACGCTTGCATTGTATGTACTGTTATCTGTGGGTGGTTTGGTTCGTTTGCACTGTGTTATGTTTTAGTATTGCACTGCGTTTATGTTTGTATTGTTAGTCTTTAATAAATTATATTGTTTATAACTTATCTGAAGCCTGCGTTTCCCTGCGTCAGTCACATACCTCTGGTCATACCCTGGAGCCCTGACATTACACCAAGGCAAATCCTGACCAGAAGTGGCTGCACAGGGAAGCCATCTTGGCTTGTTGCTGGGAAAGATGGATCTTGATGAGGTTGTGTATTTGTCTCTGCTGGTTTTTGATGACAGAGAATATGCCTATCAGGCTCTGAGGGAGTATACCCAGGATCAACTGCTAGAATGTATATGGATTGCTCATGTTCTAGTAGATCAGGGCACAGAGTTCTCTGAGGTGCAACCTTTGATTCAGGTTTGTGTAGAGTTGGCTTCATCTGGTACCCCTGAAAGCAGGAATGACTTTTTGCCGCCATTTAGTGCAGACCAGGTAGAGTCCCTGGTATGGTTATTAGAGGATGATGTGGATTGCTTCTTGGAGCACTATGCTGCATGTTCACCACAGGTATTAAGGGATTGTATAAACGCAGTGCAGTCTTTGGTCAGACAGGCTTTGTGTAAGCTCAGCTTTGTTCAACCCATACTGCAGACATGGACAGATTTGTTGCATCCAGCCTCAGTCAGCTTACAAAACCCAGTCCTGCTTCTAATCTATTTCCTCAAAGCTCTATTCCTGCATTCCCAACAGCTTCTCCTGCCCTGCTATCTACCGCATGTCAGTACCCTGTTCCCACTCGCTGCACCTATCCTGCCTTTAACCCTGTAAAGAAGTCCTCTGTAGCAACTGTTCCCTCCCCTGTTCCATCCTCCAGCTCTTCTCTGTCTCCAGCTGCTCCATTCGTTTGCAGACCTGCATTTACTTGCAGTGTTCCAGTAGTTAAAACCAGAAAAAAGCGAAAATTCTTTCCAACCAGTACCATCCTGCCAGTATCCAAACCGGTCAGCCTGCCGTCTGAGAACCGGCCTTCCGTGGTTCAGCCTGGTGCCTCGGCACCCGCACTTCAGCCTGATGTCTGTACCCAGCCTGATGTCTGTACCCAGCCTGATGTCTGTACCCAGCCCGATACCTCCATTCAGCCTGATGCCTCCATTCAGCCTGATGCCTCTACCCGGCCTGATGCCTCTACCCGGCCTGATGCCTCTATTCAGCCTGATGCCTCTATTCAGCCTGATGCCTCTACCCAGCATGATGTTTCTACCCAGCCTGATGAACTGATCCAGCCTGATGATCCTATTAGGCCAGTTGACTCGATGCCCGCTGTTGACCCAGACGATCCGGTACCTGATGACCCGGTGCCCGCTGTCATACCTGGTGACCCGATGCCCGCTGTCGAGCCAGACGATCCAATGCCTGATGACCCAGTGCCCGCTGTCATGCCTGGTGACCCGATGCCTGCTGTCGAGCCAGACGATCCAGCACCAGATGACCCGGTGCCTGCTGTCGTGCCAGACGATCCGGTACCTGATGACCCGGTGCCCGTTGTCGTGCCAATTGACTCAGAGCCCGCTGTCGTGCCTGGTGACTCGGTGCCCACTGCCTTGCCAGATGACGCGGTGCCCGCTGGCGAGCCAAATGACCTGATGCCTGGTGACCAAGTGTCCGCTGTCCTACCTGGTGACCCGATGCCCACTGTCGAGCCAGACAATCCAATGCCTGATGACCCAGTGCCCGCGGTCATGCCTGGTGATCCGATGCCCGCTGTCGAGCCAGACGATCCAGCGCCAGTTGACCCGGTGCCTGCTGTCGAGCCAGACGATCCGGTACCTGATGACCCGGTGCCCGCTGTCGTGCCAATTGACTCAGAGCCCACTGTCGTGCCTGGTGACTTGGTGCCCACTGCCTTGCCAGATGACGCGGTGCCCGCTGTCGAGCCAAATGACCTGATGCCTGGTGACCCGATGCCCGCTGTCCAGCCAGATGATCCAATGTCTGACCCAGTGCCCGCGGTCATGCCAGTTGACTCGGCGCCCACTGTCGTGCCTGGTGACTCGGTGCCTGTCGCTCTGCCTGGGGGTCTGAGACCTGTCGCTCCGCCTGGGGGTCCGGCGTCCGCCGCTCCGCCTGGGGGCCCGAGACCTGTCGCTCCGCCTGGGGGCCCGGCGCCCGCCGCTCCGCCTGGGGGCCCGAGACCTGTCGCTCCGCCTGGGGGTCCGGCGCCCGCCGCTCCGCCTGGGGGCCCGAGACCTGCCGCTCCGCCTGGGGTCCGGCGCCCGCCACTCCGCCTGGGGGCCCGAGGCCTGTCGCCCCGCCTGGGGGCCCGATGCCTGTTGCCCCGCCTAGGGGCCCGATGCCTGTCGCCCCGCCTGGGGGCCCGATGCCTGTCGCCCCGCCTGGGGGCCCGGTGCCTGTCGCCCCGCTTGGGGGCCCGGTGCCTGCTGCTCCGCCTGGTGGCCCGGTGCCTGCTGCTCCGCCTGGTGGCCCGGTGCATGCTGCTCCGCCTGGTGGCCCGGTGCCTGCTGCTCCGCATGGTGGCCCGGTGCCTGCTGCTTTGCCTGGTGATCCGATGTGCCTCTGCTCGGAGTCCAGCCCGATGTGCCTCTGCCCGGAGTCCAGCCCGATGTGCCTCTGCCCGGAGTCCAGCCCGACGTGCCTCTGCCCGGAGTCCAGCCCGACGTGCCTCTGCCCGGAGTTCAGCCCGACGTGCCTCTGCCCGGAGTCCAGCCCGACGTGCCTCTGCCCGGAGTCCAGCCCGACGTGCCTCTGCCCGGAGTCCAGCCCGACGTGCCTCTGCCCGGAGTCCTGCCCGACGTGCCGCTGCCCGGAGTCCTGCCCGACGTGCCGCTGCCCGGAGTCCTGCCCGACGTGCCGCTGCCCGGAGTCCTGCCCGACGTGCCGCTGCCCGGAGTCCTGCCCGATGTGCCGCTGCCCGGAGTCCTGCACGATGTGCCTCTGCCTGATGTGCCGCTGCCCGGAGTCCTGCCCGATGTGCCGCTGCCCGGAGTCCTGCCCGATGTGCCGCTGCCCGGAGTCCTGCCCGCTGTGCCAGTCTTTGATATCCCGCCAGTTACCAGACCCGGGCGGTGGAACATTTTGCCCAGCTAGGACTGTTTGGAGCGTCCTGAGGCCGCTGCTTGAGGGGGGGGGGACTGTTAGGAATGGACTTGCCAGTAATGGTGGGACTCACCTGCCTTGTGGGCTGCAGTAGCAGGGCTGGCCAGCGGGTGCTCCCAGCAATCAGAGACTCAACCCTGCAGCCAGCCAAACACCTGAAACTGCTTATGCAGGTGTATTTAAGTGATGGCCAGACCTGCAGTCTTTGCCTTGGTGTGTGTGTTTTTCCTGGGCCCTGTATCTTGTAATCCTGCATTCTTGTTCCTGTTCCTGTGTTCCTGCTAGTACGTTTCCTTGTTGCCAAACTCTGCCTGTTCTGATTACGCTGACCCTCTCCTGCTCTGACCCCGGCTCGTTCCTGACCATCCCTCTGCCTGACCCTCTGTACCACGCTGCCCGCTACCTGCTGAACCTGGCTTGTGACCCCGACCATTCTCCGCTTGCTCCCCCTGTACCTACCTGCCCGATTGTTATTGACCCGGCCCGCCTGACGACCCTTGCATTGTATGTACTGTTATCTGTGGGTGGTTTGGTTCGTTTGCACTGTGTTATGTTTTAGTATTGCACTGCGTTTATGTTTGTATTGTTAGTCTTTAATAAATTATATTTTTTATAACTCATCTGAAGCCTGCGTTTCCCTGCGTCAGTCACATACCTCTGGTCATACCCTGGAGCCCTGACAGCATGTCTATTCTTACTATAATTTTAGTACATTTTGTGTATTTCCTCCAGATTTGTGCAGTAATTCAATGTGAAGCTTTGCCTCTGTACAGTAGATTCTTGTAATAAAGGCTGGCCGCTGCTGACTAGTCCGTTATCAGCTCCAGGATAAATAGTGTACAAGTACAAGAGGCACGTATAATCTTACTAGCATTTTAGTACATTTTGTGTATTTTCTGTAATAAAGGTCAGCCACTGCTGAATAGTCTTGTATTCTCCCACCCTGTAGTTTTCTGCAGGCGGTCTATAGTGGGTGGAGCATGCTAGGCCCCTCATGCAGTTCTGTGCTCTGTACAGACCATGTACAGCACAGTGATGTTGTCACTGCTACTTTTACAAGTCTATTGTATGTGGCATAAAAATTATCATATTAAAGATCGTATGAGATTGCAATTAGTGCCCTTAAAGATCAGATGATTATGAATTTTTTTTTGTTAATCTGATATTCCTACCTACTGTCTCACAGATAGTAATAGTAAGATGACATGTCATGCACCCAACATGTGTGTTGTGGCAAGTGAAAGAGTACATGCGCATCATTGCTCTTCATCATATCGTGCTGAATAAGCCCACGGGCTGATAATTTTGCTAACCTAAATTGTAGGGCAACACTTTAGTATGTATATCATCCAGAATTGTGGTTTTGGGAAATAGAACAAATGTATAAAATGTGAGTTTGTGGAACAAATGAACACTTTGCAATTTTTGATTCATATCAATTGTTTTAGGATTGTTTAGAAGATATTCTTGATTGATTTTGTAAATACAAGGGCAACACAAGTTGTCAACTGCCAAAATTTACTATAATGACCAGGAAGGGTTTATAAACATATAAAGATCTAGTCTGCCAAAAACGAATACAATATTTCAGTTTTGTGTAGATACCAAGGGTTTTAACCATTCAGAATTTTCCCACATCGCTTAGCTACTTTTTTGCTAATGGTTCTGAGCCTAAAATTCTTAAGTCAACTCATCCTGCTATTACTGGGCCCTTACCCTTCCTGCTGGAACTTTATTTTATATTGTGAATACAAAAGGGAAAGCCTGGCATCAGTGTTGCTGCTGGAGCTCTTAAGATACATAAGTGTCTCACTCGAACCACTGGTGGCCATCCCCAGTCGAGATAATAGCTTTAGTAGACTGTGCCAAACAGATGCCTTCTTCTTCTTAGAGTTAACATGCTTCCCAAATGTCAAATTTCTTATTTTTTCATATTACAAGGAAATAAAAAAACACAATAAAACAGCCTGTATTTAAACACACTGAGCAACCCTTATGTTCAAAAAAGCAGATAGCATTTGGTTGATCAGTACGTTTACTTCAGGAATCACACGAATCTATTACTGGGACCCAAGTTAACTGCAAATAGAAAAATATTCTGCTGTCAGACTTTCTCTGTTCTGAAGAAATCTTTTTTTTTAGGTGTCATTCTGTAGGGGTACTAGCTGTATGTATGAAGAATGACAATGCTGTTTTTTATTTCAGAAAACATCTGAAGAGTCTTGGTGTAAACAGGATTTGATCATTTAGAGACAACAACATAATAAGGACATAATAACTACTATGCTGTCATTTTCTGCTGTAAATGCCATCAACCTAAATTAATTAGGCTGACTGGGCAAACTTTATAACTATGTGTCACTGGTCCAGAAATATGGTATCCTCTGCAAAATGCTAATGGATTGAAATTGTGAATAAAAAACTGACCTATGATATCACACATTGGCTACAAAATTTATAAAATCATTGACTGGAAATAAAAATGGATAAAATTTAGACTTTTATTAAGGGAGAAACCTAGCAGTCAGTCACAATCATTTGAACAAATTGTAATCCACAAAGGCCATTTGCCTTCAAATGGGTTTGTGAGACTAGGCTGCATCGGGCGAAAGAAAGCCACATGCTAATCAAACTGATGACTGGCTGGCAGCAGTGTTGAGACATACCCATATTTTTTTTTCATTACAAAGTTAAAAAACTTTTAAATGTATATCTAAACTGATTACAAGTCCTTTGATTTGGTAGCTGCAGCAGTTTTTCAGATTTTCTTTCCTTCATTTTCATCTGGTGAGGCTGCCAATGGCACACATACTGTAATGTATGGCAGTACACTGGCTAAGTGTTTTGCATAGCAGCACTAGGGTCGTCGGTTCAAATCCCAACCATGGCACTACCTGTCTAGGGTTTACATGTGCTCTCTGTGCCTGTGTGGGTTTTTCCAGGTACTCTTGTTTCCCCCCACACTTCAAAGACATGCTGATAGGCTAATTGGTTCCTATCTACAGTAAACTGGCCCTAGCATGTGTACAGTATGTATGAATGTGGGTTAGGGACCCATGTGAATGTATAATATATACTTAAATTGATGGCACTATATAAATATCTGAAACAAATAAATACTAGGGTAATGGTGCTAACACACAGTATTGTATCTGGAGGAGCAGCATTGATACCCTAGGACTAGTTATGAGCTTGGGTTTGATCACAAAAGGAAGTTAGCTTTCATTACTGAGCAATGAGCTGTGGGTGGTGGGTTCTTATGACTTCACTGACCTAATGTGGGCATTTGGTGATATTAGGTCAATGTGATTGACCTAATACCTCTATGTGGCCATATTAGATTAGTGGTATCAATAGATTCCCTGTCCTTATTGTATATGTGCAGCTTGGGGTCTGGAATCTCTCATATACAGCTCATGGGCCCAGCAATGACAGCTAACATCTGGATTAGGACTTAGCACAGCTTGGACTGAACCCAAACTCATCCCTACCTAGAGCAGAAAGTGTGTTGGGCCTACAGGACATTTTCCTCTCCTCTTCTCCATAACATAGTGGGGAACTGTTTCTTAGTCTACAGAGAAATCTTAGAACAGTGTCAACTGATAACAGTACATCAGAGGCAGAGAGCACAGGACATTATCAAAAGAATGTTTTTGCACTTGATGAACAGATATAACAAACTACTTTCAATGGTATTGTCATGGAAACCACAATGACTTGGGCTACTGGAGGGGCCTGAGGGCCACCCTCCTTCAGACCGACTATGGACCCAGGACTAAGAAGACCCCCCTCTTGGGGTTACAAGCAGTGGTGTATTTTGGTTTTGTGCTGCCCTAAGCAAGATAAAATTGGGCACCCCCATCTAAATTTGTCCCACCCCTTCCTGTTTAAGATCCACTTCTTCATCTATAAACCCTGCCTCTTCCCCTTTAGGCTCCACCTCTTCCTATTAGAGCTCCACCTCAGGAGATGATCAGAGACTGCAGACATACTACAGAAGACGGTCAGAGACTGCAGACATACTACAAGAAATGGTCAGAGACTGCATACATACTACAGGAGATGGTCAGAGACTGTGGGCATCATACAGGAGATGGCCAGCGACTGTGGACACACTACAGGAGATGGTCATAGACTACAGACATACTAGAGGTGAAAATCAGAGACTGTGTACAGGATACAGGAGACAGTCAGAGACTGCAAACATAGTACAGTAGAGATGGTCAGAGACTGTGGATATACTACAGGAGAAGATCAGAGACTGCAGACATACTACAGGAGATGGTCAGAGACTGCAGCCATAGTATAGGAGATGGTCAGAAACTGTGGGCAGGATACAGGAGATGGTCAGCCAAGCACAGCCAAAGCCCTGCCCTCCCGTACATTCATTCAGATGGTGACTAATATTGTGAGTTGACACAGTAGTACCCTGTGCCTGAAGGTCAGCTTAAATTTGTCTGGAAGTAGATTGAAGTTCTTTATTCACCATTCGAACAATCCTTCGTTGAAATCTTTAATCAAGTTTTTCTCTTTCGTCCTTGTCCAGGGAGATTGGCTACAGTGCCATGGGCTGTAAACTTCTTGACAATGTTGTGCACAGTGGACACAGGATCATTAAGATCTGTTAACTGATACAGCTGAGTTTAATTACAAATTACAGGAGCATCACAAACTTGGAATGTGATTATTTCTTACAATTTTGAGAAGGTGCCAATAACCTTGTCCATATACACTAATTCCCTCACAGACTGCCCCCATATACACTGATTCCCCCCTCCCCCACAGACAGCCTTCATATACACTGATCCTGCCTAACACAGACTGCCCCATATACACTGATCCCCCAAACACAGACTGCCCCCATATACACTGATTCTCCCCACAGAATGACCCCATATACACTGATTCCCCCCTCCCCCACAGACAGCCTTCATATACACTGATCCCCTAAACACAGACTGCCCCCATATACACTGATTCCCCCACAGACTGACCCCATATACAGTGATCCCCTTCCCCACAGACAGCCTTTACATACACTGATCCCCCCAAACACAGACTGCCCCCATATACACTGATCCCCCCAAACACAGACTGCCTCATATACACTGATTCCCCCACAGACTTACCCCATATACACTGATCCCCCCCCTCCCCCACAGACAGCTTTTATATACACTGATCCCCCAAACACAGACTGCCCCCATATACACTAATTACCCCACAGACTGACCCCATATAAACTGATTCCCTCACAGACTGCCCTCATATACATTGATTCCCCCAGATTGATCCTAATGGTTCCCGGTACTTCTACCTCAGCTCCTGGCTGATAGGAACACCAACAATACAGAATATAATGACAGTGATCATCGTACATTTTCTGCCTTTTCTCTGTGTTTACAGTGGGGAAAATAATTATTTGATCCCCCGCAGATTTTGTACGTTTGCCCACTTACAAAGAAATGAGGGATCTATAAAATTTAGCATAGGTGTATTTTAAATGATAGAGACAGAATATCAACCAAAAATACAGAAAAAACACAATACAAATGTTATAAATTTAGTTGCAGTTCAGTGAGTAAAATAAGTATTTGATCCCCTACCAACCAACAATAATTCTGGCTCCCACGGACTGGCAATGTGCTCATGTGGTACACAGATTAGTTCTGTCAATTTAAGATGGTGCTCCTAATGACAATGTTATGTTATGTGTTTAAAAGACACCTTTCCACAGAATTTATTCCATTCAAACCTCGCCAATATGGGCAAATCACAAAAGAACTATCAAAGGATATCAGGGACAAGATTGTAGACCTGCACAAGGCTCTAATGAACTACAAGACCATCAGCAAGAAGCTTGGTGAGAAGGAGACAACTGGAGCGATTATGGAAGAAATACAAAATAACCATCAACCCCCCTTGCTCTGGAGCTCTATGCAAGATTTTGCTTTATGGGGTAAGCATGATCATGAGAAAAGTGAGGGATCAGCCCAGAATTACAAAGGAGGAGCTTGTGCAGGATCTCAAGGCAGTTTGGACTACAGTCACCAAACAAACCATTGGTAACACAATACGCATGGATTGAAATCTTGCAGCAAGGTCCTCCTGCTGAAGAAGCATGTACAGGCCAGTCTTAAGCAGGGGTGGACTGACCATTTGGAAACTCGGCCACTGCCCGAGGGCCCGGGGTCAGTAGGGGGCCCCATGAGATGCCCCTGGTACCTTTTTCATAGGCTTTTTTGAGTTTAGGCAAGGACACAGGGGCCCCATGATCCCCTATTGCCTGATAGCCCCATGAGTTGTCAGTCCGCCCCTAGTCTGAAGTTAGACAATGAACATCTACATGATTCAGAGAAGGATTGGGAGAAAGTGCTGTGGTCAGATGAGACCAAAATTGAGCTCTTGGCATTAACTTGACACACCGTGTTTGGAGGAAGAAAAATGCTCACTATGAGCCTAAGAACACTATTCCTACAGTCAAGCTAGGAGTTGGAAACATAATACTTTGGGGCTTTTTCTCTGCTAAAGGTACAGGCTGACTTTACCGCATTGAGGGGCCAATGGACGAGGTCATGTATTGTAAAATCTTGGAAGAGAACCTTTTTTCCTCAGCCAGAACACTGAAGATGGGTCGTGGATGGGTCTTCCAGCATGACAATGGCCCAAAAAATACCACCAAGGCAACAAAGGAGTGGCTCAAGAAGAAGCACATTAGGGTCCTGGAGTGGCCTAGCCAGTCTCCAGACCTTAATCCTACAGAAAATTTGTGGAGGGAGCTGAAACTTTGAGTTGCCAAGCGACAACCAAGAAACCTTAAGTATTTAGAGAAGATCTGTAAAGAAGAGTGGACCAAAATTCCTCCTGAGATATATGCAAACCTGGTAACCAATTACAAGTAACTTCTTACCTCAGTATGTAATGGAGAAACCTTTGTTGGCAAGCACAAAGTCATGTTTTGCTTGGGGATCAAATACTTATTTTACTCACTGAACTGCAACTCAATTTATAAAATGTTTATCGTGTTTTTTCTAGATTTTTTATTGATATTCTGTCTCTACCGTTTAAAATACACCTATGATAAAAATTATAGACCCTTAATTTCTTTGTAAGTGGACAAACGTACAAAATTTGCAGGGGATCAAATAATTATTTTCCCCATTGTAGCTTCTCCCCATCCTCACCTCACCTGCTGACCTCCCACTGCTCCAGCAGCCACGCCATGTCCACAGGACTGTACCCTGCATGTCCTTGACACACCAAGCCCAACATGTCTGTCCCATTGCCCGAGTGGAGCTCATGCAATGCCTCACCGTGTCCCCATCTTCACGTGTGTCCCTTCTTCCAGGGGGTGGTGCTGCCCCCTAAAAAATGCCATCCTAGGCAAATGTCTTGTTTGCCTCACGGTAAATGCGTCCCTGCATTTTTGGGGTTTTGCGTGGAATGTGTAAGAATTGGCTTTTTGTTTCTCCACTTCTTTGTGTCATACCAATACAAACAAAAGAAATAAACATGAGAATGGCTAAATATTTGTAATTTCTACAATTTTCTGGGTGAAGTGGCACCTTATCTGACAGAAATGCAGGGGTGCCTATATTTTTGGCTGTGACTGTAATAAAGTCAGTCCTGTTTTACTCCAACATTGGTTCTGTCTGATGCTTGGGGTAAATTTGCTATACTTAGATTCCAGAGTGGAGGAAGCTGTAGTTTGGCGGAGATACCCAGTCGGGGTGTCAGGTAGTCTATAACAGGTATATTTTCCAAACTAAAAGGATCAAGTGACACCTTAAAGGATACGTTCACCTTCGTAAACATGTTACATGTTACACCTGTTTTTAGGGTGGAACATGTAACATGTTCCCACTGCTGCAGCTGCCGCCCGCTGTTCTCTCTCCCTGTGACACCAGTAGAGGGAGAAGTTTCCTGTATTAGACGTCACTTTTTGAAGACAGCACAGCTCTGCCCACATGGATGCATCATTCAGTCACAGAGTTCTGTGAATACAGGTGAAACTCGAAAAATTAGAATATCGTGCAAAAGTTCAATTATTTCAGTAATGCAACTTAAAAGGTGAAACTAATATATGAGATAGACTCATTACATGCAAAGCAAGATAGTTCAAGCCGTGATTTGTCATAATTGTGATGATTATGGCTTACAGCTCATGAAAACCCCAAATCCACAATCTCAGAAAATTAGAATATTACATGCAATCAATAAAACAAGGATTGTACATTGAACAATATCGGACCTCTGAAAAGTATAAGCATGCATATGTACTCAGTACTTGGTTTGGGCCCCTTTTGCAGCAATTACTGCCTCAATGCTGCGTGGCATGGAATCTATCAGCCTGTGGCACTGCTGAGGTGTTATGGAAGACCAGGATGCTTCAATAGCGGCCTTCAGCTCTTCTGCATTGTTCGGTCTCATGTCTCTCATCTTTCTCTTGGCAATGCCCCATAGATTCTCTATGGGGTTCATGTCAGGCGAGTTTGCTGGCCAATCAAGCACAGTAATCCCACGGTCATTGAACCAGGTTTTGGTGCTTTTGGCAGTGTGCGCAGGTGCCAAGTCCTGCTGGAAAATGAAGTCAGAATCCCCATAAAGCTCGTCTGCAGAAGGAAGCATGAAGTGCTCCAAAATCTCCTGGTAGATGGCTGCGTTGACCCTGGACTTAATGAAGCACAGTGGACCAACATCAGCAGATGACATGGCTCCCCAAATTAACACAGACTGTGGAAACTTCACACTGGACTTCAAGCATCTTGCAGTGTGTGCCTCTCCATTCTTCCTCCATACTCTGGGTCCTTGGTTTCCAAATGAGATGCAAAAGTTGCTCTCATCAGAAAAGAGGACTTTGGACCACTGAGCAATAGACCAGGTCTGTTTTTCTTTAGCCCAAGTAAGACGCTTCGGACATTGTTTGTTGTTCAGGAGCGGCTTGACAAGAGGAATACAACATTTCAAGCCCATGTCCAGGATCCGTCTGTGTGTGGTGGCTCTTGATGCACTGACTCCAGCCTCAGTCCACTCCTTGTAAAAGTCCCCAACACTTTTGAATGGCCTTTTCCTGACAATCCTCTCCAGGCTGCGGTCATCCCTGCTGCTTGTGCACCTTTTTCTTCCACACTTTTCCCTTCCACATAACTTTCTATTAATGTGCTTTGATACAGCACTTTGGGAACATCCAACTTCTTTTGCAATTACCTTTTGAGGCTTTCCCTCCTTATGGAGGGTGTCAATGATGGTTTTCTGCACAACTGTCAGATCAGCAGTCTGTCCCATGATTGTGATTCCTACTGAACAAGACTGAGAAACCATTTAAAGGCTCAGGAACCCTTTGCAGGTGTTATGGCTTAATTAGCTGGTTAGAGTGGGACACTTTGAGCCTAGAATATTGCACCTTTTCACAATATTCTAATTTTCTGAGATTGTGGATTTGGGGTTTTCATGAGCTGTAAGCCATAATCATCACAAATATGACAAATCACAGCTTGAACTATCTTGCGTTGCATGTAATGAGTCTATCTCATATATTAGTTTCACCTTTTAAGTTACATTACTGAAATAAATGAACATTTGTACGATATTCTAATTTTTCGAGTTTCACCTGTAAATGAACTACAGGTCCCAACAGAATTTGCTGTCTGCTTATACTTTTCAATGAACTACCACGGCGCTATTGAGCACTGTGGTAGTTCATTGAGTCTTTCTGTCAGGGATGTATGGGCACACCGATACACTGACAGGCTTGCAGTAGTCCTGCATGGCATCAGCGATGTGCTGATCGCTGGTGCAATGCTTTCCAGGCTCACAAAAAAAAACAAAGGCACATTTTTACCTGCAAAAAAATGGGCATTTATTGTTATTTTTTTAAATGAACTTATCCTTTAAAATGTTTGTAAAGCTGAAAAAAATCATGCTACTGCCTCTTTAATGTGTTATAATATGAATTGTAATCTTAATGTTATTTTGTCTTTCTGTTGTTCAATAATACCTGGTTAATCCTGCCTATGCCCCTTCTCCTGAGAGCAACCTGACCACACTAAGCATGGCTGCCGATCCATGCTAGTGTGGTCAGTTTACATCTTGTGTCATCCCGCTCTCTAGTACAGACACTAGTGGTGTATTTAGGTTTCGTGCTGCCCTAGGTAACACAAAAATTGGCTCCCCTCCCCCCCCCCACAGAGAGACCCTGACACTGACCAACACCCCCTCTACACCATGAATAGAGCCTGACATTGACCAACAACACCCCAGGCCCCCCACCCGAGAGAACCTTTTACTACCACCGCCCCCCATACACTGGCAAATGCCCCCCCCACTCTGGCAAGAGATAAGACACTCACCTACACAGCTCTGGACATCCCCTGGAACAAGAGTCAGGTTTTGCATACACCATTAACAGCCTGCAGCCTCTCTCAGATCCCCGTGCTGTGTGTGTCCCTTCTTCCTTTCCTTGTTTCATGGGATGGTAGTGCCCCCCTGAAAAAAGCTGCTCACCCCCTTAAAAATGCCATCCTAGGCAAATGCCTTGTTTGCCTTGTGGTAAATACACCCCTGACAGACACGCTGTGCAAGTTTGATGCAGGTTGCATTACTCAGTACAGGATCTGCCTATCTTGGACCACATGGTAGGATTCTGCATGAGATTGCATAGGACGTTTCTGCTCCTCAGCAATTTCATTGCTTCTATCACATTTGCTCTATCACTGGTTGGATTCTAGCATTTGTTCTGGCTCCTGTAACCAGTGCCAGGCATGAAAATATTTAGCATTAGATCAGCACTTGCCATAGTCAGAGAGCTCGACCAGGAGTGATGAGAGAATGCACCAGTAGATATTTGACTGGGGGCAGACGCAAAGCGTGGTTTTCTACAGAAGATATCAGTGAAGGCAAATTCAATGATTAATAGCCAGAGAAAGCACAATTAGGTTTTATTACCTCTAAATAATGTATCATTTCTCATGTAGGCACTTCTTTTATGAGCTTAAGCAAACTTGTGACATTTCAGTGCAAAGTTACCATTAATAAGGTAGTATCTATTATGTTTGTCAGAGATTTAATTGAATTGGTAGTGAAGCTGTTGGAATAAATTCTACAGTTTGTGACATCACTGTTTGTAGTGTGTGTGCATTTTTATCACATGGTGATCAACTTGAGAAATGATTTCCCTGTGTAAATATCTGTGCACAAGCAGAGGGTGACAGCCAAGGCTCGGCATGTTTACTAAGCCTTTTTGATTTAGTGCTCTCTTAATTTATTGCTAGCCAGGCTCCAATCCCTGAGAGCAGAAAGATACATTTATTGCTAGCTGGGCATCAATACATGTAAGCAAAAATTATGGATTTAATGCTAGTTAGGCATTAATAGATGAGTGCAGAATGATTGATTTATTGATGGTCATGTATCACTCCACAAGGAAAGATTAATGCATTTTCTGAAAGTCAACCATCAGTACAAGAAGGCAGATATATGGATATTTGCTTATTCGACATTAATTCATAAAATCAGAATGGTTGTTTTAGTGTTGGGAATTTATCATTCACAAAAAAAAGACCTGTGCATTTCCTCCAAGCCAGGCATCAATCCTGGAGTTATATGCTTTAAAGCCTTTGTATGTCAAGTGGTATTTTACAGCAGCAGATTAATATCCAATTCAATATTTTTTTTAGACATTTTAAGCAGCCCCTTGTTTCGCTGTGGTCATTCATTTTTGTATTTTGGATAGATAATTACACTCATTTGCCAACTTTATGGTCGTTTAGAAAACTACCTTTCCTCTCAGTCTTGTGTATTCAGCACTATCTATGCACAGTTTTCAATTCCTAGTACCAGCTGGGATTGTAAATTGCTCCACAGACAAGGAGGGAGGTATGTTCCTGCTTTTGAGGAGGGAATGGACACTTTTTACATGAGGTTAGGATTGGGCTTAAAATTAAGTTGTACTACTAATACAAACAATAAAAGGTATATATTAATTTAAAAAATCCAAATCATTAAAAGATAAGTTCACCTTAAAAATTTTTTTTTTTTTTTCGTGTAAAAAAATGTGCATTTTTTTAGGAGCCTGTAAAGCATTGCACACATGATCAGCAGATCATGGGTGCAACCTCAGGCTCCTACAGACTGTTAGTGTATCTGTCTGCTCATACCTCATACAGGCAGTTACACAATGACAGGAAGACTTCTTGAACTATCTAAAGCTCACTAGCGCCCTGGTAGTTCATTGAGAACCACAAGTCGTCAGCTGCAAAGTCTGTCGGTATTGTAGTTCACTCATTCACAGAACTCTGTGAATGAATGACTTGGCTGTGTGAGCAGAGTCCCAAGCAACCACATGCTTTTCAAATTGTGACAGCGGGTGTGGGGAGAAGATCCCCAGCCTACAGTCACAATTAGCAAGGGGATCGAGGAAAAGGGGTGGAACATGTAACAAGTTCCCAAGGGTGCACAATGGCACGTGAATTAAGGCAGGGACACACAGAATACCTTCAGCTGCCATTGCACTCTTGCTGGTTGTGCCGTGTGTCCCTGTACCTTTATGGAGGGGTAGGCTCCCACCAAGTGCTCCAATTTGGGAGACTGTCAAAATTATATTTAGGACTGCAGGACACTGGAGTGCTTTGACGTGGCCACTGCAGCTTACACATATATTTACAAATGTGTAAACCCCTTATTTTTAATGTGAACTGTTAGACAGGGTAATTTCGGTTTTGTTGCAGGCTGGCTGGTAAGTGAGCTAGGAATTTGTGTTTGTGTTTGACATGCATTGCCCTTCCATGTACTTCGTGCTGCAAAGATTAGTTATAGGTTGGGGTGGTTGCCATTTGTTTGTACAGAGGTACTCATGGTTGCAGAAACGCATTAGAAGACTAGAAGGTGCTGAGAACTTCTGAGACTGATAGCTCAATATGGACTGTGTGCTGTTTTCTGGACTGCTGGAACATGTAGTTCCATATTGTCTGTGCTGCTTTTTGCACACTGGAACTCCACTTTTCCCTCACTTTGTAGACCCTGTTCTGTGGAAGTTACTTGTTGCCAGAACTGCAGGGGCCCAAGACTGCTGTGTACCAAGAGTCCTCCACAGATTGCCCCACCTGCCCTCTCTGCTGTGTGCTCAGAGTTCTGCATGGATTGTCCACCTGCCCAATGTCAGGGCTCCCAGGTATGACCAGAGGTGTGTGACTGAAGCAGGGAAACGCAGACCTCAGATATGTTATAAACAATATAATTTATTAACACTAACAGTACAAACATAAACGCAGTGCAATACTAAAACATAATACAGTGCAAACAAACCAAACCAAACCACCCACAGATAACAGTATATACAAGCAAGCGTCGTCAGGCAGGCCGGGTCAATATCAATTGGGCAGGTAGGTACAGGGGGAGCAAGCGGAGAATAGTCGGGGTCACAGGCCAGGTTCAGCAGGTAGCAAGCAGCATAGTACAGAGGGTCAGACAGAGGAATGGTCAGGGTCACAAGCCAGGATCAGAGCAGGAGAAGTCAGCAAAGGAACAGAAACAGGATGCAGGACAGATACAGGGCCCAGGACAAACACAACACCAAGGCAGAGTCTGCAAGTCTGGCCATCCCTTAAATACCCCAGCATCATCAGTTCCAGGTGTTAGCTGGCTGAAAGGTTGAGTCTCTGATTGCTGGGAGCACCCGCTGGCCAGCCCTGGTACTGCAGATCAAAAGGCAGGTGAGTCCCACCATTGCTGGCCAGTCCATTCCTAACAGTACCCCCCCCTCAAGGAGCGGCCTCAGGACGCTCCAAACAGTCCTAGCTGGGCAAAATGTTCCACCGCCCGGGTCTGGCAACTGGCGGGATATCAAAGACTGGCACACCGGGCAGGACTCCGGGCAGCGGCACACCGGGCTGGACTCCGGGCAGAGGCACATCGAGCAGAGGCACATCGAGCAGAGGCACATCAGGCAGGACTCCGGGCAGAGGCACATCGGGCAGGACTCCGGGCAGAGGCACACCGGGCAGGACTCCGGGCAGAGGCACATCGGGCAGGACTCCGGGCAAAGGCACATCGGGCAGGATTCCGGGCAGAGGTACATCGGGCAGGACTCCGGGCAGAGGCACATCGGATTACCAGGCGAAGCAGCAGGCAGCGGGCCACCAGGCGGAGCGGCAGGCACCGGGCCCCCGGGCGGAGCGGCAGGCACCGGGCCCCCGGGCGGGGCGGCAGGCACCGGGCCCCCGGGCGGGGCGACAGGCACCGGGCCCCCGGGCGGGGCGACAGGCACCGGGCCCCCGGGCGGGGCGACAGGCACCGGGCCCCCGGGCGGAGCAGCAGGCACCGGGCCCCCGGGCGGAGCAGCAGGCACCGGGCCCCCGGGCGGGGCAGCAGGCACCGGGCCCCCAGACGGAGCAGCAGGCACCGGGCCCCCGGGCGGAGCAGCAGGCACCGGGCCCCCGGGCGGAGCAGCAGGCACCGGGCCCCCAGTCGGGGCGACAGGCACCGGACCCCCAGGCGGGGCGACAGGCACCGGGCCCCCAGGCGGGGCGACAGGCATCGGGCCCCCAGGCGGGGCGACAGGCATCGGGCCCCCAGGCGGGGCGACAGGCATCGGGCCCCCAGGCGGGGGGGCGACAGGCATCGGGCCCCCAGGCGGGGGGGCGACAGGCATCGGGCCCCCAGGCGGGGCGACAGGCATCGGGCCCCCGGGCGGAGCAGCAGGCACCGGGCCCCCGGGCGGAGCAGCAGGCACCGGGCCCCCAGTCGGGGCGACAGGCACCGGACCCCCAGGCGGGGCGACAGGCACCGGGCCCCCAGGCGGGGCGACAGGCATCGGGCCCCCAGGCGGGGCGACAGGCATCGGGCCCCCAGGCGGGGCGACAGGCATCGGGCCCCCAGGCGGAGCGGCGGGCGCCGGACCCCCAGGCGGAGCGACAGGTCTCGGGCCCTCAGGCGGAGCGGCGGGCGCCGGACCCCCAGATGGAGCGATAGGTCTCGGGCCCTCAGGCGGAGCGGCGGGCGCCGGACCCCCAGCTGGAGCGACAGGTCTCGGGCCCTCAGGCGGAGCGGCGGGCGCCGGACCCCCAGGCGGAGCGACAGGTCTCGGGCCCCCAGGCGGAGCGGCGGGCGCCGGACCCCCAGGCGGAGCGACAGGTCTCGGGCCCTCAGGCGGAGCGGCGGGCGCCGGACCCCCAGATGGAGCGATAGGTCTCGGGCCCTCAGGCGGAGCGGCGGGCGCCGGACCCCCAGCTGGAGCGACAGGTCTCGGGCCCTCAGGCGGAGCGGCGGGCGCCGGACCCCCAGGTGGAGCGACAGGTCTCGGGCCCTCAGGCGGAGCGGCAGGCGCCGGACCCCCAGGAGGAGCGACAGGTCTCGGGCCCTCAGGCGGAGCGGCGGGCGCCGGACCCCCAGGTGGAGCGACAGGTCTCGGGCCCTCAGGCGGAGCGGTGGGCGCCGGACCCCCAGGTGGAGCGACAGGTCTCGGGCCCTCAGGCGGAGCGGCGGGCGCCGGACCCCCAGATGGAGCGACAGGTCTCGGGCCCTCAAGCGGAGTGGCAGGTGCCGGACCCCCAGGCGGAGCGACAGGTCTCGGGCCCTTAGGCGGAACGACAGGTCTCGGGCCCCCAGGCGGGGCGGCGGGCACCGAGTCACCAGGCACAACAGTGGGCTCCGAGTCAACTGGGATGACCGCTGGCACTGGGTCAGACATTGGATCGTCTGGCTGGACAGCGGGCATCGGGTCACCAGGCATCAGGTCATTTGGCTCGACAGCGGGCACCGCGTCATCTGGCAAGGCAGTGGGCACCGAGTCACCAGGCACAACAGTGGGCTCCGAGTCAACAGGCACGACAGTGAGCACCGGGGCATCAGGTACCGGATTGTCTGGCTCGACAGCGGGCATCGGGTCACCAGGTATGACAGCGGGCACTGGGTCACCAGGCATCAGGTCATTTGGCTTGTCAGCGGGCACCGCGTCATCTGGCAAGGCAGTGGGCTCCGAGTCAACTGGTATGACCGCGGGCACTGGGTCAGACATTGGATCGTCTGACTGGACAGCGGGCACTGGGTCACCAGGCATCAGGTCATTTGGCTCGACAGCGGGCACCGCGTCATCTGGCAAGGCAGTGGGCTCCGAGTCAACAGGCACGACAGTGAGCACCGGGGCATCAGGTACCGGATTGTCTGGCTCGACAGCGGGCATCGGGTCACCAGGTATGACAGCGGGCACTGGGTCGCCAGGCATCAGGTCATCTGGCAAGGCAGTGGGCACCGCGTCACCAGGCATTGGATCGTCTGGCTCGACAGCGGGCATCGGGTCACCAGGTATGACAGCGGGCACTGGGTCACCAGGCATCAGGTCATTTGGCTTGCCAGCGGGCACCGCATCATCTGGCAAGGCAGTGGGCACCGGGTCACCAGGTATGACAGCGGGCTCTGAGTCAATTGGCACGACAGCGGGCACTGGATCAGGTACCGGATCATCTGGATCAACAGCGGGCATCGAGTCAACTGGCCTAATAGGATCGTCGGGCTGGATCAGTTCATCCTGCTGAGTAGCGGCATCAGGCTGAATGCAGGCATCAGGCCGAGTAGAGGCATCAGGCCGAGTAGAGGCTTCAGGCCGAGTAGAGGCTTCAGGCCGAGTAGAGGCTTCAGGCCGAGTAGAGGCATCAGGCCGCGTAGAGGCTTCAGGCCGAGGAGAGGCTTCAGGCCGCGTAGAGGCTTCAGGCCGCGTAGAGGCTTCAGGCCGAGTACAGGCATCAGGCCGAGTACAGGCATCAGGCCGAGTACAGGCATCAGGCCGAGGAGAGGCTTCAGGCCGAGGAGAGGCTTCAGGCCGAGGAGAGGCTTCAGGCCGAGTAGAGGCTTCAGGCCGAGTAGAGGCTTCAGGCTGCGTACAGGCATCAGTCTGAACCACGGAAGGCAGGCTCACCGGTTTGGATACTGGCAGGATGGTATTGGTTGGAAAGAATTTTCGCTCTTTTCTGGTTTTAACTACTGGAGCACTGCAAGTAAACGCAGGTCTGCAAACGAATGGAGCAGCTGGAGACAGAGAAGAACTGGAGGATGGAACAGGAGAGGGAGCAGTTGCTACAGAGGGCTTTTTTACAGGGTTAAAGGCAGGATAGGTGCAGCGAGTGGGAACAGGGTACTGACATGCGGTAGATAGCCAAGTATACTGGGCTGTAACTGGAGGAGCTGGTGGGAATACAGGAGTAGAGTTAGAAGCAGGACTGGGTCTTTGTAAGCTGACTGAGGCTGGGTGCAACAAGTCTGTCCATGTCTGCAGTATGGGTTGAACAAAGCTGAGTTTACACAAAGTCTGTCTGGTCAATGACTGCACTGCGTTTATACAATCTCTCAGTGTCTGTGGTGAACATGTGGAATAACGCTCCAGAAAGTAACCCACATCATCCTCTAATAACCACACCAGGGACTCTACCTGGTCTGCACTAAATGGTGGCAAAAATTCATCCCTGCATTCGGGGAAACCAGATGAAACCAACTCAACACAAACCTGAATCAATGGCTGCACCATAGAGAAAACTGTGCCCTGATCTACTAGAACATGAGCGAGCCGTATACATTCTAGCAGTTCATCCCGGGTATACTCCTTCAGAGTCTGATAAGCATACTCTCTGTCATCAAGCACTAGCAGAGATAAATACTCAACCTCATCTAGATCCATCCTTCCCATCAACAAGCCAAGATGGCTTCCCTGTGCAGCCACTTCTGGTCAGGATTGGCCTTGGTGTAATGTCAGGGCTCCCAGGTATGACCAGAGGTGTGTGACTGAAGCAGGGAAACGCAGACCTCAGATATGTTATAAACAATATAATTTATTAACACTAACAGTACAAACATAAACGCAGTGCAATACTAAAACATAATACAGTGCAAACAAACCAAACCAAACCACCCACAGATAACAGTATATACAAGCAAGCGTCGTCAGGCAGGCCGGGTCAATATCAATTGGGCAGGTAGGTACAGGGGGAGCAAGCGGAGAATAGTCGGGGTCACAGGCCAGGTTCAGCAGGTAGCAAGCAGCATAGTACAGAGGGTCAGACAGAGGAATGGTCAGGGTCACAAGCCAGGATCAGAGCAGGAGAAGTCAGCAAAGGAACAGAAACAGGATGCAGGACAGATACAGGGCCCAGGACAAACACAACACCAAGGCAGAGTCTGCAAGTCTGGCCATCCCTTAAATACCCCAGCATCATCAGTTCCAGGTGTTAGCTGGCTGAAAGGTTGAGTCTCTGATTGCTGGGAGCACCCGCTGGCCAGCCCTGGTACTGCAGATCAAAAGGCAGGTGAGTCCCACCATTGCTGGCCAGTCCATTCCTAACACCCTCTCTGCTGTGTACTCAGAGTTCTCCATGGATTGTCCCGCCTGCCCTCTCTGCTGTGTACTCAGAGTTCTCCATGGATTGTCCCGCCTGCCCTCTCTGCTGTGTGCTCAGTGTTCTCCATGGATTGTCCCGCCTGCCCTTTCTGCTGTGTGCTCAGAGTTCTCCATGGATTGTCCCACCTGCCCTCTCTGCTGTGTGCTCAGAGTTCTCCATGGATTGTCCCACCTGCCCTCTCTGCTGTGTGCTCAGAGTTCTCCATGGATTGTCCCGCCTGCCCTTTCTGCTGTGTGCTCAGAGTTCTCCATGGATTGTCCCGCCTGCCCTTTCTGCTGTGTGCTCAGAGTTCTCCATGGATTGTTCCACCTGCCCTCTCTGCTGTGTGCTCAGAGTCCTACATACAGTGCCTGGTCACAGTGTGTTACAAAAAAAATCATTAAACAAACATTGAAAAAAAATATTTAAAATTTTGTTTTTTTTTACATACTGTTACCAGTCAGTGTCCCTAATCGCCACCACACCAGTTATATGATGACGCTGTACTGCACTGGTGACAGTATGCATACCTCCCAACATTCTGAGATGGGAACGAAGGATTTCTATTAGCAAAAGTATGTAGGCATAGGACACACCGCCTGCCACACCCCCTTTAACCTCCCTAGCGGTCTGATTATGTCAGTATTTCTGTGCTCAAAGCGGTACATTTTTTTGCATGGAAATATGTGTTTTTTTTATTGTAAGCCTGTAATTTTTAAGAATAACTCGCTGAAATCTGTCCAAACAAGAGTCTAGTAAACATCCCGGGTATGTTAAAATTTGAAACACGAAATCATAAGTTATAATTTAATAAATAATCATAAAAAATAATAATATAATAATAATAATAATAATTTAATTTCAATAATATAATCAAACAAAAACACTGAAATTTGAAATATAGCGCCAAGTTCGCACATCACTGAGCAAAGTCGCAAAATCGTTTTCAGTGTCTGATGACGAATTTCCCCACGAATCATTATCACTCAATTCTGAAAGTAGTTCTAATTTACTATCGCTGTTCTCTAGCTGGTCTAAAACCGATTTTGACCTAAAGGGATGCTTTTTGGACGCCATGGACATTTCTCAGTTTCCAGGCAGAAAGAACAGTAAAAATGTAAGCAGGGCGCTGGACAAAGCACTCGGGACAAAATGTATGTGAAATGGTTGGATACAGTAATGTTTTACTATGTTATTTTAGTGTATTGAGTGAATGTCACAATATGTCATTTTCAAATTTCCCGCCGTTCCGTCCCCCGTACGTCCCGACGCTCGCAGGGGACGGAACCCAGATGACAGATGCCGGCATCCGCCGGAGTACATTACAGGGGACACCGCAGGAGGGACATTGTGGGAACGCAGGACAAGGTAAGTGATCGAGGGATCCCGAAGCAGCGCCGCATGGTAAGCCCGAGTGTAGCTCGGGGTTACCGGTTTTGGTACTGAAACTTTACCCCGAGCTACACTCGGAAATACCGCCGGGGGGGTTAAGGGAGAATTATACAAAAAAAGTTGTTGGTTAAACCCACAAGTATTGTTTTTATCACTTGTATTCCTTTATATTGGTTTAGAAATGTACAAATGCAGCAATTTAGAAGATAGATGTAAGATGTAGCTCTGTAAAACACTTTTTGATACCTAAATAGTGCATTTTATATACAACTATATAGATCAGACCAAAATGAGGGAAAATTATAAGGAAAGAGGGACAGAGGGACATTGTTCCAAATGGGGGACAGTCCCTCGAAATCAGTGACAGTTGGGAGCTATGAGTCTGTAAAAAAAATGAAAACAGTAAAAAACTTGCCATGCCTCCTACTAAATACCTTGGACTGTCTACTTTCCAAAAAGGGGTCATTTGGGGGATATTTTTACTGTCCTGGCATTTTTGGGCATCGAGAAATGATATAGGCCATCATTACATCAGGATTGATTGATTTTCAGATATTTATACCATAATTTGTGGCCTCTATAACTTTCCTACAGACCAAATAATAAACACAGATTTGTTATTTTCACCAAAGAAATGTAGAATACAGTTTGGCCTAAATTTATGAAGAACGATTATTTATTTGCAAAACTTTTATAACAGAAACGAAGAAAAGCACACTTTTTTTTAAATGTTTTGGTCTTTTTTCATTTATTTAGCAAAAAATAAAAAACCCAGTGGTAATTAAATACCACCAAATGAATGCTCTGTTTGTGTGAAAAAAATTATAAAAATTTACCTTGGGTACAGTGTTGCATGTCATTTCAAGTGCAAGAGTGCTGAAAGCTGAAATTTGGCCTGGGCAGGAAGGGGATGAAAGTGCCCAGTATTGAAGTGGTTAATGATTAGCCCTACTTGTAAATCTTACTCGAACATCAGAATGTCTACAATCACTGCTCCGTTGAGAATTTTTTAGTGGCTCCTTTGATTTTCCTAATAGAAGTTTGTCAAGCCAGGTGGTGCCAACAAGTCCACCCACAACTCAAATTTAAGCAAGAATTGACCAAATTCGATTTGTGTATGACCAGCATAAGCTGGGTGGATAACAGGTTAAAAGAGGCTAGTCAAATAACCTTTAATATAGTGGATGCAATAATAAATACATTTATAGTTGCTTAGTGTACAAAATGTTGGGGTTGGGTGCTTGATGAGAGATATGTCTCCATTGTTTGGGTTGTGATCCCTTTAAGGAGGACAACAAAAGAGATAGTGAAGAGTACTCAGAGTTTCACACCCTTGCAGGATAAGGGATTCCAGAGTGATCCAGTGAGAAAGGGGAAGGCTGATTCACAGTTTTCCCAGGATTGGTAAATCCTGATATGGGTCCCAGAATTTGGTGGCTTGAAGAGATTTTTGGTGAGAAAGAGTCTCCAAACCTTACTATGGGTCTCTTGGTCCTGAAGCAACCAGTGTTAAGTGAAAAAGGGCACAGTTGTGAGAACACTGTGGACAGTCCGGCTACTGAGACACTGCCAGCCTTTTGTGATTTTTCTAGACCCCTGGAGCAGGCGGGGACTTTAAACCGTGTTGGGGGCAAGTTTATGCTGGCAGTGAGCCGAAGTTTTGTTTTGGACTGTTTTGTTTAATTCATGCTGAAGATTAGCTACTTTGGGGTTTATTTAAGAAATAAAATCTGTTTGCTTTTACAAAGGTGGCTGGCCAGTGATCCAGACCCCCAAATACCACATTAGGGGTAGAGGATGGAAAGTGTAGATAGCCCTATTTAAATATATCTGTAATGTCTTTAACCTCACAAAGGTTTCTACTGAAAAGTGTACTGAATACTGACATACATGAACATAATGAAATAGAAATAAATACAATCAGGATGGATAGCCAAAATGGTTAACCTGGTGATATGAAATTAGCTGACAAATTAAATTTTTTTTTTTTTACAAACCTTTATCTACTGTTATCGAACAAGGTGGATCAAGATATCCATTGTATTTCAGCCATCATCTTGCACCTGTATACAAACACGTCAGCATGGTCCCACCTAGCCTGGGGCTGGTCCTTCCTCCGTAAACATCAGTTTCTCTGCTGACACCACTGCCGTGCACACATAAAATCATTCCAATGTAACACATGAAATAAAGGCCGCTTCCACATCACAGCGGTTATTTGACAACTATATAAGCAGAAAGCAGTAACATATATTAGAAATGTGCCTGCTTCTGCTTTATTTCTCATCCATTCCTCGGGCATAAATATGTTTCTTTTAGCTTAGCAGAGCAGAACATTTGATAATCGACTGTAGTGCTTTTCTATCCATGCTAGTTTACAAACACATTGATTGGTAAAAAAAGCAACTTTCACTTAAATACGTTAGACCCACTTGCAGGAGGGAACCTTGGATTAGCTGTATTTGTTGTGATATGTATGCTTGGAGTGTTTTCTTCCAGCTTGGCATTAATCATTCCATAGGGAATGATAGATTTGGTGATGTGTAAATAACCATGTATCCAAAAAGGTCAATAAACTGCATTCATTAGTGATCTCATTGGTTGGACACCTAGCAGATGCCTCTGCAATCCCACCAAGCAACAATGCAAGATAGTAATGATATGGATTTAACCCGAAACAAACGAAAATCTGCAGACGAACTTCTCACTTCAAGCCAGGCAGCAATGTAAGAAAGCTGAATTTATTGTATGGCAGGCATCAGTTCATGAGAACAGAATGATGGATTTTCTGCTAGAAATGAATTTATCTATTAGAGTCCTGTAGAGTGACGGATTTAGTGTTACACATCAATTCACGGGTACGAGATTTGATTTCCAAACAGGAATCATCCGGCAAGATCAGTGCAATGAAATTACTGTGTTTCCAGTATTTTAGAAATGAAAAATTAAAATAAAGGCTCAGCTAGTTTTATCATTTTTCAGACAACTTCCAGGAAATGTCAGGTGAATGATAACTCTTCAGTACTAATTTATAAAAAAGGCTATTTTTCTTCTGGGGGGGGGGGGAGTGGGGATTTGCACAAGTTAAAGGGTATGTAAAGCCTAAAATGAACTTCTCTTATTTGATTCTTTTTAGTCTGTTAAATATGCCACTGTTTTGTTATATCTGTTCAATACCTTCGAAAATACCTGTTGATCCTGCTGCTCCTTTATTGATACAGTATGGTGAGTATGCATTGTCACCCTAGGACACGAAATGTGCTGATGACAGGATCACCAGGTGGAAATAAAGAAAAAAAAAAAGACTATGAAAAGAAAACAAATGCAGCCACCATAGCTAAGGACTAGTAAACTGAAATGTATAAAATTTTTGTTCTTTCCCACATGAAAGAAAAATATATTTGAAGTATATTTTAAAAATATCCTTCCCAAATATATTGACGTATATTTGAAATTTTGGCTATATTCAATTTGGTTGAGGTGATTGTAGCCGTATTAGTGCATTTGCGACAGAAACAATTGAGTACTGTCCGTTTTATTTGCACTAACATACAATTTTGAGGACATGTTTTCGGGGTATGTCCCCTTCTTCAAAGTCCAAGCAGTACTATTACAAATCACAAAGTTTAAGCAGAATGTTAGAAGGGATAAAAAAAAAAAAGGCTACAGATAAGATACAGCAAAAGCGAGGGGGGGAGGGGGGGGATACTACACTCACACAGAGGGAGTCAAGCTAGCTAATAGTCATAAAAATGTCGGATAATGATTGAGGAATCCCATGTCCAAATTAAGGCCGTTATCTCTTGTGTCAAATAGAATTATCATTCTTGTTCAAAAGTTTTTCTTTCCTGAATGGATTTGAATTTTCCTTTCAAAACTAAAACATTGAGGTCTCCCATTGTGTGGCCTGGTTGTGCAAAATGGTGTCCTACAGGTGTGCAGAGGTCATCTTCTTTATATTCCTTGATGGTATGTCTGTGCAGATTCATCCTTGTTTGCAACTTCTGTCCTGTTTCGCCAACATACTATAAAAACTGGATTATGATCCGACTCAGGACTTTACAAAGCAATTAAAAGGTCTCTCACTTCAAGCCCACCTACATTCAGAACTTATAAATGCGATTCTGGATCATCCAGAAATCGGGGACTTCTACATGGTGCCCAAAGTCCACAAGCCAGGAAATCCAGGCAGACCCATCATAACAGGTATGAATACACTCAGCGAACAAATCTCAGGCTTTGTAGAAAAAATTTTAAAACCGTTAGTCATGAATACTGCTAGTTTCCTGCAAGACACAACTGACTTTCTGAACAAGATCAACAACATACAGCAATTACCATCTAACACACTTCTAGTGACTATGGATGTAGTATCCCTGTATAGTAATATCCCTCACAAGGATGGATTAGCTGCATGTCACAGATCTTTATCATCCTCACCAAACAACAAATACACGGCTGAGGATGTTACACAACTCATTAAATTCATACTTACACACAACTACTTTGCTTTCAATAAAGACATCTATCTTCAATGTATGGGCACTGCGATGGGAAGTAAAATGGCACCCCAATATGCCAATTTATTTATGGGTGTTTTGTACTAGGTCACCTACAGACCATTTACCGTGATCTACCAGTGAGCCAAATTAATGTAGAATTACGTGCACGTGGAAGCAAGACACTGACACTGTTGCAGTTTGCCAACTTCCTAAAATTCTGTTTTATTGAGGAACTAACAGTATCATTTATAGGGCTTATGATGCAGGCAAAGCATATACATTGATTGGGTGAAAAGTCCACTGGGTTTCTGCGTGTTCTTCCATCCGTGTTGAAATCTTCCAATCATTGTCCCCAAAAAGACTCATTCCCTTTTATGGGGGTTGTTTACATTAAAAGATACTTTTCTCCTAATGAATCACTTAGGGTGAGACTCCAGATGAAGGCGCCATCTTAATTATCATCATTGTTCTGTCAACCTATATCTGATTGTTTACTTAAGACAGTAAGGAATTTAAAGAGCAAGAAGCAGAAAGTAGCAAGATTATAAAATTGTCATTTTACTGATCATCTAATAGAACGTGGACTGTCTATCACAGTCCACTACATGGCTGACCTGGAGGAAAAATTCCTGAACAGCATGGAACAAAAACCATACAGATACTATTGCTATACAGTTGCAAGAAAAAGTATGTGAACCCCTTGGGTTTACGTGGAGTTTTGCATGAATTGGGCATAAAATGTGCTCTGAACATCATCTAAGTCACAACAATAGAAGAACACAGTCTGCTGAACATAATACTACACAAACATTAGATGTTGCCATGGTTTAATTGCACATAACATGTAAACATTCACAGTGCAGGGAGGAAAAAGTATGTGAACCTTTGGACTTAATAACTGGTTGACCCTCCTTTGGCAGCAATAACCTCAACCAAACGTTTCCTGTAGTTGCAGATCAGACCTGCACAACGATCTGGAGTCATTTTGGACCACTCCTCTTCACAAAACTGTTTCAGTGTAGCAATATTCTTGGGATGTCTGGTGTGAATTGCTCTCTTAAGGTCATGCCACAGCATTTCAATCGAGTTGAGGTCAGGACTCTGACTGGGCCACTCCAGAAGACGTATTCTGTGCTGTTGCAGCCATTGTTTTGTTGAATGACTTGTATGCTTTGGGTCATTGTCCTGTTGCATCACCCATCCTCTGCGGAGCTTCAGTTGGCGGACAGATGGTCGTATGTTTTCCTGCAAAATGTCTTGATAAACTCTGGAATTCATTTTCCCATCAATGAAAACAATCTGTCCAGGCCCTGAGGCAGCAAAGCAGCCCTAAACCATGATGCTCCCTCCACCATGTTTCACAGTGGGGATGAGGTTTTGATGTTGGTGTGCTGTGCCTTTTTTTTCTCCACACATAGTGTTGTGTGTTCTTCCCAAACAACTCAATCTTGGTGTCATCTGTCCACAGTATATTTTGCCAGTAGTGCTGTGGAACATCCAGGTGCTCTTTTGCAAACTTTAAACGTGCTGCAATATTCTTTTTGGACAGCAATGGCTTCCTCCGTGGTGTCCTCCCATGTACTCCATTCTTGTTTAATGTTTTCCTTATTGTAGATGTGTCAACAAAAATGTTAGCATGTGCCAGAGATTTCTGTAGGTCTTTAGCTGACACTCTGGGATTCTTCTTTACCTCATGCAGCATTCTGCGCTGTGCTCTTGCAGTCATTTTTACAGGACGACCACGCCTAGGGAGAGTAGCAACAGTGCTAAACTTTCTCCATTTGTAGACAGTCTGTTTTACCGTGGACACATGAACATCAAGGCTTTTGGAGATACTTTTGTAACCCTTTCCAGCTTCATGCAAGTCAACAATTCTTGATCGTAGGTCTTCTGAGAGCTCTTTTCTGCGAGGCATGGTTCACATCAGACAGTGCTTCCAGTGAAATCAGTAAACCCAAAACAGGTGTGTGTTTTTTAAGGGCAGGACAGCTGTCAGCAACACATCCAATATCATCACACTGATTGGAGTCAAGGTTGGCTCACTCCTGGCTCCGATTAGCTCTGGGAGAAGTCATTAAGCTAGGGCCTCACATACTTTTTCCTCCCTGCACTGTGAATGTTTACGTGTTATGTGCAATTAAACCATGGCAACATCTAATGTTTGTGTAGTATTATGTTCAGCAGACTGTGTTCTTCTATTGTTGTGACTTAGATGGCGTTCAGAGCACATTTTATGCCCAATTCATGCAAAACTCCACGTAATCCCAAGGGGTTCACATACTTTTTCTTGCAACTGTATTGATATTTTCATCATATGGACAGAAGGTGAAGAAACCTAAAACAATTTTACTCATTGATGAACACTTTTCATCCATCAATCAAACTAAAAATGGAATACTCAAACACACACGCCAACTTCCTGGACACCACAGTATACATGAGGGGTGATACGCTTCACACCTCAATATACAGGAAACCCACTGACAGATGCAACTACCTCCACAGTTCCAGCTTCCACCCCCAACACACAAAACGTGCCATCATACACAGTCAGGCCATTTTTTACCACCGAATATGTTCTGACCCAAGAGACAGAGATAAACATCTCGGGACACTAGCAGACTCCTTTCAGTTAGTGCAAATAAAAAAAGTATCACGGACAGTACTCAATTGTTTCAGCCATATTCAATATATTTAAATATATATATATATTTTAAAAAAAATATTTTTTAAATATATTCTTCAGAATTTTTTTTTAACATATAAAAAAGTCATTTTAACAAATATATTTACATATATTTGTTAATGCATTCCAAAAATGTAGATTTGTATTTGTAAAGACATACGGTATATTTGAAATGTATTTTTAAAAAGATGTTTCATATATTTTGTAATAGAAATGCATTTCAACATGCAGTATATATATATATATATATATATATATATATATATATTTATTGAAATATATTTTGAAATATATTGAATATGGCCAAAATTGTAGCATTTCAAATATATGTCAATATATTTGGGAAGAATATTTTTAAAATATATTTCAAATATATTTTTCTTACATATGGGTTGGTTTGGATACACAACTGAGACAAGTGATAACTGTACAGGCCTCCATTCAGAGTGCTGCACACACAATCATCATATGAGGGACAACTCCTAGAGGAGACCCCTACAAGACTCCACAGGTGCCAAAGGCATGGGGAGGAACATATAGAACAGCAATGTAGCAGCACAGCTGGGGAACCCTTTAGAAAGGAAGCTTTGAGTACGAAATTTATTTAAAAAATCATCAAATACATGTAAGTTATATTATTAATATCTGCTTTAGGAAAAATAAATACCAATTTAAGCCCATTGCAAATTAGAACCAACAAAAACGACCCCTGTTTAAACTTCAATGCAAATGTTTCCTAAATCTGATTTACTACAAAATTGCAGGGGAATTAAAGATATCAGTGTTGCTTGTCCTTAGTAACCATGTTTAAAATAAGGATGCTACAGATGCTAGAAAAGCAATACTCTGAGTAGATCTTTCTGCCTTTTCCCTCTTTGGAATTATGTAAAAAGAAAAACAAACATACAGTATATTTCAAAATAATACAGAATTTTCAGGGTTATCTCAGAGCCAAAATAACAGAGCCTGTTCTATAATTTATGTCTATTTATGACCTGGTACATCCCATCCACGAGATGTGATTGTCCATTGTGATATACCCAAAGTACATTTGTATTCTGTTCACTTACTAAACTGGACACAGATCTGTGTAGCAACATTTGGAGGTAGCATGCTTTGTACTGCTGATGGCTAGATCTAGGCAGTGAATCATGCATTGTGCAAAATCAGAAATTCATTTTGCTAGGTTATTGAAATGATTGGTGAATCAATGAGACTGCACATATAAGCAGATGTTGGCTGTTTGGCAGGGAATAGATTTTTAAATGATTCAAAAGCTATAATGTTATGCCAGCTTGAAGAAAAAAAATATATATATTTACTTACATATAGCATGTCATATAGAACCATGTAGCTCCCTTTTTGCTGGTGTAGCTCCCTTTTTGCTAACATTCTCAATATTATTAACAATATCTTTATTTATTGAGCACCAGCATGTTCCCCAGTGATTTACCATAGAGAACATAGCAGAAATAATTTTTTTAACATTATAAAACTTTAGTAGACACAAGAAAGATAAGAGTCCTGTTGTTGAATTCTACAATTTGCTTATGACCTTTGTCAGAGCTCCACAAACATTCCAGTATGAGGTTCACAAATTTTAAGATAAAATATACAATATAAAAACTCTTAAAAAAAGGACAGGTCCCCTATAAACCCAATATTAAAGAAACTCTCAGGTACTCAGTAACTGACAATAGTTTTGCCATTCAGTTGATATATATAGTATTTAAGCTCAATGTTGAAGCATTTACAAAACGAATTGCGGATGATCTCCGCTATTGCTGAAGGAGATAAGTAGCGTCAAGTAAAAGTGCCAATCAGTTCCCCTTCTAAATGTAAAAACTGCCCAGGTGGTCTAACCCACCTAGATATTTAATAAAGAATACATACAAATGAATTTTGGTAAGACCATTTCAGTCTTGCAACCCAAATTCAGGGGAGCTTACAAAGGTTTATAGCCCCTATCTACTTGAATCACTCATTTTCCCAGCAAAAATCTTCACTCTGCAAAGTATTCCACACAACACATTTTGTCAGCAAGGTATTTATATCCACATGTTGTATCTGTCCCCGTACTTCAGAGCTCCACAAACTTTCTAGTATGAGGTTCACAAATTTTACATATATTCGCAGGCTGAAAAAATCAGTTGTTATAAATGAATGAGGCAAGTTTAAATGAATAAATATGTTTTATTATGTCATTATTATGTTATATTATAGCCATTTTTGCTTTCAACATGATATGGTTCAAAACAAGAGAGAAAAACTACAGTAAAACAAAGCCAAGAATCTTCAAATAAACTTGACCCATCAGATTCCTCCTTATATCAGAGTCCGACTCAAGGTCCACCTTTAGATCAGTGTCCCCATCAGAGTCTCCCTTATCCCCTTTATTCCCCACTAAAGTCTGCCATAACATCAGGATCCCCATCAGAGCCCCCATTACATCAAGTCCCCCTTGCAGCAAAGTCCCCTAGCAGCACTAGGGTCGTCAGTTCAAATCCCAACGACCAAACTACCTGCCTGGAGCTTGCATGTTCTCCCTGTGCCTGCATGAGTTTCCTCCAGGTACTCCGGTTTCCTCCCACACTCTGAAGACATGTTGGTTAATGGAACATCTTGCGAGAGCTATACGAGCTAATGACTCAATCTTGGGCATCCGTACTCCCTCCGCACATCACAAACTATCCCCGTATGCAGATGACCTTCTAGTTTACGTTCAACAGCCACTTATCTCACCCCCCAGTCTTTTACACGAATTCCGCAGATTTGGTTTCTTCAGTAACTTCAAACTTAATATCTCTAAAACGGAGGCCTTGAATATTTCTTTACCTGACCATGTGTTGACGAACCTACGCTCTAATTTCTCTTTTCAATGGCGACCAAAGGCTATTACGTACCTGGGGGTCATGATTTCTGCCGATCCTAATGCTCTATATTCCCTTAATTACTTACACCTGCTTTTACGTATTCAAAAAGATCTGGCTTCATGGGGCACTTCAGCTCTACCCTAGTTCGGCCACATCAACACCCTCAAGATGGATACCTTACCTAAGCTGCTATATGTTTTTCAGACTGTACCGATCGTTGTGCCTAAGAGTTTCTTTCTCTCACTACACTTCCTTTTGGTCAGATTTATTTGGTACTGAGGGTTCTCAAGGTTAAAATATAGGTTACTTACTTACCCAAAACTCGAAGGCGGAATGGGTATACCAGACTTTGAGCTATATTATAGAGCCACGTTACTAGTCCAGATGCTTGATTGGTTTCCCAGACCCCTCCATAAAGCCACTTGTATGATAGAACAAGATCTATCTCAAGTTGATCTCCGGGCTTTCCCATGGGGTTATAGCCATGACTATCTGCTTTTTCCCGGCCTGTCCCCATTGACTGTGGCTGTACTGCGGTTGTGGTATAAACGGGGTGTCATTGCTCTCTTATCTTCTGATCCCTCTCCCTTATCACCTCTATTTGATAACCCCACTCTTCCTCAAGGGTTGGGCTCTTCTACTATCGGTCCCTTTACGCGCTCCTCATGGCCTGTAGCTCAGGACTTTATCTGCCCCGAATCGGGTCTTCTGCTCCTTCAGGGTGGGCCTAGGGATCGGTTGACCACTTTACATCTGTCGTCAATTTGCAAACACTTATACTCTTCCTCCTGCACCCATCGTCCACTCTCTGAATTCAAGCGGTTGTGCTCCCTCTCAGAACCACCGAGACATGTTCTAGCTTCCCTCTATAAAGTGTTACACAATGCTCTTCATTCTGAATTTCCTTCCTACACCAAGGCCTGGGCTCGAGACCTAGGTAAAGACATAGCAGCAGTGGAATGGTCCACGTCGTTCCACTTCACTCATAAATCGTCCATTTCTTGTTATTCACAGGAAAAGAATTTTAAGCTCCTCTCTCGATGGTACATGGACCCCCTCTCCCTACACAAAATGTTTCCTTCTACACCTAATCTCTGCTGGAGCTGTACTAAAGCTGTTGGTACTCAGCTCCATATTTGGTGGGATTGTGATCTAATACAACATTTCTGGGGACAGGTTTTTGTTGTATATAACAGGATCTATGGTGAGTTCTTGGCCCCTTTGCCAGAGATTGCTCTACTCTCTATATTACCAGGCTCAATGGCAGCACAGAAGAAAAGTCTGTTGCGTTTCTTTCTATCTGCAGACTGCCAATTGATACCCCTCTTTTGGAAAATGGCCAATCCCCTGCCTCTTCCTATGTGGGTTTCTGTGCTTAATGATATCATGCGTGTGGAGGAAATGCTGGTATTTGCCAATGATACCTATGATAAATTTGAGTTACTGTGGTCGGTCTGGCTCCATTTCTCCTCCTCTTCGACTCTCTGAGATATGTGTTCATCTGCTGTGCCCTAGGGGAGTTGAACCTTGCTCCCCTAATTCATTTTCATTTTGGAATGCATGCCGATTTGGCCCTGCGGACCACACCTGGGTGCAGGTGGCGGGGCCACTCCGGTGGGATACTGGTGTACTGGTGGAGGGCCACCTTGGTCCATCTCCCGACCCTCTCTCTTATCTTTCACTATTTCTACAACTGGTTTTTCTTTTTTCTCTCCTTTTTATCCTTTTTATCACACAGCTTGGGTTTATATATGTGGTTGTACAGAGTTATCTCATTTGGTTTCATACATCTCGCCCGGGGATGCCCCCTGGAAACTATGCTCTTTCATACCTACATAATATGTGTTATTGATCCTTCCATCTTGCTGTTGAATGGAATCATTTTCACTCATCCACATGGATCATAGCTACATCTGTGATATTTTTATGTTCATTTACTTGTACATGTTATCATTATTTCTCATGTTTTGTTCTGTTCAAATTTGATGCAAAATATAATAAAGACAAATTTGCCTTTAAAGACATGCTGGTAGGTTTATTGGCTCCTGTCTAAATTGGCCCTAGTGTGTGTATGTATGAATGTGAGCTAGGGACCTTAGATTGTAACCTCCTTGAGGGCAGGGGCTGATGTGAAGTACAATATACAGTATATGTAAAATGCTGCCCAAATTGACAGCGCTATATAAGTACCTGTAATAAGTAAAATAAATAAATAAATAATCTCTGTTACACCAGAGTCCTCCATATATCTGATTCCCCACCAAAGTCCACCCTTACATCAGTGTACATCCATACCTCAGGGTCCCTCCTTACATCAGGGTCCCCATCAGTGCCCCCTAAAAGTTCTAGACTGAGGAAGTGCCATCTTCCTGTGAACGTCGGAGTGAGCACTTGATAGGTTGTAAGGATGCCAGCGGTTCTAGCAACCACAATGACACAATGGCAAAATAACAGCTGCACTGGAAACCAGAGAAAGGGGGGTGGATGCTGGGGAGAAACTAAGTCTGTAACCTGACTCCAGCTAACACCTTTTAAGCAATTACATCAGCAGGTTTTTTTCTTTTGGTATAAAGGTTTTACCTAAATGAATAAAAGCAGATCATTGTAAGTAACTCTGTCAGTGTTAAATGATTTGTCTCAACCCTCTAACTGCCACTTTTGCTGGGCAGCTTGATCTGTTTAAGGAAGTTGAAAAATACCACGCTTAGTTGGTTGGATCACCAGGTGAAAATAAAGGTGAAAAAAGCCTAAACAAGAAAACTAATGCACACACCAGACCTAAGAAATGGTAAGCTGCAATCGTATATATTATATTATATTCTGTTGTTAGGTTTAATACTGCTTTAAATGTTATGAGATGGCAGCTTGCAGCTTTATAAATGCTTGCTGAAATAGATGCACTTACAGGCCAGGGTTTATAAGGTAAGACTGGACAGCGCCTGTAAGTGATCATCATTAAGCTAATATCTGTAATGAGAATGTACTTTGTTTGTAATAAAAGATTACTAAAAAAAGTGTATGTGATTAAATAAAGTGAATGGCGCTGGCTGCAATTTTATTCCTATCAAGGATGGTAAAGTTTATTCAGTGCATCATTAATTAGTTTTATCTTTCTGTTCACTATATTGAGGGGTTTGTCCTGCATCCCAAGTCACTGACTTTGTCTGAATTTGCTGCCTGGAGCGATCACTTAGTTGTGCCTCATTATAGGACAGTTGCGACAGTTGCTGTAGACGATGTCTTTTCAATACAGATGACTTGCCTATCTGATGATATAAGCCAGAGGACATGGAAATCCACAGCTGAGTAGAGACAGCACTCTACATCCCTGCTGAAGTCTGGTCCCAGCCATTGATGGAAATCTTAGCTGAAAAAGGCAGCATCCTGATAAATGAATGTGTCCATAACCCTGCCTCTCAATAGATTTACAACACCAATTCATAAACTTATATTCAATAAAATATGTAATGTATTTTAAAATGCAACTAGTCTAGGTGTCTGAGGTTAACTTGGTACCAGCCCCCTATAATCGTCTATACAGAAGAAGAAGGCAAGGTCACGTTAGGGCCAATCAAGTGTGCAGCATAAACCTGTGATGGGAAAGAAGAAGCTGGGAGGAGGAAAGAGCAGAGTGAGCAGTGGAATGCTGCTCCATCAATGTCCAGTCATGGGTTGGGGGCGTGGATATGACCTAGCTATGTTAATTAACTGCAGTGGATAAAAGTCAAGTCAATAGTCTGGCTGTGCTGTGAAAAGCTGGCTACAAACTAAAAGATTTTATGTCAAAATGTTTCCTTTTAAGAATGTTGTTATTGAATTGTTAGTGGGGTCAAATCAACATTCCTTTGTTTGACCACGGTGACAAAAAAATTCAAAGGAGCAAAATGGATATTTTTTTCTTGAACAAATGAATTTCAAACAGTGTATGTGGTTTTCATTTGGAAAAAGTCCATTCATTCAAAAATTAAATGTTAAAAGCAAATTAAGTTTTGAAGTAATTTTGATCAACATTCGTCAAGCTGTGACATGTACTAAGAATTTTTGCACAAATTTTCACACGAATGTTTGCAAATCTACAGATGTATGGTCAGATTATGCACACTAGCTTATTTTTAAGCTCCTATCAGCTACTTATGAGCTCTTATGAGAAGAGGTTTTTAAGCTTCTAGGAGCAGAAAAAAATGCTCTTTTGGGAGTGATTTGCCAGCAGAAAAAAAATGCTGGACACTCCTGAACACTGCTAACTGCTGCTAAAAGCTGGTTTCCAGCATTTTTTAGCTGGTTGTTAAGGAGCGGGCTGACAACAGAGGACTCATCAGCTGTCAGCGGGGTTACCCGCTGACAGCTGACTGTAAACAAAAGAATTGGCAATTAAAATGTGAGAAAAAAACAGGATGGGGGTCCCCCCAATCCATACCAGGCTATTTGGGTCCGGTATGGATTTTAAGGGGAACCCCATGCCAAAATTAAACAAAACAGCGTGAGGTCTCCCCCAAATCCATATCAGAACCTTATCCGAACATGCAGCCTGGCAGGCCAGAAAAGGGAGGGAGGAGCAAGCCCCTAGATCCTGCCCCTCATGTGAATGAGTATGGGGTACATTGTACCCCTACTCATTCACCCAAAAAAAAGTCAAAAATCAATAAAAAAAAATACAGTTTTTAAAAAGTCCTTTATTAAAAAAACAAAAAAAACAATGCCCCCGAAGTAAATCCAGTGTCCATCACAATGAACGCCACCACAGCTTACCCACAAAAAAAAAACCTGAACCTTAGTCCTCTGTAAACCTCAGAACTAAAAATTTAACCACAATGCCCATGTACAAACACAAAACCATAATAATGTATACATATAATACAACCACAATGAAATTAGATGCTGACAGAAAGACCAACATAAAAAGTCCTCTTAGACGAGCAGGCCCTCTGATTCCTTATGGACCGAATTGTATTCTAACTGTAATGTCTACCTTCATTTTGTAAAGCGCTACGCAAACTGTTGCTATATAAACCCTGTATAATAATAATAATTATTATTATTATAATAATATAATAATAAAAAAGTATATGTGATGTTATATATAAATACTGCAGACCTACTCATGAACCTCTTTTGACAATAACTAATATATCTTTAACCAATGTATCGTAGCCTTCCTGGAGGTATTCCTGAGTGTAGCTCTGGGAAGTTTCAGTATCACAAGCGGTAACCCCGAGCTACACTGGGGCTTACCATGCGGCGCTGCTCCGGGATCTGTTCTTCTCTTACCGATGTCCCTCCTGCAGTGTCCCCTGTAATGTCCTCCGATCAATGCCGGCATCTGTCTTCTGGGTTCCGTCCCCTGCGACGTCGGGATATATGGGGACGGAACGGCGGGAAATTAGAAAATGACAAAAAGTGACATTCACTAAATTCACTAAAATCACATAGTAAAACATTACTGTATCAAACCATTTCACCTTAGTTTTGTCCCGAGTGCTTTGTCCAGTGACCTGCCCGCATGTTTACCGTTCTTTCTGTCTGGAAACTTGAGAACGTAAATGGCACCCAAAAAGCGTCCCTTTAGGTCAAATGCGGCTTTAGACCAGCTAGAGAACAGCGATAGTAAATTAGAACCACTTGCAGAATTGAGTGATAATGATTCGTGGGGAAATTCGTCATCAGACACTGAAAACGCTTTTGCGACTTTGCCCAGTGATGTGCGAACTTGGCGCTATATTTCAAATTTCAGTGTTTTTGGTTTGATTATATTATTGAATTACATTTATTATTATATTATTATTTTTTATGATTATTTATTAAAATATAATTTATGATTTCGTGTTTCAAATTTTAACATACCCAGGATGTTTACTAGACTCTTGTTCAGACAGATTTCAGTGAGTTATTCCTAAAAATTGCAGGCCTACAATAAACAAAAAATACATATTTCCATGCAAAAAAATGTACCGCTTTGAGCACAGGAATATGGACATAATCAGACCGCTAGGGAGGTTAAACAAAAAAGGTCCCACGTGTGTAACTTTCCCATTCCAGTCCACTTGTGGTAGGTATCCACAGTGAGACTCTGGCACTAACATTGTGAGTGTCAGTTGTTCACCACCACCACTCCAACCATATAGATCTTCCAAGGGCGATTTATCATAAATAATTACAAGCAGTTTACACATGCTTTCAATACATCACCTTTGAATGATCAGCACTATTGCAGTGTTCATTTTATTGGGACATCGGCAGTTTGACGCAGTACTGGAAGTGGAAGTGTTAACTGTGGACCATTGGTGAATGCTCTATGGTGATTTTATACTCACACATACACGGATTTCTATACTCTGGGGTCCATCCTCCACTAAGCCTTTGATCTAAATGTGCTAGTGGTGAACAACTGACATTCATGGCAGTCATGCTATAGAAATCAACTACAAATGAATTGGACTGGTGACATGACACGTGAAATATATATGTAAATATATGTATATATGTAACATTTCAGGACTGTATGGACAGCTTACACAGCTGCCACACATATGTAGCTATATTTGGCTGTTGCCATGAGTTCAGATTTAAATAATTCTTGCATCGGTGAATGTTTATCTGTTTTTTGCAGACTGGAATAAAAAAATAAACCTACAAATTACAACTATTACATCCACACAGTAAAAATAAAAAACACGCACAAGTGTTTCTGTAATTCTCATGAGACATAAACACATTTTCCAGTAAGTGAAACAGTTCTATGCACATGAACATACCTGACAAAGTAACATATTTGACAGTTTAGGAAGATTTTTTCAATGATTCTTTTACTCTGCACTCAGGGCTAACAATAATTCTAAAGCATAATGGGTCTGACATACATTCCTTTATGCATGTCACCACATTTCAGAGTATACATCAGGGGCGGACTGACCATTTTGGAAACTCGGGACCTGCCCGAGGGCCCGGGGTCAGTAGGGGGCCCCATGAGATGCCCCTGGTACCTTTTTCATAGGCTTTTTTGAATTTGGGCAAGGACACAGAGGCCCCATCATCCCCTATTGCCCAGGGGCCTCATGAGTTGTCAGTCCGCCCCTGGTATACATATATATAGTATTTTGTCCTAGAGAGTAGTGGTGTTATATACACACTTTTGATACCTATATCATGACCTTAACTCCTTGGCACCGGCCGTATGCATATATATGGACGCTCAGCAGGTGGGCCTTAACGCCAAGTGGCCGCATATATGCGGCCCTGTGTAAACCTCTTACCTTGCTGAAAGTGCACTTCCTGCACACTCCCAGCATGGTAGCCGGTGGTGATCGGTAAGTTCCCAATGCATACTTGCCATCGGGAGCTTTCTGATCATGTGACCGCTGTGACAGCCAATCACAGAGGTCACATGATCCAAAGGTCCAGCTTTTAGAACCCTTAAAGGGTTGGAGGCATTCAGTGCCAAGGGGCTAAAAAGACAGTTCCACCATTGGATACAGATATACTGGTATCTTTACTGCATATTTCTGAATATGTACAGAGGGAGAATATTTTAGATTATATGGGAGGGGGCTCAAACACCTACTGCCTCCAACTGCAAATGTAAAGTAAGCCTTAGATTCTTTTGGCCCTTTCACATGGTGCAGCTTCACAATGGATCTGTGAGCAGATCCCTTGCAGAATTACAGCTGAACGGGTCAGATGTCAGTTTTTTTATATTCATTCCATTCAGTTTGTGTCTGCATTTACATAGCGGAAGGGGGGGGGCCTGTGATGACTAGTTCTAAATGAATATCCATATCCAAGGTTCACAGCTCAGGTGAGTGTAATCACTATAGGGACTGCAGGTGCTCACCCTGGCTCACCACCATGCATTGAAGCAGAAATAAAAAGATACTGGTCACACACCACTGCAGAACTTATTCCAAATGAAGAATATTTAAAGTGTTACTAAACTCTGGATCCTGCATTCACTATATCTGGTCTCCCACAGTACACAGAACATGGAATGCAATTTATTTAGTAAATATAAACTGCAAAATACCTTTTCTCATCAGCAGTTAGAGCAGTCTTGTGACTTCTAACAGTGTCCAGCTGAGCACTGATTAAAGCTTGTAGGAGGAGTGTTCATTCTCCTTTCACTGCCCTATGAGATTAGATAACCCTTGACCTCTGCCTGGACAGTGCTGATTAGCCCTGTACTGATCACATGCACCCACCCAAGAAAAAGAAAAAACTCTCTAGCAGTACTCACCAAACTGAGCATGTGCAGAGTGTCCCCAAGGCTGTGTTCTATCAGAAGATGAACTGGGGAACATGGAAGAAGAGGAGAATCAGCGAAGACAGGATCAAGCAACCGTTTTACACAATGCAGAGGATTAACTCCTTAAGTTCAACAGGAAGTATAACGAGCATGCCTTACTGCATACACAGACTGATTTTACTGTTGTGGGTTTAGTAACACTTTAATAATCCATGTTAGAAAGTACAGTACAGGAACAAACAAGCTGTATGTTGATGCGCTTCACACAAATATGTGCTTAATCATAACCCCATGATTATGATTAAGCACATGTTTGTGTGAAACGCATCAACATGCAGCTTGTTTGTTCCTGTACTGTACTCTCTATTATGAGACTGTACTGTACTCTCCCTGAAGCCCAACTTGCCATTGCTCCAAATTCCAGCCGGGCTGTCTTACTAAACTGATAACTGCTTTTTCCTCCTGCAGCAACCATCAAGTCTTATTACAATCTTCATCAGGTCAGGTAACTACCCAATAAAGTTTTCAAACAAAAAGTGCAAAAATGAATACATGTAAATGAAAAAATCTTCTCAAACCAAACACATTTCACCTTTCATTCTATGGCGGCATAAGTGACTTGATTGATTTTGTTCTTGACAAACAATGTAAAAAACTCAGTGCACTAGAGGCTCATATCCTGTGAATATACAAAAGTCCATAATAGTCCATAATGTCCATCACCGTATAACCGCATAGGTGGCAGCCATGCCAGAGTGAGACAATTCTATAAGGATAATGTATAGGAAGAAAGAGAGAGGTAACTTCTAAGGGCAGTATTACACAATTTAATAAGCCATTATGTACATAAAACACTCACAATGGTGAAGTAATAAAAAAGCCCATTGATACAGGCTGATCTCTAGGTATGCCGCTGTCATCCACATCCTGCAGAAGTGCGTCCGACTGCCAAAGGGGCCACTGTGGATGGTAGAAGGGTCCCAGAATGCTGTGGATGGTAGAAAGGTCCCAGAACGAAGCCGCCAGAACCGGAAGTATCTGTGACCATCGTGAACCGCAAGAGTCGGGCAGATGTGATGTCACCAAGGGGAAGAAAGGCAAAGATTTTTTTAAAAACCCTGTTACCTGTTAAGCTGGTTTAACCTCAAAAATATACTCACGCAACTGACAATTCCAACATTGGTCTTATGGACTTATAGTACCGCCGCTCCATGCTGAACAGCTGAGTCACTGTCTTCACTTCTGAATTCATCGGAGGCTGGTTGTGCCATCTGGGTTTAGAAAGCCCCCCCAGAATGATGCTCTGGGCATGAATAAGTAAAAAGTGAATGAACCGAAAAGAAAAATAATAACCACTGTGCACTGCAAAGGGGGGGGTTAAAGTTATGGACACTATTGGAGTGGAGCTTTAACTTGCAGTTTCCTGAACGTGTGCAAAGTCAAGAGCTCTGGTGTAGAACAGGGTCAGAATGGCAAATAGCATGTATACACAGCAGACTAATAGAAAACAGGTTCTGTAAGCTGCACAAACATGGACTCTTCGCAGCAATGTCTCTGTGGCTCAGTCTGGGTAACAGGTGGCTTCCCAACATAGTCTCTGTAAGATTCTATAACAACAGAGCTCCAAGCTCAGAATGACTATTTCAGTAACAGATCAGAACACAAACAGCTACTTCTGATTATCCTCTTCGATAGCATCCCCCACAGGGAAGTCGAAAGTAGCTCTAGCAATGCACACAAGCAGTTGTAATGGTCCCAGGCCTGAGGATTTATTTATTTATTTCAGGTACTTATATAGCGCCATCAATCTACGCAGCACTTTACATATATATTGTACATTCCCATCAGTCCCTAACCCTCAAGGGGCATACAATCTAAGGTCCCTAACTCACATTCATACATACACATACTAGGGCCAATTTAGACAGGAGCCCATTAACCAACCAGCATGTCTTTGGAGTGTGGGAGGAAACCGGAGTACCCAAAGGAAATCCACGCAGTCACAGGGAGAACATGCAAACTCCAGGCAGGTGGTGTCATGGTTGGGATTCAAACCAATGACTCTAGTACTGCCAGGTGGAAGTGCTAACCACTTAGCCACTGTGCTGCCCAGGATAAAGCCCTATGTCCCTGCAGAATAAAGGGATGCACAAATACACGAAGGCCTCTTTCACACCTAATGTATAAACAACAACTGGAGGAAGCTGTTTCCATGCTGGAGCTGCAGCAAACTTAATGTGATATGTCAAGTTGACCGCCTATCAAACTCTCCCATTAAAGTCAATTGAGGCACCACAACTGCAAGCCAAAGACTTGGCTCAAGGTTGTGGCACATTAGCCCATTATAAACTAGAAAAAAACAGGCATTTAGGATCAGGATGACAGCGGCTGCTTAGCCATTCTTTGAAAAAAGTGATCCACCTGTCCATCATACTGTATATCTGTCTAAGTCTAGGTCTAAAAAATAAAAGGAAAACAGAAATGGACTGTGTCCTTTTTTATTTTTGGGACATAAATCTGATGGATTTGAGGTAGTCAGATGTAAACAAATGCACATCTGTTTACATCTGCCTGTCCATAAATCTAACATGGGTCCTTTATGCTCTAGGAGGGCAATCCTCAATGAGCACGGATGTCACAAAAATTCACATAAAAAACAAACAACCTATTTGCCTTTACTACATCAACCCCTTTGTGCTTATTCTCCTTTTATTCTGTTAAATGTCTTTTATCGAGCAGAAATATACAATTTTATGACTCCCTTTACAAAGCACATTTATGGAGTCTACTAAAGAGTATAGTACATAGTCATTTTTCTGAATAGTGAGGGATTTTCTATAAAAACTAGCCAATTTCCAGCACGGCACAATGGATTGAACGGTGTTTTTTAACTCTTCCGCCTGTAGAGTATACAACTTAACCAAAAACCCTGTTAAGGAATGAACACCAAACATTCTACATTGGAAATTGCTGTCTGCATTTCTGAAGAATAATATTTCAAATTGCAAGCTCTATTTGTTGAAGGTCTCTCTCAGAAGAGCATCTTTTCGGTGCTTCTATAATAGCATATTAAGCTCTCGCTATCTGTGTTGACACGAGTTGGGATAAGCAGTAATTTGATTTCCCCCGAGGGCTCCTGCCCCCATCCTGCTGATTATAGACGCTGGTCTAACACCCCCTCCGTATTAATGCCATCCCGTTGCTCCCGGCTACTAATCTCATTAGCCCAATTTTGTCCAAGCCCCTCATATCACACGCTTTGAGGAACCACAGGACCTGGAGGAAGAATCCTGTCACATTGTGTCTGTAAATGCTCCCTTTAACTCCTCCTATTGCTCTGCATTGCTCAGGCCCTCCTCTTGTTCCATATAACCATATATATTAATCTGCGGAGCTGCTCTTTCTAACCTCTCAGTGACAGTAGCCTGGCTCTCTGTAGTATTTATCCATATCCGTATGACAATTATTCTCTATACCAAGCCTATCTGCATTCTGTCTGTGTCTTTAAATAGGTATGATAACTCAATACGTTCCAGTGGTAGAGCAAGTGCGGCTACAGATGACCGTTTCACAATTTATCGATGATTGAATTATCACACTGTAATATTTATGTTCTCTTTGACTTATAATAAAGTGGTCTCTCAGCAACACACGTTAACCATTACAACCGTTTTTTATTCTTCTGTACTTTAAAGTGGAACTGCACTGCATCTGAGCACTACAAAACAAAGATGCTATGTATTTCAATTTATAATATTGTTAATATTTAAAGCAAACACCCCCATCCATCCATGTCTCCATGCTTTATTTTGCTGAGAAATCATTTTGAGAAAACACCCCCTGGCATTTCTGGCAGTGACCATCTTGAGTAAGGGCAGATGATTCATGCAGCATTTACTTCCTGGAATCTATCTGCCTTTAGGTCAGGCATTGGCTGAGAACCCTCCGCTCCTGAAGACTTCTGGGATGTATGACATCATTTGCCTAGGCATGGAAACTAGGAAGTAACTGAAGAAATGTAAAGAAAAAAAAAAGTTTAAATCAAGTAAATGCGATTTATTTTCCTATCAATTTACTAATGCTAGCACCCCCATCCATCCATGTCTCCATGCTTTATTTTGCTGAGAAATCAGTTTGAGAAAATACCCCCTGGCATTTCTGGCAATGGCCATCTTGAGTAAGGGCAGATGATTCATGCAGCATTTACTTCCTGGAATCCATCTGTCTTTAGCTCAGGCATTGGCTGAGCTGAGAACCCTCCGCTTCTGAAGACTTCTGGGATGTATGACATCATTTGCCTAGGCATGGAAACCAGGAAGTAACTGAAGAAATGTAAAGAAAAAAAAAAGTTTAAAACAAGTAAATGCGATTTATTTTCCTATCAATATACTAATGCTAGCACCCCCATCCATCCATGTCTCCATGCTTTATGTTGTTGAGAAATCATTTTGAGAAAACACCCCCTGGCATTTCTGGCAGTGGCCATCTTGAGTAAGGGCAGATGATTCATGCAGCATTTACTTCCTGGAATCCATCTGCCTCAATAAATAAGTTGACGTTTTTACGTGATGTGGGACCATTTGTTTTTATGGTGAGCACTGATGTTGCCCTATGAGCTGGAGAAAACTATCCTGAATGAAGAGGAGGTGTTTGAATATCACAGAAGCCCAATTGCAGATCGGATATGATCCAGATTATATCACAATTAAATGGTGTATGTAGTGGTGACTATATAGCAGTGAACTATAGCAATACCTTGGGTGTGAGTAGTTTAACCTCTGAAGGTGGAGGACACTGGGTGTTGTTTTTCACAAAGAAGACATTGCTTATGCTGCACAATGCCCTTGTATGTGGTGAATAAGAAGGATGATGGATTGTAAATGTAAATTTTGATGATTTTTGGACTTTTGGGGGTTTTTTTGGATTTTTATAGCATGAATTTTACAAATAATTTTTTGATGTGCATTTATTGAATCTTTCACTTTATTTTTAGTATTGATTCATGATTTTGGATCTTATAGCACTTTTGACATTTGTATGATTTGTGATTTGGGTTACATCACTATTATCTTTCACAAAATGATGTAAATTGTGTAGTGGAACACATCGTTGAGCATGGTCACCAGTTGTATAATTTTTGTCTTCCCGAGGTGGTTATAAGTTACTGCTGCTGTGAATATCAATACCTGTGGCTAGGTATTTATATTTGTTATATGTTGGTTAGTGAGATAGCTGCTTCCCCAGCTGGAAGGGAAACAGTCAACCTGTTTCCTGCTCTTTTTACTGAGTTCTGCCTCACTCCATGTGCTGTTAATAGAAGGAGGGAGGGCTGTGTCCACACACATAGTCAGTCTGCATGGGAAGGAAAGACACAGACAAGCCACAGCATGTAATCCATGTAGGGGGATTGCTGGGACCTGCAGTCCACCCTGAAGACACCACTTCTGGAGATCTGCCACTATGGACTCTGCCATATATGGACTCTCATCCTGTGCATAGTAACATTACCACTGCTAAATGCGACAGCATCCTCCTGACTGGTAAGGAACGGCACCTTCCAGTGTCCTAAGAACCAGTGACTCATTCCTGCCCGTACTTTCAACTGATGGGGATTCCTAATGGACAGGTGAATGTAAATAAACAGCAGGGACAGTGTAAAATAAAAAAGACAGCATGAGCCCTCCCAAAAAAATTCATACCAGGTCTGATATGAATGTTCAGGGGAACCCCATTTGAAAAAACAGCAGTCTGGTATAGATTTTAAAGGGGAACCTCACGCAAAAAAAAAACAAGAAAAAAACATGGGGTCTCCCTAAAATCCAAACCAGACTGATATTCCAGCATGCAGCCTGGGTGGCCTGGAAAGGGGGGGCATGTGCCCTCCAACCCGGACCATACCAGGCCACATGCTCTCAACATGGGGGTGGTTACCTTGCCAGGGAGGCCATCCTAGCAAATCAACTTGTCCCCATGAGGATGAGGACAAGGGTCTCTTCCCCACAACCCTAGCCCAGTGGTTGTGAGGGTCTGTGGGCAGAGGGCTTATCAGAATAGACACACCCAAACGTTCTACAAATCCTCATCTGTGAGATGAAACCACTGCTTTTCTCTGGACTTTATAATCTATAAAAAGTGATAATCCAACTTCCCACATTCTGGATTCTCACTTACCTTTTTGTTCATACCTAAACTAACTCATATTAGCTAGGATGGACAAGCTTGTGTCTTTTTAAACATGCTCAGTGAATTTTATTTCATGCACCCAGCTCCTCTTATAGAGACATAAAAATAGAGACTATATATAGGCATAAAAATAAAGACTCAAATGCATAAGACTATAGACAGCAGCCACAGAGTAAAACCATATGGGTATGAGTCAGCTAGGTCACCTGGGGTCAGGACCGCCTTTAGATATGATTGGGCCTGATCAGCAGAAAGTGAGTCTGTGTGTGTGTCGGGTGGAAGATGGAGTAAGATGCTGGAGTGTGGAGCCTGAGAGGGGCCCAAGGAAGGTGCCTACCTACAGGCAGGTGCTGGAAGAGGTGATCTCCTCTGTGCCACCATGTACTAGGAGGGACAACCTGAGCAGCAGGGAAGGAGCCAGCCCAGCAGATAGCCTGAAGCCACCAACCCATAAAGCTCTTTGGAAGGACAATGTGAGTAACTTTACACCTGGGAAGAGGGCGGTCATGTGGAGAACCCAACTAGCTCCTCACCTGGGCATGTTTGATTTTGGGCAGCTTCTGGATCTCTCTTTGCCCAGGGAATACCCTTAGTTCTGCTGGGGGAAGAGGAGGTCTGGGGTCTGAGGAGGTACACTGGAGAGCAGGAGACAGATTTTTGCTTCCTTTCCATAGAGTTGTACATAGTTTGCCCTCGCAGTTCACAGTTCCTTGGGCATCCCATGTATCCCTCAACCCCATCCAAGTTTATTACCCATAAATAAAATCACAAAAAAAAGCCTAAGGACCAGTCGCTGAATCCAATGTGCAAAGTCTGAAGAAGATGTGTGTTGCCTGGCTGTGCAGGACCTTAGAGGGACCCAAAAACTTAGTGGCTGCTAAGGGGCTAGTGCTACACAAAACTGAACTCAGAAACAGGGTGCACTCAAATTTGTGCACAAACAGCCCAGCAAATCTTGAAATAAGACCAGCAGGGACGCTCCCATTCCTGTCACAGCATTGCTTCCAGGTTCCAGAGTGTGCAACATCAGTCCCTGCCTACATTTCATTTGCTGTTAATTCCCTGTAACTTGAAATTGTAAAAAGAAAAAAAAAGCGCAAACTGTGCACCAAACCTCCAAGCTCTGTAGTTATCCATGAAATCTCATTCATCCCACTTCAAAAGTAAGCCCTGCTGTTGGAAGATCTGACAGCAGGAACTCTTGCATGAAAAACATTCAAAACCATAATACAAGTGTACATAGGAAACATAGAAGCAATGAGTCAGCATAACAAGCCCTATGTGACTTTCCTCCCTTTCACTGGTATCCAGTGGAAATCATAGCACATGGGTGCTTTGTACTTTTGCCCACACAAAATATTGTAATGGACAAATTTCTATTAGTGGGGATAGAACTGGCTGCACACTGCAAAACTTTATTATTCCAATATAGTCTCTACAATTAAGCCCATTCCTGGATGAAACACGCCAGAGAGAAAGGTCCCAGGTTCATCTTGTATATGTCTGAAACAAGAATGTTGTACTATACTGAAGATTTCAGTTTTCAGGTGGCCACTTTGGACTCTCTTTTGGAGCTGGACCGTGTAAGCCAAAATAGGGATTAAGAGACATTATGGAAAACACATTTCTACTTCTTTCTTATTACCTTATTTGTATTTTTCCCAAGCATGGACATATTACACTGCACTTTAAGAGGACTTGTACTAAGGAAGCTATGGCCAAGAAAAGCAAAGGACTAGTTAATAGTATTGCCTGTGAACTTGACCTACCATGTCTTGTCCTACACTGTGCACAGAGGTGGCTATCTTCATAAAGGCAAGGCTTTGCTTCCATATGTCAAATTTCAACCTTCATGACTGGTTATCTGTCAATGGAGGAACTATCAAAAAGCAGCAGGAGAGATCCAAAAAGCACGGATTCACAAAATGGATAAGAACACAGAGTTCCAGATTGCCAAAAACGATTTATTGCAGAACTTATAAAACAGTACAAAGAAGCCCAGCGGGAACATTCCCTACAACCAGGAACATACAACAGTTAAGAGCAGTGTCAGCGATATGAGGGTCCAAGCTGTTGACAGCACCTTTCAAGGGGAACAAAGTGCAGCCTGGCCAGTCCAGCCCAAGCAGGAGCTTCCTGATGAGGCAGATGTAGGCCCTACTCTTTCCCTACTCCACTGGAACCTTTCCCTACCTCTAGTGCTGTCCTTGACAGACAGGTTCCTATCCTTATACTAGTCACTCCCATAAAGACCTCATTAAACAGGAGCAGAGACTTAAAAAGACGGATCAATAATCGAGGGGGCCCAGTTTCTCCCAACTTCCTCCTCCAGTTGCATTGCCCCTGCAGGTGAGTGCCACCTGCAGTGGAGACTGTAGACTGCACCTGCCTCCAGATGTAGCAAAAGCAGGGAAAGGCTTGTCTGCATGTCCTCATGTACTGCAGTCTACTCCCTTCTCCAGCAAGCCCTCATGAGAACAGCATTCAGCACAGTAGTGACATCACCAAATCTCATTCCAGGTCTCATTAGACAAGCAGTAACAGGCATCAGTGCCTCTCACACTTTATATTTATAGCTATGAGGCTGTAGGGAGGAAGAATACAAAAGGTAATTTGTTCTGTGTACTGCTTATGTACATCATGTTCCCTATTAGACAGAAATTTTTCACTTAATGAGTATACTTTATGTTAGCAGGGCCCTAATTCACCACTAACAATGACCATACTGGTCATGAACCCCTGCCACAGGAACAAGATAGGGTACACAAACCTGTAAAGTGGAGAAACTCTGCCATGTTTGGTCACTTGCATTTCCCCAGGCTAAGGCCCACCTCCAAAAATAAGAAAAGTCCACACATTCAGCTGTATTACTGATTTTACTGTAGCAGAAACATAATGTACACAATGTTGGCCAAATAACCCTTTAACTTCACCTCTTTAATCCTGACATCAATAACGCTGCACAGTGCAAGTTAAACTGTAATATAGGATGGCCACCCAACTCTTCCAGTGTCCTCACTCTAGGTTTCTATTGGTGGGTTCTCCAACAAAGCCTGTACTGGGCATACCCCATGGGTTCACTTCCTAAGGCTACAAGCTTACATGGCATTATACTAGGGGTAACCTTTTCCCATCACCCTCTGCCCCAGGCTCTTCTGGCTCTAGATTATAAAGACTAAGCTTTTTCCGTCTACCATATCCATCTGTCAGGACCGGGGTCTGAACTCACAACCTTTGCTGCAGCTGGCAGTAGCTCTTCTTGCTATGCCACCTGGGATGATGGACAACTCCCTTCCTGATTCCTTAACAACCTTGACTTGTGTATTGTTTCTCTTGAACCCTGGACCCTTTGCTCTTCCCATGAACTTCCTGTTTAAGCCATTCCTTTGCACCTCCTGTTTGCCAGATTATTGTACTCTCTCCAGCCGATATCTTGCTCCTTTGCACATCTATAGCTGTCCTTACCTCGGCTACTACTCGTTACTGACCTTGGCTTATTCCTCGACTATGTTTCTGCTCGATACCAACTGGCAAACCATCCGTTACCCACCTTTGGTTTGTTCCTTGACTATGCTTCCACTTGATCCTAACCTGCAACCACTTGTTACAGACTTTTGGCTTGTTTACTGACTAAGCTTCTGCTTGATCCCTACTTGCTATATCTTCTTCTGGATCCTTGTTTGCTCACCTCCTGGTGGGGTGAGCCTGAGGACTGCAACCTGGCACTAACATGCACCATAACCCATCTTCATCATCAAGAGCTCTGGTGAATACTGGTTAGTGCTTATACCTCGCACCTCAGGTGAGCATGCATCATCCACCATGGTGACCTGCTTGTCTAATTTTTCAGCTGGTAGGTGGGAGCCTCTCCACTGCTATACCCACTGGTGTCCGAGCCTGACCACTGATCTTGACACCACTTAGGGGTGGAATTTCCCTAATTGGGGTACTAACCCATGCTTAAAAGTATATAAAACCATTTATAACCAACACATCTCCAGAAAAGCAAACAATCTAATGTCTATACCACAGTCATACACTCGTACATGTACCTTTGGAACAATATACTTTGCCTTTGAAGCAAACACCTAGTGGACAAGCATTCAAATATAAGAAATTCCACACTCTGTTTTTGGTGGAAATAAAACCAAGGGTCCCAATGCTGAAAGCAAATATGCAAACCGCTTAGACACAACGGTGCTTAGGCTTATGATACACAAGCATAAATTTACATAAATCAGAGGACTAATAGCTAACATGTCATGTTTTGTTGCACATGAAATGCAGTCTATGCTATGTATTTCATTGACAGAAGGGATGTCTACACAGAGGAACCAGGGGGACAAAAAAAGGAATATGAAGAAGAGAATACCTGCTAAAGGGATGCGGCACTGAACCCACAAAGGGGCTCCTGTTTAAGATCTACCATTGTGACTTTCCTAACTAACATATTCACAAGAAGTGGGTTAAGGCAGTGCTGGGATATAATGGTGGCCACACAAAATATTGACACTTTGGGCCCAATTTGGACATTTTTACTTAGGGGTGTGTTCAATTTTGTTGCCAGCGGTTTAGACATTACTGGCTGTGTGTTGAGTTATTTTGAGGGGACAGCAAATTTACACTGTTATACAAGCTGTACACTCACTACTTTACATTGTAGCAAAGTGTCATTTCTTCAGTGTTGTCACATGAAAAGATACAATAAAATATTTACAACAATGTGAGGGGTGTACTCACTTCTGTGAGATACTGTATAATATATACAAAGGTGATTCTGTAACATGCTGTGAAATAAACTGCCTGTTTGTCCTGACAATATATTTTCTTGCAGAAATACAGCTGGATTCCTTGGTATTGTTTGGTGCTGATGCTGCTCAAACAGAAGGATCAGCATCGATGATCCCTGGATTTAGTCTAAATGCTGTCGGTCTTCTGTTGACAGGAAGATGGCAAAACTTTAGGCTGGCTTCCTGCTGCACTATTTTTACAGGAATACATTTTCATTGCTTTGTGTAAGCTATAGCTTTGCTTTTGCTCTAATGCTATCTTCATGCTGTGTCTCCAAAAATATCTCCTCTATTAGCTCCCCCTAGTGTTTAAAGTGTATTTCCCCTTTTGCAGCCAAATTGGGATAACACCTACTACACTTGTTCTCATTAACATAGCACAACTTAAAAAAAAAAGTTTGCTGGTTACCTTTTTAAGTGCTTTTAACTTTCTTAACAATCCTAAAATGCTTTCCCTGCTTTGTGGATGTTTAGGAGGGGGCTATGGAGTAATGATCAATGTAATTAACCCTGCCTGTACTGTAGATGTGAACACTGTCTATTATGACAAAGGGTTCAACGTTTAGAAATTGTTCTCCTGCATTGTAAGGTAATGAGGGATAGCTCAGTGAATCCCCATCCTGTGTGGTGGTTGATTGTAAACATTTCTCACCAGAAACAGCACAGGGGCTAAATGGTTAGCACTTCTGCCTGGCAGTACTAGGGTCATTGGTTCAAATCCCAACCATGGCACCACCTGCCTGGAGTTTGCATGTTCTCTCTGTGCCTGTGTGGGTTTCCTCCCACCCTCCAAAGACATGCTGGTAGGTTAATCGGCTCCTGTCTGAATTGGCCCTAGTGTATGTATGAATGTAAGTTAGGGACCTTAGATGGTATGCCCCTTGAGGGTTAGAGCCTGATGTGAGCATACAATATATGTAAAGTGCTGAATAAATTGACAGTGCTTTATAAGTACCTGTAATAAAAAAAAATGCTTACAATCATTCATAACACATTATCCTCAGAAACATCTAAAAGGTAAGAATCTTGTTTTTATTATATTTTTTATGGTATGCAGTGTGAATGGGAACACCTAACAAATATATGGTGGTGTTTTCACCAATAGGACTGCAAAAGTGGAATTACGCTTTAAGTCATCTTTATTCAGCTTACTCTGCAGCAATTACTGGGGGAATTTGAATAAATGCTGCCACCTAGTGAAACACACAGGATATGCATGCAGGGAGTAGCCCCTTATAGTTACATGATGTGAGCGACTTACTAGAGGAGTAACTTTACTCTGGCCTAGCAAACCTGAGTTCACTTACCTGCAGACATCAGTTATATTATTCAATTCCTGCTGTCATAACTGGATGCTGGACCTGAAAAAAAAATTAGCCGCAAAAGGGCAAATCCAATCAGGATAAAATTGCCAATAAAATTACATAATTAGTAGTAATATACAGGAATTATATAGCGCCAACAGTTTGTACAGTGCTTTACATAATTAAGGGAGTTGGTACAGCTAATATACAAATCAATACAAGAGGGATCAGAAGGTCCTGGTTGTGGAGCTTACAAGTTAAAAGGGAGGGTCAAGGTGTACAAAAGGTAATAACTGTGAAGGATGAGCTGAAAAGTAGACGTATATTTTGTTGGATGGAAGGGGGATAGTCTTCTTGAGTAGATGAGTTTTCAGGGACTGCCTAAAGGCAGACAGAGTAGGATACAGCTAGAGAGATTGGGCTAGGGAGTTCCAGAGGAAGGGAGACGCTCTGGTGAAGTTCTTGGAGGAGATTAAGAGTGAGATAGACAGCAGGAGGTTTTGGGAGGGGTGAACATGAAAGAGGACAGTTTGGATGATATTTTGAGATGAGGTTAATGATTTAGCATGGAGCAGATGTATGGCTTTGTATGTTTTTGTTGTTATTTTGAAGTTTTTTCATTGGGCAAGCTGAAGCCAATGAAGGGTTTGGCAGAGAGGGGTGGCAGACACTGAATGGTTGGTATGGTGGATGAGTCTGGCAGCATCATTCATGATATCAGACATTCCCTAGAATTCATATAGACTGGCACAGAAAGATTTTGTGAAAGTGTCTTTCATGTGTTCTAAAATTGGTAAAGGATGCTCCAAATTAATGCTGCGCCACTTTTAGAATGCAATCGAGACACTTTCTGTAAAATCTGCCTACGCCAGGGTATGTGTACTTTCTCTGTATGCCAAATTAGCTCCACTTTTACATTTGGCACATTGAATGCCATACAGTGCAAAGTGTTGCATTCAATTCGACACAATGTAAAAGTGGCACATTTGGAACTACCAGAATTTTGTGCGCGGGTCAATGTCAGCACCAAATGCTTCATGAATTTGATGCAATACATTAACAAGAAGGATTAACGCCATAAAAGTGGCGCAGCTGCTTTATTGAATTTCCTCCATTGTAATATAAGATCATCCTCACTTTGTTGTGAGCTGAGGACATGACAGTGAGCAAGTATAGAAATCATTTACTAGCAGAATTCATGTTTTTTATATGGGAACGGGAAGAGTTCATTGATAAATGAAATTTCAACAGTGGGTGCGACTTCAATGCAACTTTGGATGGGTGTGACTTTGATGAGATTTTGGATGGATGCGACTTTAATTAGATTTTGGATGGGTGCGACTTTGATTTGACTTAGATTTGACTTTGATGAGACTTTCCTTTTTTTCTAATAGGAAAGTACAAACAGTTCTGTTCATGTAGTGCAACCTTGATGCGACGTTACACTCTTTGGCACTCACGTAGTATGAAAGTAGCATCATAGTAGTGCACAAACCTTTTTGTGTCCAAAGTCGCATGTTAGGGTTAAATGTTAGGGTTAGGGTTCCGGGCTAGCACTACTTTGATGCTACTTGAGTGCCAGAGAGTGTAAAGTCGCATTAAAGTTGCATTAAAGTCACACCCATCTAAAGTCGGACTCATCCAAAGTCGCATCAAAGTGGCATTAAAGTCAATTCTTTTGCTATTAGCAAAAAAAAAACCTCCAGCAAAAGCATAAAAAATGCATAAAACACAAAACGTACTGTGAAAACGCACATTCCGCCATCTGTATAGATGTGAGCCTAGCCTCAAACAGGATTTGCACTGAGTCAGGCCAGTTTACATTGATCAGATGTTCACAGTGGATTGCTGTGGAGCAAACCACTCCATGAACCCGTTACCAAATGACTTTCTTGTTAGCTGGCTAACCATTGCTGACACTACTATTAATTGATTAAGATGGGCAGTGCAATGTGATTGCCCTTGTCTGTAAGGACAGTTATGTTACAATATGACTCTCCCACAGGGTAGTCATTATATAATGTGCAAATGTCAGATGTCAGTAATGGTGGGTGGGATACCTATGCTGCAGTATGGGGAGTATGGTGGGGGTCCTGCATTCAGGGACAAAGCAAGGGGATACAGAAGTTGACCCCTTTGCCGATTCACTTTCAGACAATGATAAGTAATGGTTAATCTACCCTGCAAAACGATCACGGAGCCAGAATTACTGGACTGCCAGCAGAATGAATCCTCTGGACAACGTTCTGTGCCTGGATGCAGCAGAAAATTATTCAATGAGGCAGAGCCTACAGCTAATTTATGATTACATTATACCATCACTCCAGACACTGACAGACTTGGCGAAAATTCTGTTACTTTGTCAAATTAGTAAATTGCGGCACGTCCAAGTGTTCATTTAAAGCTAACAGGTTTTCTACAACCTAGAAGCAGTGCTCTTCAACTGGAGAGTTTCACTAATCAGTTATTCCGACTGTATGATCACACCCACTAAGTGTTGGACGGGAGTATCGGAGGACCACCAGAGAGCTATGATAAAAATGGATGCAGCTTACAGGAATGAGCCTAGTTACACAGGCATGATTTAATAGAAACAGCTTATTCTATTGGAGTATAGAACATTTTAGGGAACATGCTTTAAAAAAAAAATTATTTCATTTTTTAAATAGAATAGTTAACTAGATGCTGCATCTTATATACCCAATTTATATTTAGAATGTAGATTGACACCGCTATAAATAGGGCTCCTAGACTTTAGTTCATTTATATACAGTACAGTACTGTGCTAAAGATTTAGGCAGGTGTGAAAAAATGCTGTATATGAATAATTTAATATTATTAATAGTTTAATAGTGTTATTAGTTTATTTTTATCAATTAACAAAATGGAAAGTAAAATGAACAGAAACCCAAATTCAGCCTTCAGTTCTTCTAGGTACACTTGTACACAGTTTTTGAAGGAACTCGGCAGGTAGGTTCTTTTAAATATCTTGGAGAACTAACCACAGATCTTCTGTGAATGTAGGCTGCAGATCATTGTCTCTTCATGAAATCCCAGACAGACTCCAGGATGTTGAGATCAGGGCTCTGTGGGAGCCAAACCCTCACTTCCAGGCAGGGCCATGGATAAGGGGGTACCACCAGTCCTCCTGTACAGGGCCCAGGACAGCAGGGGGGACCAGGCAGCTGGGTGAATCAGATGTGGGCAGGGAGGGGAATCTGCATGGTGGGGGGGGGCAATTACTGGAAACATTACCTTGTATAGCTCTCTCTGCGGCAGCTAAAAGCTGACTTCTTTTCCTCTCCCTCCCACTGGCTTTCAGCTGCTGCTCAGCGAGCCATACAGGGGATCAGTTCAAGTAACTGTGCCCCCCTCCCCCATACTCATCACCCTCCCTATGCACTATATGCTTCCCCCTGCTGCCCAGGCCCCTCAGTGTGCCCCCACCCACTCAGTACTGCTGGATTCCCTCCTTTCCTTCCCACTGGCAGCTACAAACACACAATAGGATCCTTCAGGATGGACAGTAGGGGAAGGGTCAAGTAAATATGTCATATTTACCAGCCCCTTCCTTTCTTGAATGAACACAATGAGTGATCTGTACTGATTGCTCACTGTGTCCATTCATAACTGAATCGTAGTAAACTGTGTTTTAGGGGGTAGGGGGGCCCTGTCAGGTTGGCTGTAAGGGGCCCCTTGGTTTCTAACAGCAGCCCTGCTTCCAGGACTCCTTGTTCTTTATGATGAAAAAAGTTCTTAATGACATTGGCTGTATGTTTGGGGTTGTTGTTCTGCTGCAGAATAAATTTGAGGCCAATTGCACATCTCCCTGACAGCATGGAATGATGGATAAGTATCTGCCTGTATTTCTCAGAATCAAACAAACCTTTGATCTTGACCAAATCTCCAACTCCAAACCCAGACTTGCAAGGAACCTCCACCATGCTTCACTGTTGCCTGCAGACACTCATTATTGTACCGCTCTCCAGCCCTTTGCAAACAAACTGCCTCCTGCTACAGCCAAATATTTGAAATTTTGACTCATCAGTCCAGAGCACCTGCTGCCATTTTCCTGCACCCTATTTCCTATGTTTTTGCCCATAGTTGAGTCGCTTAGCCTTGTTTCCATGCCCTATGCACGAAAACCTAAGAACTTTGGTACAAAAAAATGGCAGCAGGTGCTCTGGACCGGTGAGTCAAAGTGTGAAATATTTGGCTGTAGCAAGAGATAGTGCCTTTATCGAAGGGCTGGAAAACTGTACAATAATGAGTGTCTGCAGGTACTTCAAATTACCTACCTGCCAAGTTCCTTCACAAACTGTGTGCAACTGTACCTAGAAGAACTGATGCTGTTTGATGACCAAGGGTGGTCACACCAAATATTGATTTTTTTTGGATTTCTCATCTGTTCATTTAGGGCCGGTTCACACTATGCCCTGATCTGAATTGAACAGGAAAGCACTGTGCGTTCTATGAGCTGTGATTTCAAGCCCATTCATTTGAATGGGATTAAATTGCACCACACCGCGCTAAAAGTAGTGCATACACAATTTTTTTTAAACGCACGGCAGCCACATCGCATATTACTATGTACCATATGGTTTGGTGCAAACCGGTGTGGGCAAATGCAATGCATTTCTGACCCACACAGCAAAGGGCTTTGCAATCAGAATGCGATGCGGAAAGCAAATGGATTCACAGTGTACAACTATAGTATTTTACCTTCCAAATAAATTCAAAATTCCTTTTATTGTCTTTTTTGATTCTATACCGGGGAGTATTGGGGAGAATTGTATTTCCTCAGGGGCACCTCTGCTACTTCACTTTTTTAGGGGTTGTCATCCTCGCCATTCTCTATAAACACAAGGACCACACCACCAAGAGTGGACAGGTCCTGAACCTTCTCTGAATGGAGGTCTGGATGGAGACAGAAAAGGAAGTTAAAGGAATCTCTGCATTTGTTTTTTTTTTTGAAGCCGCATCTTTTTTTCTGAAAGACTTCTACAACATAAGAGTCTCTCCTATCTTCTTCCCCCTCCTATCCCTTCTTTTTCTCCACTTTGAGGAGTACCTCATTGCATAATTGACATGTTTGTTACGCTGGTCAGTAAGAGAAGGCAATAATGGATGGTGCAGGCCAAAAAGGGGAGCTTGGGGAGACTGCAGCCATTCTGGCAGCCATGACTGACTCTTCACTCCTCCTTGTAATGTGCAATTGATTTCTAATTTTAACTTAATAAAAGAATCCATGGCTAGCCAACGATGTGAGGTAGCAGTTGGAAGATCTAACCACCACGGATTCTTTCTTCAGAATGATAGTTGCATAAATATGCATGAATGTTTCACTCGAACGTGCTTGTTTGTGCCGTATGCAAATACCTCTGGAGCTGGCTTTATCTCAGGATAACAATATTAGTGATCCCAGATGAGCAGCAGTATGCCTTTATTACAATTGTTTCCAAATCCAACCAACTGTCAGATCGGGTGGCAATTGTGTCAAGTTTATGGGTTAGCTTTAAGTGTATCTCTAGCCAAAATTATTTTTTGCTTTTGATGGAGTATTGAATGGTTAAAACTCTTGTTTTCTGTGTTCCATTTGGGAATTTGTACTTTCCTTCCTGTTACACAACAGGAAGTGAAAGGAAATTTGACCCAAGTGAAGAGAAATCTCTACTGGCACAGCTATCACCAACACTAGTGTTCCAAATGGAAGATTTTCCCCTCCTATTGATGTGGTGACAACCATTGAGGGCCGGTTCTCCCCACAAAAATGTACTCTGGATGTGTTTTTGCTTACAGTTCATATCACAAAAACTCACTCTGGATGTGTTTCTGCATGCATGTTTTTGATTTCGTATGTGTTCTTAGTTCATTCCAGTGCATTTTTCTCCTCTTCTTTTTTTTTTCCAAGGCTCCCTGGGATTTTTTTTTTTACTGAAACGATTTTTGGTGCATTCCAGTACAGTTCTTTGCAGAAAAAATGCTGCAAAAAAAGTAAAACATGCTGCATTTTTTCTGCACTGAACTGTACTGGAACATGGTAAAACGCATCACAAATGCCCTAGAACCCATCTAAATGCACTGTAATGCACCTGTCCTTATTTAAGGTGAAGAAAAAAAGAGGGTAAAATTAACATATAAAAAATGCATCAAAAACACGCATGCAGACTGCGTTTCTATGGTGTGAATTGGCCCTAAATGTTGGACTTTCATATCATTCACATAATACTGTATAGATAGATGAACATAGGATACACGTATACTGTATAGATAGATGGAAACATACAGTACGTACCAAACACAGTCTGACTCCATGCAGCCTCTCTGCAGTTCCTATGTAGCTGAAAAGCTGTCAAATATAAATATTTAAATGAAGTACACCAGAATTCCTGATACTCCGTTACTGACTGCTCTGCAATGGTAGTATGAATTCTTCAGTCTCTCATCGAGCTCAGGGAGTCCATGGTCTTATTTCACATGTGACCTCTGGAAGCTTTGGTGTGTACCACAATTGCATTTGCCTAGCACAGAAGGTATCGCTCTTCTCAAGGGCCTTGTTGTTTTACCATGACATTATGACAACGTTCCCTGCCTTTAAAAGGTTTTGTTTGTAATGTATAACTGCTGTTTATAATACAAGTAGCAGAGGAATGAGAGAAATCCATGAGCACAGGCCCACCACCAAGATTAACCCCTTCCCAACATCCAGCTGCCTGAAAGTACTTGCACATTTGGAAATTTGGAATAACCGTCTTCCCAGAATTCAGGCTGTGAGATGATCAGGATTAATGAAATAGTGGAAACAGTAAAAGACTCTCTGTTCATTCCTATCCAAAATAAAGTACAGATTAAGTACAAGCCTGATGAGTTATAATTTCCATTAGAGGGAAAAGCAAACACACAAAACAGAGAAAGACCAACAGCAACATAGCTGGTGACAAATATCTGTACATTTTACTTGTGAAGGGAGAGAAGTAACAAATTAATATAAACCGTAAAAACAAATATTAATTCTATGTTTGAAGTTAATTGCGTATGACGATGTTTCTCAACCTGTGTTTCTCTGGGTTCCCCAGGAGGTGCCATGAGTATGAGACCTAGTTTTCCCCAGATCAAAGAGAGGACTTTGTGATCCAAGGATGGGGAGACTCTGATGAGAAGATGGACTCTCATATATAGAAGGGACTTTGAAATGATGGTGGACTCTCATGTATAGAAGAGACTTTCATGTGATGGGGGACACTCATGTATAGGAGGGATTCAAGTGAGGGGGGGCATCTGATGTATAGGGGGACTATTAAGTGATGGGGGCCTCTGACATGAAGGGGGACTTCAATGTGATGGTGGGACTTCTGACATGAAGATAAGCTTCTGATCTGAACACAAGGTGGTTGTGTGCATGCTTCCAGGCTCAGGTTTCTCATTAATAAGTAACATTTAAATTGGATGTTCACCTTGAAGATCATGTTGCATCTGAATCCACCCCTCCTCCCGTCCACTGCACAAATCAAGCTTTTATTTTTTTTTTCCTTTGTTTATGTTTTTTTTTTCTCAGTGAAAGTATTGAATGCCCCCCCCCCCCATCCGGTACATCATTCACCTAGGCGATTGACTTGCACTTTGCCCACTCTGCCTTGTGGGATGTGTACATCACATATCCCAGTAGGCTTAGACTTTGATTTAGAAAAGAAGATGGAGCAGGGCCTAGTGGCATGTGATTGGAGAGCCGCCGGATGAACCTGGAAGAGCGGGCAGCTTCCTGATGACTTCACAAAAGAAGATGGTAGCGCAGGGCTGATCAGGGGCAGAAGAGAATCGGATCTCAGCAGGACAGCACTGGATCTGCTGGGCAGGTGAGTATGTTAACTGTGAAGGACTGCCAACAAGGTAAGTAGAGGTGAACAAAGTTGGGAGGAGGGAACAGAGTGAAGGTCCGCTTTAGGTTTTTTACATTTTAGACTAGGATATCTTTAGATTTTGCATACTTTTAAAGTTCCCCGCCACTAAGACATTTTGAGAGACATCTGAATACGATATATATTTGCCTGGCCTGCAGACAGGCACATTGAAAGAATACAATAAATATTGGGAGAAATAGTGACACTGTACTGACTGGAGAAAACACTAGATTGAATGAAGGGGGAATGGAGCATGGTACATTGGGGCAGATTTACTAAAGGTAAATAGACCTTGCACTTTGCAAATGCAGTGGCACTCATTTTTCCCACAGCTGAGTAAATGTGGGGAAGCTTCACTTTGTAGAAAATACCCAATCAGGTGCAAGCATTTTTGCTTGCATATGATTGGATAATGGAAATCAGCAGCACTTTATCGCATTTACTAAGCTTTGGGGCAAATGCGTTAACAGTCTATTTGCCTTTAGTAAATCCACCCCATTGGATCACTGAGTTCTCAGCTAGAGGGCTGACATATGTCTATGTGTATAGTGAAAAATGATTTACAGGACATGCTGAGCCAAGTAGTTCTTTAGAACTCGAGGGCTGCCTGCTGCCTATGTCTGTCTATGCCTGCAGTATATACTAGGTACTGTAAAAGAAAGAAGAATGCTGAGAACGCAGAGTCATTACAGGTATGCAAGTGTTTATTGGATCTCAGGGTTTGTGTCAGCTGTGGCAGTTTAAAGAGGTTACATAAGACATGGAAGTCTAAGTTACTGTCACTATAAACCTCTAGGTGACAACTGTCCATGGAGGTGTTTATAAAACAATTGACAAATGCAGCAGATACACTGATATTTGTCAGCATAAACCTTAGATTGTACGCCCCTTGAGGGTTAGGGACTGATGTGAATGTACAATATATATGTAAAGCGCTTCGTAAATTGACGGCGCTATATAAGTACCTGAAATAAATAAATAACTGTATTATTTATATCAGTGGCCTTTTGCTTGCCTTTATCTGGCCCATGGGGCACTATTCCACCAAGTGGCACCAATGATGGGACACCATGGGTGGGGCACTATTCTTCCCAATGATACCAACAATGAGGCACTATTCCTCCCATTAAAACCAATGATGGTGCATTGTTTATGTCCAATGATGTTAGAGCATTTTCTAATCCCACTGGTCACAATGTGGCCCCCACTAAAGCCTAAAGCACAGTAAACAGGCCCTTTGCTGAGAAAGTTTGCAGACACCTGCTTTATATAAAGCAAAACAACATTTGCACAGGTGTTTGTTGCAAGGGCATGTGTTCCAAACACCAAGACCAATTTTGTATAAGGCCTATTGTCTGGATGGAGGATTGTCAAAACACAGGTAGTGTTGGGATTAGTTAACCACATACTGTCCATCAAGCGTTTATAAACATCCATGACTTCACAACGGCAAGAGTGTGATTAGGAACACAACAGACCCCTGATGTCTCCATAAAGAGGACCTGTCACTTGCCCATGCTATCACATAGAGGATAGCATGGGCCCCCTTGTGATAGCAATAAAGTTAAATGAAAAAAGTATTAAAACTTTGAAAAATAGATTATAATAAAATAAAAGCAGCCCCATCACCCCGTGCACACATGTGAATGTAAACATGCTTGTAGGATGTGCACGTGTATGTAAACAGCAATTGCACCATACATGTAAGGTATCACTACAAATGTTGGAGTGAGAGCAGTAATCAGGGGCGGACTGACAACTCATGGGGCCCCCGGGCATTAGGGGATCATGGGGCCCCTGTGTCCTTGCCCAAACTCAAAAAAGCCTATGAAAAAGGTACCAGGGGCATCTCATGGGGCCCCCTACTGACCCCGGGCCCTTGGGCAGTGCCCGAGTTTCCAAATGGTCAGTCCACCCCTGGCAGTAATTATAGGGCAATTAACTCTAAACTGATAACCTGTAAAGGCTTTTACACTGTTGCCTATTGACAGTTTTGGGTTATGAAGTCTTTTGCAATTTGATGGGCACATGCAATTTTAGGGCTTGATATGTTTTGTATCTACTTGGCACAACCTCATGGAATTTTTAATAAATACACCCTAGATTGTTGCCATACTCACCCTCTTAATCTGAGGATCATGTCATTCTAAAGATATCCAGATAAGGCCCTAGCTATTGCTGGCTTTAAATTGCTTTGGCCGCTCCCCTAGTTAGTTTATTAGTATTATTTTTGCCATAGGCCTACATTAGCCACATTTTCACACGAACCTTTACGTAAAAGGCTTATAATTTGAAAGTTAGATACAATTCCTGATAGGAGAGTCGTACACACACCATCCCTTGACATTGATCACCAGCAGTGGCGGACTGACCATTTGGAATCTTGGGCATTGCCCGAGGGCCTGGGGTCAGTAGGGGGCCCCATGAGATGCCCCTGGTACCTTTTTCATAGGCTTTTTTGAGTTTGGGCAAGGACACAGGGGCCCCATGATCCCCTATTGCCCGGGGGCCCCATGAGTTGTCAGTCCACCCTGATCACCAGTCTGAAGCATGTAGACAGTCTGCAAAGAGATTGGATAGGCTGACCCTCCATGACTTGAAAATGGCTGCACACAATCAGATTCTGTTTCAGCTTTGATCTGTCTGCTCAACATAGTAATTGAACAAGAAGCCAACTTTTTCTGCTGTAGTTGCATCAGGAACACAGGATTGATATTCTATAATAGCATAGGGAAAGTAAACATGACAAAATCTGTTACGTCTACTCCATCTGACCACATAAATAATACAGATTAGAATTAACCAGGCATGTGTTGCAGCCTTTAACAGATACATACTGTATGTACCTGCTTAAACCCCAAAACAAAAATGTAGTATATTGCAGCTTACCAACTCTTAGATGTGGCATCTGAATTTGTTTTCTTTTTGAGACTTTTTTCCTTTGATCCAACCAGTAACTCTGTTATTTTTCAACTTCCAGGCTGTCCAGCAAAGGTGGCAGTTAGAAGGTCGAGACAAATCATTTAAACCTGAAGGGAGTGCTTACAATGGTTATCTTTCATTTATTTATTTATGTAAAGCCTTTATCCCCAAAGAAAGAATGAAACTGTTGCTACAACGGCTTATAAAGTGGTATCTGGAGTTCAACTTTAATTTCTTAGTCAAGTCGATGTAAATTTTTTTGTGTATCTAACACTACACTGAAGTTTAATGTTGATAAATGTAAGGTTATGCACTTGGGGGCTAAGAATATGCAAGCATCATAAATATTAGGGGGGGTACAACTGGGGGAATCAATGGTGGAGAAGGATCTGGGGGTTCTGGTAGATCACAAGTTAATAATTGCATGCATTGCCAAGCTGCGGTTTCTAAAGCGAGCAAAATCCTCTCTTGTATTAAAAGAGGTAAAGACTCCAGAGAGAGAGATATCGTATTACCCCGGTACAAATCATTAGTAAGACCTCATCTGGAATATGCAGATCAGTTTTGGGCACCAATTCACAAAAAGAACATTGGGGAACTGGAGAAAGTACAGAGAAGGGCAACCAAACTGATAAGAGGCATGGAGGAGCTCAGCTATGAGGAAAGATTAGAGGAACTGAATTTATTCTCTCTTGAGAAGAGGAGATTAAGGGGAGATATGATCAACATGTATAAATACATCAGTGGTTCATATAGTGAACTCGGTGTAGAGCTATTCACCCTGAGGTCATCACAGAGGACAAGGAGGCAATCTTTACATCTGGATGAAAAGAAATTTAATCTCCAAACACGGAAAGGTTTCTTCACAGTGAAAGCTGTGAAAATGTGGAATAGACTCCCTTAGGAGTTGGTTCTGGCCAGCTCAGTCGATTGCTTTAAAAAAGGCCTGGATTGTTTCCTAGATACACAGAATATAATTGGATACTAACATTTTTAGGTAAAGTTGATCCAGGGAATATCCATTTGCCTCTCGGGGGATCAGGAAGGAATTTGTTTCCCTGCAGGAGCAAATTGGATCATGCTTTGCTAGTTTTTTTTTCCCTTCATCTGGATCAACTGTGGGCATAGGATTATAACTTTTTTTTTTTTTTTAAAAGTTGAACTGGATGGACATTTGTTATTTTTCAGCCAGACTAACTATGTAACTATGCAATTACTCTCCCCCCACATTTACAATGCTGCTGTACAAAGGTGTCTCCATAGCTCCTTCGGTGGACTGTAGACACCCTAAGACAGGAAGGGTGTTACTGGCCAGATCACCAGGTAAAAATATAGGGGGGGGGGAGGAAATCCTAAAAAAATTAATACAGCCACCACATTTAGGGATTGGTAAACTGCAATTTTTTGGGGGGGTTTATTACGGCTTCAATTTCCCTGAGATAAACTCGTGGAAATTTCATAATACACAAACGTATTTTTGAATAATGGAACAACCACGGTATTTTTCTGAGCACTATGCCAACGTGCTGTGATACCATGTAAGTACACCACTTAGAGTAATCTAAATAAGTAAAGAAGGACAGCTTTATAGTACTGCTCATAGGTTGCATTCTTGTGATTGTCTCATCATGTATGCACAGTGGTTGATTTGAGTGAGTTGATTCTAGATTATAATGGAATATTACTCTCCCCCTCCACACGCTTAAACACACACAGTGACACACCACCACCATTACCATCACAGAGGTAAAAAACTGGGCAATGTAACAAGAGTATGTTCATGTCAAGAGCAAAAAAAATCAGTCCTAGCTGATTAAAGACCAGAAACTTATTGCTGAAACATCAGAAGAAAACAGCAATGAATAATACTTTAAAGCTGATAGAATGAAAGAAGATTAACAAAGCAAATTAATGCAGCTCTGCATTTTAATATATCCATCAATATATGTATTTTGAATATATCCATCTATTTATGTATTTTTATTATATCCATCAATATATGTATTTTGAATATATCCATCTATTTATGTATTTTTATTATATTCATCAATATACAGTATGTATTTTGAATATATCAATCTTAGAATCAGACTCTTAAAATCCCCTTTGCTGCAGCGATTAGGCTGGGAAAGGGAGACAAAGCATAAGGAGTCATTAATTTGTATTGCAAAGATCATCTACTTACAAGAAATATGTTGATAGGAGGAGAGAGCATGGTGATAGACAGATGAGCTCAACAGCATGCTGCTTCTCCTTTTTCTGGTAGGGGAGGGACAAGGCCTATAGGTGTTACCTACATTTAGAAGAAAAAAAAACATATGTCTCTTAGACAGGGCTAAGCAGTGTGACAGAACTGTGTAAATCTCAGAACTGGGTGGACAGCAATACAAATCCTTTGGTAGATAAAACAGCTTCAATATGTGTTTTTCATCTGTATATTTAGCTGTTAGCCTGAAGTTAAAGCCAAAGTTTAATTAAAAAAACAAAACAAAAAACAGTACATGCATTCAATGGGAAGTGTCCCTTCTGCTTCTGGTTGCTATATCCAAAGTCCTCTGCTCCCCCTCCCATACCCTCACAGCTGTAGTCTTTTGGTACTGCAGGGAGTAATACAATCAACTGGACCTGTCATAGTCACTCGTCAAAAGTGGCAACTATGTCTGCCCTTTCCACCCCCCTCCTCCATTATGGGAAGTTGTACTTCCATGAAAAATAGCTCTATGAATGAAGTATGGGAGGAGGAATAAAAGGTTTGCCTCCTCCATTTATAGACGGATTTTCATTGATAGGAGCTATAGTACAGCCTCTATGAAAGCAGGAAGGGTGCAGAAAAGGCTGGCTTAGTAGGTGCTCTTGACCAGTGGCTATGACAGGTCCCTCGGCTCCATTAAAGTGTTACTAAACCCAGGACCCTGCATTCACTATATCCGGTCTTCCACAGTACACAGAACATGGAAATGCAATTATTTTAGTAAATATAAACTGCTGAATATCTTTTCTCATCAGCAGTATATAGCAGTCTTGTGACTTCTATCAGTGTCCGACCAAGCACTCGGTTAATCTTGTAAGACGCGTTTTCAGTCTCCTCTGACTGTCCTATGAGGCTGCATGACCCCTGATCCTCTGTCTGCACACCCCTGATTGGCCCTGTGCTGATCACATGCACCCTCCCAAGAAAAAAAAACTCTCTAGAAATACACACCAAACAGAGCATGTGCAGACTTGCCACTGCTGCTCTGTACTATGACAGATGGACTGGGGACAGTAAAATAAGGGGGTGATCAAAGAAGACAGGATCAAATAACCCTTTTACACAATAAGGAGGATCAGGGGCGGACTGACAACTCATGGGGCCCCCGGACCAAGGGGATCATGGGGCCCCCGTGTCCCTGCCCAAACTCAAAAAAGCCTATGAAAAAGGTACCAGGGGCATCTCATGGGGCCCCCTACTGACACCGGGCCCTTGGGCAGTGTCTGAGTTTCCAAATGGTCAGTCCGTCCCTGAGGAGGATTAACCCCTTAGGTTACACAGTGAGTATGCCAAGTATGTTTTACTGCATATACAGACTGACTTTACTGTTGTGGGTTTAGTAACAATTTAACCCCCGCAGCACCAGAAGATTACAGTTGCGAGGGTATGATGGGCAGAGGACTTTGAACTTCAACAAAAACAGCAGCCAGCAGCACAAGGGACACTTCTCATTGAATGTAACTATTGTACCTTGTGCTGTTTTTTTTTTTAATTTTAACTAAAATTAGGTTTAAAAGTCTACCATCATTTCTAACAGGAATGAGAGCTGAGATAAATTTTCACATAACTGAAGCTCTTTAGGTACCATATTCACCATACCCATGTTCCCAGTGCTCAAAGCCACTATAAAGCTTTGGTATAAAGCTCTCACCTCCTCCGGTTTGCTGTCTTGTGATCCCTGCATTGGATTCTATTAATTCTGGTCACTGGAGGGAAAAGTAAGCGCATTGCATAGTGTTCCCTAAATAAGTAAAGAAAGACAGCTTTTATAGTACTACTCACAGGCTGCACAGTAAAAGGTATATGACACCTGCTGTGCTCGAATGATTTGATCATTTCAGCATCTTCAGAAATATTATCAGGGAATTCTACCTTGGCAATTTTGTCTGTTTATTGTCCTGTCATAGTGACAAATCAATGGTGTTAACTGAGATTGCCAGCTGCTTTATATATGGCTGATGCTCGCACAAGGATCTATTTGGTTATAACATGATGTCCCAGCAGAATTTCCTGACCATGCTTGCACAGCTACTAAAGGATGGGAGTTTTAAAGTGGAACTTAACCCCTCCTTTACGAAATATCACATCAGCATGTTGATATGAGATCATCTTACATTCATTATTTAAACAAACATTTGTTTCTCTTACTTGCTGTTACTGTGTTTCCACTTTCTGGTTGAGTAAGGCACTGGTGATATAACCAGGACCTCAGAGATGTATCCTGGGAAGGCTACCTCACCAGTGCCTTCCCACTCAGATAATGTGCACTGTCACATGTTTCAGGAGGCAGACCCAGAGTTTCAGGCCGAATTTTAGTAAGTAAAGGAAGATGGAGCAGCATGTCTCTACATCAATAAACAGTCTTCCTGCGTTCAATTGTTTAAAGTAATGCTAGTCATACACTAGTTGATAAATCATTTGAATGGGTTTTCAAAAAACGAACACATGGTCGTGAGAGCAAACGATATTGCCATAATTAATAACCGAATTTCAAATGATAAATCGTTCAGTGGACATAAATTAATCAGTTTTTCTTCTGTTTTTTGTTTCTGGGTCACATGTGCACAGTACCAAAAGTTTGATTTTTAACAAGAAACACATTACCCTTTCAATTTATCATCCGTTCAACAGAAATTTTCCAAACTTTTTCTTCAACCTTTTGTCTCGAAAACATCACTACTGATTTTCGATTTGTGCCCATTAACTGGACGAAAAAAGAACGAACTGTCCAAATCGAATGATTTTCAAAACAATTTTTCATCTATTGTGTGGCCACCATTATACTTTAGCTCCAGTTTAAGGTTTCATTCATATCTGTCTGGTTGTATTACATAGCTACAGTTGTGACCAAAATTATTCAACCCCCACTGAAATTGAGTGTTTTGGCCAGTTTGACATTGCTTTTGATCATTCAGTCATCTTGCTTACATTTACATTAAAGAGGCACTTGTAGGTCAGACAAATATAACATAACAGTTATAATGAAATAACCACAAATGTCTTTTCTGTGCTCACAGCATTATCAGTTTTATTCAACCCCCAAGTGACATTCAATCTTAGTACTTAGTACAGCATCCTTTTACAGTTATAACAGCTTTTAAACGTGAAGCATAGCTTGACACAAGTGTCTTGCAGCGATCTACGGGTATCTTCGCCCATTCTTCATGGGCAAAGGCCTCCAGTTCAGTCACATTCTTAGGCTTGCGCACTGCAACTGCTTTCTTTAAGTCCCACCAGAGGTTCTCAATCGGATTTAAGTCTGGTGACTGCGATGGCCACTCCAAAATGTTCCAGCCTTTCCTCTGCAACCATGCTCTAGTGGACTTGGAGGTATGCTTGGGATCATTGTCCTGTTGAAAGGTCCAACGTCTCCCAAGCCTCAGGTGTGTGACGGACTGCATCACGTTTCCATCCAATATCTCCTGGTACTGAAGAGAATTCATGGTACCTTGCACACGCTGAAGCTTCCCTGTACCTGCAGAAGCAAAACAGCCCCAAAGCATGATTGACCCTCCACCATGCTTCACAGTAGGCAAGGTGTTCTTTTCATCATAGGCCTTGTTCTTCCTCCTCCAAACATAGCGTTGATCCATGGGCCCAAACAGTTCTAATTTTGTTTCATCAGTCCACAGAACACTATCCCACAACTTTTGTGGTTTGTCCACATGGCTTTTGGCATACTGCAGTCGACTCTTCTTATTCTTTGGAGACAGCAAGGGGGTACGCCTGGGAGTTCTGGCACGGAGGCCTTCATTACGCAGTGTGCGTCTTATTGTCTGGGCTGAAACTTCTGTACCCACATCTGACAAATCTTTTCTCAGTTCCTCAGCAGTCACACGGGGACTTCTCTCCACTCTACGCTTCAGGTAGCGCACAGCAGTCGAAGTCAGCATCTTCTTTCTGCCACGACCAGGTAGCGTTTCAACAGTGCCCTTTGCCTTGAATTTGCGAATGATGCTTCCTAAGGTGTCTCTTGGTATGTTTAACATCTTTGCAATCTTCTTATAGCCATTGCCCTTCCTGTGAAGAGAAATCACCTCTTCTCTTGTCTTCCTGGACCATTCTCTTGCCTTCACCATGTTTGTAACCACACCAGTAAATGTCTAGAAGGAGCTGAGTATCACAGTCATTTTAAAGCTGCCTAATTGGTGCTTATTATGCTTGATTGCTGCTCGGTGACATCCACAGGTGTTTTCAATACCTGATGGAAAGCACCTGTATGAACCTCTGTTCTTCAGAGTGGTAGTCTTTAAGGGGTTGAATAATTGTGGCAATGAAGAAACCACATAAGAACCATTTACTACTGTATTACATAAACAATTGATGTCATTTTAGTTGCATTTGGGTAGTTACAACGTCCTTGTAGGATTTGATTCTGAATACAATTCCAAATGTACACTATAGTCCCTAAACCCCTTTACAGCATTGGGGGTTGAATAATTTTGGTCACAACTGTACATAGTCTAGCTGAAAAAAGACAAAAGTCCATCCAGTTCAACCATTAAAAAGAAAAAAAGTTATAATCCTATACCCACAGTTGATCTAGAGGAAGGGAAAAAAACCCAGCAAAGCATGATGCAATTTGCTCCTTCAGGGGAAAAAGTTCCTTCCTGATCCCCTGAGAGGCAATCGGATATTCCCTGGATCAACTTTACTAATAAATGTTAGTATCCAGTTATATTCTGTGTATCAAGGAAAGAATCCAGGCCTTTTTAAAGCAATCCACTGAGCTGGCCAGAACCAACTCTTGAGGGAGTCTATTCCACATTTTCACAGCTCTCATTGTGAAGAAACCTTTTCATGTTTGGAGGTTAAATTTATTTTCCTCTAGACGTAAAGAGTGCCCCCTTGTCCTCTGTGATGACCTTAGGGTGAATAGCTCTACATCAAGTTCACTATATGAACCACTGATGTATTTATACATGTTGATCATATCCCCCTTAATCTCCTCTTCTCAAGAGAGAATAAATTCAGTTCCTCTAATCTTTCCTCATAGCTGAGCTCCTCCATACCTCTTATCAGTTTGGTTGCCCTTCTCTGTACTTTCTCCAGTTCCCCAATGTTCTTTTTGTGAATTGGTGCCCAAAACTGAACTGCATATTCCAGATGAGGTGTTACTAATGATTTGTACCGGGGTAATATGATATCTCTCTCTCTGGAGTCTATACCTCTTTTAATACAAGAGATGATTTTGCTCGCTTTAGAAACCGCAACTTGGCATTGCATGCCAGTATTAAGCTTGTGATCTACCAGAACCCCCAGATCCTTCTCCACCATTGATTCCCCCAGTTGTACCCCCCCCTAGTATGTATGATGCATGCATATTCTTAGCCCCCAAGTGCATAACCTTACATTTATCAACATTAAACCTAATTTGCCACATAGTTGCCCAATTACACAGTGCGCTGAGGTCGGCTTGTAAGTTGAAGACATCCTGTAAGGACGTTATTCCACCACACAGCTTGGTGTCATCTGCAAAGACCCTATATCGTTTATAATATATTAAAAAGTAAGGGTCCCAACACTGAACCCTGGGGCACACCACTGACAACCTGTATTCATTGTGTTACAGCATGCACATTATGTTGTGCATAATATGTATTGCATTAAGGCAGCCCATTTGATACCTAAAAGCAGACTTGCACCATTCTTTCTGGTGCAGCAAAATGCACTGTAGTGCATTGCCATATGTTAGGACTTTTCTATCACTTTGTTCCAGTTAATACTGGAAATAATTACAACTGTGTATGAGCATGGCTGCTCACTTATTTTATTCAGTTGTGTAGTGCCCCTCTAGATATCTAGTCGGATCTAGTTACATTATTTTTTTTTAGCTAGAGAGGCTGAGTAGCAGCCTGGGGAAATAGACATCAGGCTCAAATTTGGGTCAGGCTGAGAGGCTCTGCTGGCCAGTTCCTTGACACCTCCCCCTTCTCTAGAATCTTGGAAACGATTCTAGAAGCAGTGGGTGGGGGTGAGGAGGAGCTGGCCTGCACACCCTGAGGACTCTGTCCAATCCCAAAGTAGGAGGCTTGGCATGGAGCCAGGGCAGCTTTTAGGTGTGACTGAGCCTGCTCAACAGCAGGAGGGTTCAGGTGGAAGATGTGAGGAAGACTGAGGTGCAGGAGCCTGGGAGGGGGACCAGTGATAAGGGGCCTACCTGCAGGCCAGGACCTGGAAAGGAGGATTAGTCAGACCCACCTGTGAAGTCAGGAAAGGAGCCAGCCCAGCAGAAAGACTGAAGGCAGCCACTAACCCAACCAGCTCACAGGCAAGAACTGAGTGAGTAATCCTACACCCCCTGGGCCAGAAAAGAGCATTCTGGTGAGGAACCTGACTAGCTCCCTACCCATAACTGTTTAACTTAAAGTGGCATGCACTGGATTCCCTTGCCCAGGGATTCCTTCAGACAACTGGATAAAGAGGATTTATCTTAGGTCTTGGGTGGTACACCAGGAGACACTGCAGAGATTTCCAAGAAGAGAAGTTCTGTCTTTGGACTTCTATACAGTTGCCAGGACGTTGTCCTCAGTTTGCAGTTCCCTTGGGCATCCCATACACCCCTTACCCCATCCAAGTTCTTTACCACTAATACAACTTAAAAACCAACCTCAAAGACTGTTTACTGTCTCTGAAATGCAAGTCTGTGGAAAATGCGTGTTGCCTGGCTGTGCAGGAATATAGGGGCGTCCAAACCTTCAGTAACTCCTGAGGGGGTAGTGCTACAGTTGTAATAAATTTACAGATTCATTCTGGAAAGTTTTATCTTTGTATGTAAATAACTGGTCACAAAAAGGAATGGTCAAGCTTTAGGGGATTATTTGAAAAATAAACACAACATGGTAATTAAAGCTCTCTTTTATAAAGAAAAAACAATGTGTTGCTGATGCAACGGAAAATAATTATCAGTTCTCACAATATAGCAGGGGAGAAGAGATAAAACATACAATTATTTGGTCAATTCCAAAGCTTAATGCTGTAGGAATGGCATGTGGTGCCTTTGGGGTCAGCAGTCCTAATTTTTGCCTCACACGAACTCTGTAGTCTGTTATATTAAACTTCTTCCAACAGCTGATCCAGGGTATAGTGTATATGTGAATCCGTACAAAAAGGAATATTGTTTGTTTATCTTCTAAAAAAGGAATATGGTATTGACAACTAAACTCATTGCAGATTAGCCAGCACTTTTTACAAAGACATTGACCCAATGTAAACATACTTAATATTAACCACTTGCCCTCCTGAGGATTTACTCCCCTTCCTGACCAGGCCATTATTTGCATTGCAGCACTGTGTTACTTTAACTAACAATTGCGCTGTCATGCAATGCAGCACGCAAATTAAATTTACATTCTTTTTTCCCATGAATTCAGATTTCTTTTGGTGGTATTTGATCGCCTGTGCTATAAAAAAAAGACCAACAATTTTGAGAAAAAATGACTTTTTGCTATTAAACATGTCCAGAAAAAAGAAAAAAAAAATGTAAAATCAAATTTTGTAATAAATTTATGCCAAAATGTATTCTGCTACATGTCTTTGCTACAAAAAAAATCCCAATACGTGTAAATTAATTGGTTTACATGAAAGTTATAGCGTATACAAATGGCAGTATAGATACTGGAATTTGTTTATTTTTTTCTTACTAGTAATGGCAGCGATCGGTGACTTATAGCAGGACTGCGGGACTGTGGTGGACATTCTGACACTGGTGGGGGGGCTGACTTGGTGTCACTGACATCCCCAGTGACACCAATACAGTGATCAGTGCTAAAAAAAAAGCACTGACACTGCACTAATGGCACTGGGAAGGAAGATGTTAACATGAGGGGCGGTCAAAGGGTTAAATGTGTGCAGGGAGTGTTTTACATAGGGGGCAGTGTGTGTGCTTCACTGTAAGCACACTGCTCTGAATGGCTGTGCTGTGCTGTGCACAGCCATCCAGAGCTGTGTGCCCAAGCTGACAGGGAGGACTGTTAGTAAACAGAGCAGTCCTTCTCCCTGTCGGAGATGCTCAGTAATCACCGGGTGCCTGCAGGTAATCACACGCGTGCCCCTTACCCGGAAACACAAAATCAAGTATATATACGGGATTTTGCGCACACCTGCCGCCCTGGAGCAGTGTATCTGCTATAGGGTGGTTGGGAAGCAGTTAAAGAGAATATATAGGGGAAGATTTACTAAAACTGGAGAGTGCAAAAACTGGTACAGCTGTGCATGGTAGCCAATCAGTTTCTAGCTTCAACTTGTTCTATTAAGCTTTTACAAAAAAAAAACTGGAAGCTGATTGGATGGAGCATGGAGCCCGGGAGGGTACCCCAGGGAGGGGGGCTTACCTACAGGCTGGAGCCGACAAAAGGATCTCCACTGCCTTACAGTCTCCTAGGGAGGATAGCCTGTAAGCAGGGAATAAACCATCCCAGTGTAAGACCTGAAAGCAGCTTAAACCCACTGAGCTACAGGAAAAGAACACTGTGAGCACTACTACACCCCTTGGGCCACAGAAAAGAGAGGGCGGTCAGGTGCAATCCCCATCTATTTCTCCTCTGGGACTGTTTTACAGTAGATTCTGGAAGCCCTTGCCCAGGGATACCCTCAGGACAGCCAGGTGAATGAGGAGAGGTTCATCTGGAGTCTGAGGAGGTACACCAAAGGGGACTGCTTAAAGAGTCCGTTGCTTATTTCTGGTCCACATGTTGTACAGTGTTCTGCTAAGACGTTGTCCTCAAGTTCTGCAGTTCCTTGAGCATCCCCTATACCAGGGGTCTGCAACCTTTAAGACATAAAGAGCCACTTGGACCCGTTTCCGAGAGGGAAAAAAAGACTGGGAGCCGCAAAACCATTGCAACATTTAAAACAAATCCGACACTGCATATATTGCAAAAAACGCTCTGGTCATGAAGGGGGTTTAAGGGCCCAGTAAGCAAAGGGTTAATCAGGGCCACAGTGTATCGTCATAATCACAATCATAGCCTTAGGTCAGTGGTGGGCAACCTTTTTTTTCGACTGAGCCAAATCTCGCCAAAACCACGATTGAAATTTATTTTGAGAGAAACATTTTTAAAACTGAAAATACATCCCCCATATAGTAATTCATCCCCCATATAGTAATTCATCCCCCATATAGTAATTCATCCCCCCTATAGTAATTCATCCCCCATATAGTAATTCATTCCCCCTATAGTAATTCATCCCCCCTATAGTAATTCATCCCCCATAGTAATTCATTCCCCATATTGTGTGAATTCACTTACCTTTGCTCCGCGCGTTCCTCTCGCTGGGTTCCCGCGCCGTTCTGGTCTTCAGGGCGGACTGTGAGAGGAGAGGAGTTCGTCACGCTGCCCCGCCTACATCCGGGCTGCTCCGCCTACATCCTGACAGCCAATGTTTGCCAGCGGGCGCCCGGCACACAGAAGATCTGCATTAAAAGAGCCGCGGCTTGCCGACCCTATTGCCTGTCACCTGGTGGGCAGTGTGCTCCGGAGCCGCAGGAAAGGTGAAAAAGAGCCGCATGCGGCTCCGGAGCCGCGGGTTGCCGACACCCGCCCTATACCCCAAGACCCTATCCAAGTTGTTAACCCTTAATAAAAACAACAAAAACAAGCTCAAGGACCATTTTTACTCTCTGAAAGAAAGTGTGAAAAATGAGTGTTGCCTGGCCGTGCAGAGCTTAGGGGTACCCAGCAAAATCCAGCAGCCCTCAAGAGGATAGCGCTACATAAATAATCTTATCAGCGTGTTGATCTTTTTTTAAAAACTTGGCATTGGGGTGTGGCCAACCATAGCATGTGAGGACTTGCATGAAAGAACTCTACAGGTGAAACTTTGGTATTATTTTGCTACCCTTTCCTAATTTCCCCACATGCCAAAATGGGAACAACAAGGGACTTCCCAGAAATTCATTGGAATCAGACCTACACCATTTTATTGCAAATCCTACAAGTGAAACCATGGAAACAACAAGCCCCAAGATGGGGCAATACTTTCTGCTTCTCTACAATAGTGAAACAACTTTAGGAAAAGTAACCTTGGATCAGCAGTTACCACCCACATTGGAGTGGCTGGACTGATTTATCACTACTCCAGATCTGAGGGAACATGCCTCACCAGTAGACTCAGACAGCTCATGTGCCTGCCATGACTCTGGTCGACCAGCAGCAACAAAGATGATTGACATATACAGGAACTCCTTCATTCCTCACCTACTAGTGCTTACTTTGTGCTGAGGGCACAGCACACTGAGAGTTCCCTAAAAAGGAGGGTGAAGCACATCAAGTGACCCCTACAGAGTTTAGGATGTTTGCCCTGTAGTCTGCTCCCTCCTCCAGGATGCTCGGGTAGAGGCTCTCAAGCAGTCCTATATGAGTCACAAGCAGAGACTAGCCCATTTGTAACTTCAGGCCAAAGATAGTGAAAACAGAAGCAACTGAAAATGTTTTCAACTTTAGGGCATTCCAAAGGAAATGATGGGCCTGGAACTGAAAGCAACAGTAATAGCCATTCCCAACACCAACCTGGGTAGGGCCCCCATGACCGAATTAGAAATTAACAGTTTACTTTACACTAGGTCTCCTCAACACCAGAGAGGAGCTCCTCAAAATCATACTCTGCAGAGTACTTTATTATGCTATAAAAGAAGAGATCATGCTACACATCTAGTGATCCACCCTGTAGATTTACAGTGCCACAATTCATCTTCTACATGGCCTATTCAGAATCATGCTGGCCATAGGAAGATTGCTAAAGCCCCTTCAGAAACTGCACTAAATTTATGAAGAAAGATTGTTTATTTGCAAAATTTTATAACAAATGTTTGGTATTTTGTCATATAGCAAAAAATGAAAAAACATACCCAGTGGTGATTAAAAACCACCAAAAAAAAGCTCTATCTGTTGGAAAAAATGTTTGGGGACATTGTTGCATGACTAAGTAATTGTCATTCAAAGTGTTAAATCACTGAAATCTGAAAAGTGTCCTGAGCAAGAAAGGAATAAAAGTGTCTTGTATTGAAGTGGTTAAGAAATATCACTCAACACTCAATGTTATGACCAGACCCAAATTTATTAGAGTTTAAAATATGGTAGATTTGTTCAAAGCGGTAATACATTCCCTAATTTTGAGTTAGAGCATTTAGAGATTCAGTTTACAGCTGAAGTTTATTTAACAATTTTATCTGGGGATACAGCTTCAGTCACAAAATATACCTCTAATGAAATATATCCTATGTTCTGCAGACTGCTGCTTACTGTTGAAATCCTTCCTCCAACGATGCTGGGTTCTCGTCACAGCACTGAACCTCTGGCGCTTTATGGGTTAACTGCCTTGGTTGGTGGACAACTGGACACCGCCTTTCAACTCCTCCTGGTGAATACTTGCTGCCACTAGGCCTTTCCAAGTCAGCTGCGAGATAACAAGCCTAGCTAAATGACCTTCACCTTTGGGACTGACTATCCCGCTTTAGAATTCTTTAAAGCGGAACTCAACCCAAAAGGGGAAGTTCCGTTTGTCTGCCTCCTCCCCCCTCCACTGCCACATTTGACACTTTTTGGGGGGAAGGGGAAGGGGGGAGCAGGTATCTGGTTTTGACAGGTACCCGCTCCCACTTTCGGGTCAGAACGTCACAGTGATTTACTAAAAGCAAATAGGGTGTTCACAGGAATTTTCCCTTGGCTTAATAAATTCACTTTGCAAAGAATATCCAATTTCATGCAAGGAAAACCAAAACAGTATTTTTGCTTGCATGATATTCTTGGATGATGGAAGTCAGCTTCATTTCATTCACTAAGCTAAGGAAAAATTCCCTTGCAAAGTGAACAGCCTTTTTGCCTTTAGTAAATCAACCCCCTTGTCTCTGCTGCCAGCCCTGATTTCAGCCTGTCCAGGGAATACTTTCTGTCAGCTGCCTGCGCTGACCTCAGCCTGTCCCTGGAATACTCAAACTGTCTGCTGCCTGCTCTGTCCTGTGGCTACCCCTGGATTAAAGTACCAACTGCAGCTAACCTTGACCTTGTCTGTCTCTGGATTATGCTACCCTCTGTCTTCACTATTCACTGACACCCTTGACTACCCTAAGTTTCTTTTTCACTTCTCTTGCTCTGCCTCTACTGCTGTTTGGCCAGAGACTATGCTTGGCCAGGGGCTATAGCACTATGTATTACAACATGGAGGCAGCCAAGTTCTAGTAGGCCTATATACCTTAAGGGAATGGAGCTGCAATAGCCATAGCTACACTCACCAGCTCTAGCCCCTGACAATCAGTGCTGGAGCAAGCATTACTACAACCATCCACGATTCTAGGAAAGGTAGCACTAGAACTCTAGTAATGTCCCTTATAGAAGACTTTGTACCCATTTTATCTTTTTCCTTACCATCTAATTACTCTACTTCTTCACCCTCCAACATTTCTGATCCCACCCATCCCCTCTCAATCCTAATAGCAAGCCCTCCCCCTTGGTTCACCATCCTCTCCTCCCTACCATCCCCACTTAACCTACCTTCATGTCATCACTTTCTATTCCCTTCCCTCTGCTCACCCTTACTTTATCTCTCCTCAGGTTGCAGGATGGATATGCACTGAAGTCTTCCTTCTACACCAAATATCATGCAACTAACTTCACAATTTTCTCAAGAAGGTAGAGTACACCACTTATCATCTGTAAAGTCTACCTTAATGTCATAGATAAGATGCAGATAAGGCTTGGTCCCCCATGTGTTCCGTCCTGCCCAAAATTGGAGTTTTTTTGGAACAATGTTCCAAGTTTCTCCCTAATGTTCAGAGAAAACAAACAGAGGGCGCACCGTCCTAGTGCATTACCACTTCTGCAAGCTGAACATCAGCATGTGGAAGTGGTAATGGACTAGGCCAGTGCGCCCTCTGTTTGTTTTCTTTGCATTCAGTGTTTTTGGACTTCCCCGGTCCATTGAGGGCAGCAAGGCGTGCACTATCCAGGTCAACCAAGATGGAGTTGTAGCCTCTGTTGCGTCCACCCCCAAGTGCAGGAGTATTTGTGTTTGTAATTCTCCTTAATGTTCACCTAAAATGGATAGCCTTAAAGGGGGAGCTCACTCTTGTGTACATAGTTTGTTAGTGTATTAAGAGGTTTGCTGGAAGCCTGGGTGTGAGTTAGAGGGTTTACTTCAGATCAGGCTGGAGGGTTCTGCATGTCAGTTCTCTGGTACCTCACCCTGCGCTAGAAGCTTGGAGACATTTCTAGAAGCCAGTGGGTAGAAATCAGGAAGAGCTGATCTGTGTATTCACAGGAGCCTAACCAATCCCAGGCAGGAGGCCTGGCAGCAGTGTTGCAGACTGGTCCATAAATATAAGAGAGCCTGGCAAGCAGTTGGAGTTGGGTGGAAGATGGAGTGCTGAGGTGTGGTGCTGTGTAGCCCAGGAGGGTACCCCAGAGGAGGGGGATTCTGCCTCCAGGCTGGAGGCTGGAAGAAGGAAGGAAAGGAAGCTGACAGAGGAAGCTCCACTGCCTTACAGTCCACCAAGCAAGGACAACCTATTAGCCTGGAAGGAAATTAACCCAGCAAAAGTCTGAAAGCAGTTCATCCAAAGCTGCAAGAGACAAGGACAGTGTGAGTACCTCTACACCCTCGGGGCCTACAAGAGAGAGGGCTGCTAGGTGTTACACCCAACCAGTTCTCCCTGGGACAGTGCTGCAAGCCTGTACTAGAACCTCTTGCTCCAGGATACACTTCAAGAGACAGCAAGGTGGATGGGTAGCTTCTTGTTGGGTTCTGAAGAGGTTTATTTAGAGGGGACCAAGTGATCCTCACAGAGACTGTGTTTGATCCATGAAGAGACTGATGGATCCTACATTTTGTGAGGTTTATGCTCAAAGTTATTGTTCTAGTCACGTTGGACATTCCATATAACCCTGGACCTTATACAAGTGTTTTATCCCCAAATAAGGGGGGGGATATCCTCCTGCGCTTAATATGGATACGTCCCTAACTTCCAGCTGCAATCACTCAACCTCAACCAATAAGTCATAAATACCATGTATTAAATAGTGAAGCGCTCCCAAATTACCTAAGAAAAAACCCTATATGCATACCATAAATACCAACTGAACTTGAAATAATCAATACCATAAGGTGATGAAAAACATATAAACTAAGTCTATTGGTGAAAAACCAGAATACATAAATACCTCATATATATACCAATCATTAATACCTCATAATTAATCTGTGATGGAAAATAACAAATATAAAATTCATAATAAATACTCAAATATCAGTGATAAAATCAATCCTCATGATGATACTAATTCATAATATAATAAAAAATGTGACAAATCGTGATAAATTGTGACAACCTATAAATTATTTTTATTTATTTTAATTTATAGGTTGTCACAATTTATCACGATTTGTCACATTTTTTATTATATTATGAATTAGTATCATCATGAGGATTGATTTTATCACTGATATTTGAGTATTTATTATGAATTTTATATTTGTTATTTTCCATCACAGATTAATTATGAGGTATTAATGATTGGTATATATATGAGGTATTTATGTATTCTGGTTTTTCACCTATAGACTTAGTTTATATGTTTTTCATCACCTTATGGTATTGATTATTTCAAGTTCAGTTGGTATTTATGGTATGCATATAGGGTTTTTTCTTAGGTAATTTGGGAGCGCTTCACTATTTAATACATGGTATCTATCCCCAAATAAAAGCCCATGAACTGGTTACTGACTCTGCAAGCAAATTGGAAAATGTGTGTTGCCTGGCTGTGCAGGAAAAAAGGGGGACCCAAAACCAGTGCCTCACAAGGGGGTTGCTCTACAGGGGTATCAAACCCAAACACTAGCAAATTGAAGATAAACTTCAGCTACCACTTTTTAAGCAGTTACAGAAACATATTTTTTTCTTTTGGGATAAAGGTTTTACATAAATGAATAACAAATGACCATTGTAAGTACCTCTGTCAGTGTTGAATGGTTTGTCTCAACCCTCTAACTCTGCTACTTTCTTTGGACAGATAATAGGCCGGTGTAGTTTTCAATCCATCCAGCAGGTGGTGACTTGCCACTGTGCAGATTGAGCAGACGCTTAGAGGAACATTGTTCCTCTACAGTCTCCATAGGTGTGTCAGGGAAAGCAGCTGTCTGATTGGATGCTGCGACTTCTGGCAGCCACCACAGGTGGGGCAGTGATAATCAATGGCAGTGTTCTGCTGGGTTTGGCAAACGTTTACAAAGTGGAGAGGATAGGGACAGGTTCCCCGCTTGCTAGGAAGAGAGAAAGCATAGGGAAAGATTCCTGCTTGAGGAGAAGCAGAATAGGGACACCGCTGTGTTTTTCTTATTGTGGATTACTGGAGCTGCTGTCACAAACCCTTTTCAGCCAGTGGTCTGCCATCCAGCCACCCCTCAAGCAGATGCCACCCTGCTAAAGTAGACCTTTCTTGAAATAGTGCCTTAGTCCCCTTTCACACCAATGCGACTTGTCACAGTTCAAATCGCATGACAAGTTGAACTTAGTGATTGGTAATGGAACCATTTCTAATCGGTGCAACTCATGAAGTCACACAGATGTCTTACAAGTTGCACCTGAAGTCGAACTGATATCTGACTTTGAAATCGTGCAACATATTCAGTGGGAAACAAGGCTAATTGTAAGCAGGGCTGTGGATAAGGAGGTACCACCAGTCCTCCTGTACGGGGCCCAGGCCAGCAGGGGGGCCCATGCAGCTGGGTGAATCGGATGTGGGCAGGGGGGTGATCAGCATGGCGGGAGGGGGGCAATTACTAGAACTGTTCCCCTGCATGGCTCTCTCTGCAGCAGATGAAAGCTGGTTTCTTCTCCTCTCCCTCTTGCTGGCTTTCAGATCCTGCAGCTGGAGCCATACAGGGGACTGGTTCCAGTAATTGCCCCCCCTGGTGCACCTATCACCCTCCCTGTGCATCATACATTTCCCCCATCTTCCCAACACAACCTGTGTGCCCCCACCTCTGCAGTGCTGCCGGCTTCCCTCCCCTCCTTCCCACCAGTAGCTGCAAGTGCACAATAGGATTCTTCAGAATGGAGAGTGGGGGAAGAGTCCTCCAAATATGTCACATTTACCAGCCCCTTCTTTTTCTGAATGAACACAATAAGTGATTGGTACCGATGACTCATGGTGTTCATTCATAATTGAAGCATACTAAACTGTGTTTTTTTTTAAGGGGAGACCCTTTCAGATTGGCTGTATGGTGCCCCGTGGTTTCTAACAACAGCCCTGCCTGTAAGAATCACAGCTGTGTTCCTGTGTCAGGGTTATGTGACCTCTGTCATTGATTCCCGGAAAGCCTTATGCTGCAACATGTGCCATTGATGCCTGAACTATTGCATTACCTGGACCTGTGCTGTATCAGAGCAGAGTAATAGTCATTGCCAGTATTACTGCAAGTGTTATTACAAATGTTACCCTCAACATTACTAAAGGTACTCCTATACATTTCTGTCATACTAATTCTTCAATTACAAGAGCTTATCACTTCAATTGGTCTCTGTGTGAGTGCACTCCCTGGGTATCATAGCTCTTGGCCCTGCCCACAACTTGGCGTAGTCAGTAGGAACACCCTCCCAGCTGCAGGTGGCGCTAGTGGGAGTTGGGGAAGATTCTGGAAAAGTCTTGAATGTTCCAGAAGTTTCTAGAAGCCTTGAGAAAGAGGTCTGGGTCGCAGTGTAGGTATCAGTGCTGTGAGCCCATAAAAAAGCTAAAGAGGAGGCGCTCAGCACAACCAAATGTGGGGAGCAGCACAGAAGAGTAAATTTGTGTTGGGAGTCAGTAGCTTTGGGCTCTGGGCTGAGATGCTGTGAACAAAGTTCTGGACTTGGACCCGCCCCTTCCATTAAGAAAAGTTCTTTCATTGATTTCACTGCCTGTAGCACAATCTGTGAATGAGGGAGAGAATCTTGTGACTCATCCCTCCAGTCACTGTTCATTTAACCGGCACAAATGTTTCTCAATGGAGGAGGAAGCTGGCCATAATTGCGAGCTTTTTGTACAGCAGCTCAGCCCAGAGCCAGAAGCAATTACCCCCTGCACCCCAGAAGTACATCCACAGGAAGAGGATAGGGCAGCCCAGCAGAATCTCTAGAATTCTACAGAATCCAGCAGCCTCAGCAAAGACATAGAGCTTAAATATATAATGTGTTGCGCTCCCAGTGACAATATCTTTGATGTATATATCTAATTAACCTTGCTATACAAATAATTTTCAGGTATTAAAAAATATGCAAAATCAAACTATGTGAGTGATTTGAAAAAATATAAACCACTATAATATATATAAATCAGATAATAATAACCGCAAAACCAATAAATAGTGCATAGTGAACTAAAATATATAACAGAAAAAAATACACATCATGAATAGTGAATTACTCAAAAAATTATATATATACTGCCAAATAATTGTGATATAAATGTCCTTTAAATGCAGTGACTTTGTGCTTGAATAAATCTTGATTTGGTGACTTTTTGTGAATTTGTGACTTTCTTTGAATCCTCAATTGGTAAAGATGTATGCTCACCTCCTTGTTAGCCTGCAATTAGGCTATACACACTTGTGGTTCACCTCCTATGGAACCTGCTTAGATGGAATTCCTCTTTTGTGAATGGTAAGAACGTGGATATGCGTTATCCTCAGATTGCCCATGTGCGTTTTTCCATATGTGGGAACAAATTGCCAGACATGGTGTTTTATCCTTATAAAAAGGTTTCTCCTTTATTGCTTGCCATTGATCCGCCAGCCGTTCTGCCATGCACCCGCCGTCTGTCCGATTGTGATATCACAACCCCCTGATGAAGCCACGTGACCAGTGGCGTAACGCGTAGGGGTGGGGCTGCGGTGTCACTCGGAGAGAGCTGGAGTATCGGACAGACGGCGGGTGCATGGCAGAACGGCTGGCGGATCATTAGAGCTGAGCAATTCATCCTAGACCGCATATCACATATGTGAGTGTACCTGTTGGCAAGCAATAAAGGAGAAACCTTTTTATAAGGATAAAACACCATGTCTGGCAATTTGTTCCCACATATGGAAAAACGCACATGGGCAATCTGAGGATAACGCATATCCACGTTCTTACCATTCACAAAAGAGGAATTCCATCTAAGCAGGTTCCATAGGAGGTGAACCACAAGTGTGTATAGCCTAATTGCAGGCTAACAAGGAGGTGAGCATACATCTTTACCAATTGAGGATTCAAAGAAAGTCACAAATTCACAAAAAGTCACCAAATCAAGATTTATTCAAGCACAAAGTCACTGCATTTAAAGGACATTTATATCACAATTATTTGGCAGTATATATATAATTTTTTGAGTAATTCACTATTCATGATGTGTATTTTTTTCTGTTATATATTTTAGTTCACTATGCACTTATTTATTGGTTTTGCGGTTATTATTATCTGATTTATATATATTATAGTGGTTTATATTTTTTCAAATCACTCACATAGTTTGATTTTGCATATTTTTTAATACCTGAAAATTATTTGTATAGCAAGGTTAATTAGATATATACATCAAAGATATTGTCACTGGGAGCGCAACACATTATATATTTATGATTTTTTGGACACCCAGGTAGTGTTGTGTTGAGTGTTGGCGATCCTATATATATTTTGGACGGTCAGTGTCCATTCCCTTGGTTTTGAAAGGTTAATAGCTGGTGGATACAGACTGTCTCGCAAGTTGTACAGACATTTGCCAAAAGACATAGAGCTACTTCACCTTTAAAAGTCTTGGGATGGGACAAAAATTGTCTTACCTACTGTAAGTGGAACAAAGAAAAATCAGGTCTTCTCCATTGTCGGACAAAACTGTTCTATAAGACGGGGCTGTATAAATCTCAGGACTGGATGGACAGAAATACAAATTCTTTTGCAGTTAAAACAGTTTTGCTATATGTATTTTATGTATTTAGCAGTTTGTCCTCTTAGTACAAATACACTTTACTCTTCTTTTAACCACTTGTCAACCGCGCTATAGCCAAATGACGGTCATATGACGTCCTCCCACGTACCCCCAGGGGCACACACCTGGCGATCTGCGTGATCACTGTGTTCTACAGACAGAGCTGATCATGTAATGTGGTAAAAGGCCAATCACAGCGGCCTTTTACCATGTGATCAGCTGTGTCCCATGACACAGCAGATCACTGGTAAATGCAGTTGCGTCCCATGACACAGCAGATCACTGGTAAATGAAGTTGCGTCCCATGACACAGCAGATCACTGGTAAATGCAGTTGCGTCCCATGACACAGCAGATCACTGGTAAATGCAGTTGCGTCCCATGACACAGCAGATCACTGGTAAATGCAGTTGCGTCCCATGACACAGCAGATCACTGGTAAATGCAGTTGCCGGTTATCAGCTGCACTTTCCTCACGCTGTCACAGGACAGAGGACAGATCGGCACCAATTATCAGGGCACTATTGATCAGTGCCCTGATGATCAGTGCCCAGCAGTGCCACGTACCAGCACTGCCCACCTGTGCCCAGCAGTGCCGCCCACAAGTGCCCGGCAATGCCTAGTAGTGCCACCCGCCTGTGCCCAGCAGTGCCACCCATAAGTGCCCAGCAGTGCCCCCCATAAGTGCCCCCCATCAGTGCTGCCCAGCAGTTTCACCCATCAGTGTCGCCAGTCAGTGCTCAGCAGTGCCGTCAGTCAGTGCCACCTGTCAGTGCCACCAATCAGTGCTGCCTATCAGTGCCCATCAGTGCCACCTATCAGTGCCCATCATTGTTGCACATCAGTGCAGCATAATCAGTTCTGCCTCATCAGTGCCAGCTCATCAGTGCTGCCTATCAGTGACACCTATCATTGCTGCCTATCTGTGCCATCTCAGTGCTGCCTATCAGTGCCCATCAGTGCTGCCTATCAGTGCAGCCTCATCAATGCACATCAGTGAAGGAGAAAAATTACCTGTTTGCAAACTTTTATAATAGACAAAGGAAAACTTTTTTTACAAAAAAAGTTTTTGCTCTTTTTTTGTTTATAGCACAAAAAATAAAACACCCAGCTGCGATTAAATACCACCAAAAGAAAGCTCTATTTGTGTGAAAAAAAATGATAAAAAATTTAATATGGATACAGTGCTGGATGACCGCACAATTGTCATTCAAAATGTGAGAGCACTGAAAGCGGAAAACTTGGCCTGGGCAGAAAGGGGTATAAGTGCCTGGTAGGCAACCTCAGACATGAAATAGGAACAAAACATATCCCTCTATCTATACTGTATAATTGTTTCAATCCAGAGCACAAAGTGTCATTTCTGTCGGTTGCCTTGTTGCTTTGCTATGAGCCTAAGTCACTTTTGATGAGTTTTCTTGACACCAAGAGAATAATGGTGATAGGAGAGGGCACAGCCTGTGATTGACAGCCTCAACTTTGTTCTGTGTGCTGTGTGAAGGAGGTGTGTCTCTTCCCTCCAATCACAGAACTCTCCTCACTTATGTACCTTTAGGTCTCCGCCTCCTGTATTTCAGAGCTGAGAGATCCTGTGTAAATTCTGCACTTTGAGTGGAAATAGAGGAAATTTATCCGTACTGTAGATAAACAGGTACAATTTATGTAGGAATATTTGTTTAATCTGTGTGTGTAGCACTACCCCCTTAGGAGTCGCTGAGTTTTGAGTCCCCTTATAGTCCTGTACAGCCAGGCAACACGCATTTTCTTCTGACCTTGCACACTGTTTTTTTTTTATTTTAATAAGGGGGTTTGAACTTCCATGGGGTTGAGGGGTGTATGGGATGCCCAAGGAAACTGCAACTTGAGGATAACTCCTTAGCAGCTACAGTATGTACATGGCCACAGACAAAGATTCTCTTCTTGGAGAGCTCTCAAGCCTTCTTGGTGTACCACCTCAGACCCTAGATGAATTCTCCTGTTTACACAGTTGCCTGGGGGAATCCCTGAGCAAGGGGACCCAGAATTTGCCACTTTTAAATCAACAGTCCCAGAAGGGGGGTTAGTCAGGTTTCCCACCAGAATGCCCTCTCCCCTTATCTGGTCCAGGGTGTGTGGGATTACTCACTCAGTCCTCTCTTGCAAGCTTGTAGGTTGGTGGCTGCCTTTGGGCCTTATGCTGGGCTGGTTCCTTCCCTGCTTCCCAGGCTGTACTCTCTCAGGGGATGGTCAAAGCTGAGAGATCCTCTTTTCCAGCTCCTGCCTGCAGGTGGGCCCCTCTTGTGGGCCCACTCCCAGACTCCACACTCCAGCCTTCACTCCATCTTCCACCTGACACTACTCCTACTGCTGAGCAGGCTCAGTCATATTTAAGGGCTGTCCTGGCTCCATGCCAAGCCTCCTGCTTGGGGATTGGCAAAGATCCCTTAACTATGCAGATCAGCCGCTCCTCACCTTCACCCACTGCCTTCTAGAAACTTCTCAAGCTTCTAGAGCAGGGGGAGTTATCAGGGAGCCCTCAGTCCTGACCCAAAATATTCAAAGTCATCCCAGGCTGCTATTTAGCATCTGCCTAGAAAAAACTATCTAGCTCCCCCTAGCTAACTAGAGGGGTGCTACATGTGTATCACTTGAGATCAGTCACTTCACTAGGTATATGTGAGTAGGGGCGGACTGACCATTTGGAAACTCGGGCACTGCCCAAGGGCCCGGGGTCAGTAGGGGGCCCCATGAGATGCCCCTGGTACCTTTTTCATAGGATTTTTTGAGTTTGGGCAAGGACACAGGGGCCCCATGATCCCCTATTGCCCAGGGGCCCCATGCGTTGTCAGTCTGCTCCTGTATGTGAGGGTTTATAACCATTTTAAGGCTGGCCATAGACATTAGAAACCATCTGGAAATTTCTGACTGCCAAAGGAGAGATCTGTATCTTTTCATAGACATGCACAATAATTTTGGTGAACGTGTTTATCACAGGAAAACAATATCGAGCTTCATTATAATGCATTCTATCTGATCAGAATTCCCCAGGCATTGCCTGCAGAAGCTACCATGTGTTTAAGAATGTATGACCATTTCCTTGATCAAGTATCAGCCAGATCAGACAAGATCATCTCATGAGTAGCCAAGTGTTTTGTATTTATTTTTGGATTATGAGTTCTATAATATCTTGTACTGAAATTAAAGGATTGCAACAAGCTGTGCAGCCAGTTGTATTCCATGTGAATGAAAGTGGGAGGGGCCCATGTTCGCTGAACTCCATCTCATGAATTGGCTAGTTGTGTCCACAACTCATCTAGTATTGCCAAGAGGTTTTTAAATATGTTACAGGCAGAGAATGGGAACAGACAGAACTTGTTCAGCCAGGCGGATTAGACACAGGGAAATAGTTATTCACTTAGCAAATTCCTTGAAGTTATCTTTTGTGCAGGGTGTTCCTTTAAAATGAATGCTTGTTCTGGTATTAAAATAGTATCAGTTTCTTATAAGTGTGATTGTATGATCTGTGCTTTTCTTGGGGCGTGTTCACACTTGACTCAAAATGCTAATTCTTAACAAACGCACATATAGCATTAATGCGCATTAATACATACATTTGACTCACGATTGAAAGAGCTCCCGAAATGCCCTAAATGTGTTTTTGCTGTGCGTTAAAATCACACAACAAACGCCTACAATAAACTGTAATGTTATTATCGTGTAGCAACCGCACCACAACAGCAGAGCGTTACCATAGCCTTGAATGGGAGGCATTGAAAGGCTTCACACTCCTTCAGACTGGACATGAGGCTTCAATTTTTAAGCCAAGTGTCGCTAACGCTTCATGATTTGATAATGTGAACAGCACTGTGTGTATCGTTTGCATAGGCATTTGAGCGCCCATCAAATGCATGCTTTCAGTGCCAGTGTGAACTAGGCCTTAAAGCTGAAGCTTAGGTATGACAATTTTTACATTGGTCCAGCTTGAAACAAAAAGTAGTCCAAAAGATTATTTGAGATATACACATAATACTATTTCTATTTATAGCTAAACACATACGTACGCTGAATATGCTATAAAGTGAAAATTTCATAAACTATGTACAAAGTTCTTTATGTGAAAAAAAAAAAATATCTCAAAACAAAAGTCTGTGTGTCTTAACTGTCCCAAAAACATCATTATACAGCTTCTCCTTCTTGCTCTCCTTTACCGTGTTTCATGCTAAAGTGAAATCAATCATGTACTATAATACACCTCTCTGCTCCCAAATCGTGTGCACACCCAAAAGTCAAAGCACTAATCAAAAGAAATTGAGCCCTTAAATTAACAGCTTCAATTAAATAATAGCTTCCACTCTTCTGGGAAGGCTGGCCACAAGGTTTAGGAGTGTCTACGGAAATGTTTGACCATTCTTCCAGAAACGCATTTGTGAGGTCAGGCACTGATGTTGGACGAGAAGGCCTGGCTCGCAGTCTCCGCTCTAATTCATCCCAAAGGTGTTCTATTGGGTTGAGGTCAGGACTCTGTGCAGGCCAGTCAAGTTCCTCCAGCCCAAACTCGCTCATCCATGTCTTTATGGACCTTGCTTTGTGCACTGTGTGCAGTCATGTTGGAATAGGAAGGGGCCATCACCAAACTGTTCCCACAAAGTTGGGAGAATGAAATTGTCCAAAATGTCTTGGTATGCTGACGCCTTAAACGTTCCCTTCACTGGAACTAAGGGGCCAAGCCCAACCCCTGAAAAACAACTCCACACCCACCAAACTTTACACTTGGCACAATGCAGTCAGGCAAGTACCATTCTCCTAGCAACTGCCAAACCCAGACATGTCCATTGGATTGCCAGACAGAGAAGCATAATTCGTCACTCCAGAGAACATGTTTCCACTGCTCTAGAGTCCAGTGGCGGCGTGCTTTACACCACTGCATCCAAATCTTTGCATTGCACTTGGTGTTGTTCGGCTTGGATGCAGCTGCTCAGCCATGGAAACCCATTCCATGAAGCTCTCTATGCACTGTTGTTGTGCTAATCTGAAGGCCACATGAAGTTTGGAGGTCTTTAGCTATTGACTCTATAGACATTTGGTGACTTCTGCGAACTGTATGGTTCAGCATGTGCTGACCCCGCTCTGTCATTTTACGTGACCTACCATTTCGTAGCTGAGTTGCTGTTGTTCCCAGTTGCTTCCACTTTGTTATAATACCACTAACAGTTGACTGTTGAATATTTAGTAGCAAGGAAATTTCACAGATGGACTTATTGCACAGGTGGCAACCTATAACGGTACCATGTTTGATTTAACCAAGCCCCTGAGAGCGACCCATTCTTTCACAAATGTTTGTAGAAGCAGTCTGCATGCCTAGGTGCTTGATTGTATGCACCTGTGGCCATGGAGGTGATTGGAACACCTGAATCCAATGATTTGGAGGGGTGTCCCAATACTTTTGGCAATATAGTGTATTTCTTTCACCTTAAAGTACAACTAAAGGCAAACCTTTTTTTTTCCATTTTGGAAAGAGTGTAGATGGATCATGTTTAGGAGATTCATCATGTCTATTTGTCCTGTTTACCAATATCATTGAAAGCGAAAGTAAAAGAAAATCCCACATTTTGAGTTGTCCCCAGAAAAGTTATAGAGGAGAAATCTTTCAATGGGGACACTAGTTCTGGTGACCTGGGGGCCCCAGGGAAATCACTTAAGTTGCAGGGATTTCTTCTCATTTTCTGTTTGACTATGGTACAGAAAGCAAAGGGAAATCTCCGCAATGGGACACAGATGGCAAAAAAAAAACCTGACGGGTTATAACTATGCACTGATACCATTTTTTGATTGGGGAGTATGAGTACTTGTACTTTCTGTGAAGTACTCGCCGATACCGAGTACCGATACTTTGCAGTGTGATTTGCGTCCATACAAAATGTATGGACGCAAATTGCACCGCAAAGAATAGCAGCCGATTTGAACAGGAATGCTATTCCTATCCAAATCGCATGCGGTTTCCCCACTGCTCCTGTGTTAACCCAGGCTTGCCATAGTTTGAGTTCACACAGGAGCTGTGCCAGAAACCTTCCTGCACAGATCACATGCTGAGAGGAGAATGGGAGAGAAGCGTGTGTGGACATATATCATCAGCCATTCGGAGGATGGAGGCAAATGCTCCTGATTCTCAGCTGTAGGAGAGGATAGAAAGCAGTGGGATTTGAAATCCCTGCTGTTTTCTCTCCTCTCCCTGCAGGAATGACAGTATAGGCTTAACGACTTTTGATTGGTCAGCACCATCATGATGTTGACCAATCAGAAGCCATCTAGCCCATACTGTCATCCCTACAAGGAGAGGAAAGAAAGCCATGGGGATTTCAAATCCCTGCAGCTTTCTCTGCCCTCCTACAGCAGAGATCAGGAGCATCTGCCTTCATCCTCAGCCTGATAGCAGACTCCAGTATATACAGTGGATATAAAAAGTCTACACACCCCTGTTAAAATGTCAGGTTTCTGTGATGTAAAAAAATTAGACAAAGATAAATCATTTCAGAACTTTTTCCACCTTTAATGTAACCTATAAACTGTAAAACTCAGTTGAACAACAAACTGAAATATTTTAGGTGGAGTGAAGTAAAAATAAAAAAACTAAAATAATATGGTTGTATAAGTGTGCTCACAGGATTACAGAACTAAGTGCACTCCTGTGAGCCACAGGAGATGTATGGAAAAACATTGGCCATGCCTCTCCTTTAAGCATCTTTGTTTTAATGGATTCAAATAGAGCCATAATTATCATGGTAGAACCAGAGAAAGGAAAGGTTTAACCATTGGTATCACAGATATCAGGAATAGCATCCTGCCAAACTCTACCCAAAAAAGGAGCAGAGACACTTTAACTATATAGAAATGATATGGAGATATTTGGGTAATCACTCAGCATCATACATGTGCTCCTTGAATGATAGTGCCCTTGAAAAGCTATTATCTCAGTAAAAGTACATCTTAATAAGAAATGTGTTCTGAAATTAAATGTATTCAGTTATTTCCTTACCTCCATCCCCCACACTGGAAATGAGCACACTTGTTGGCAGTAAGGAACAGCCTGTATACCTTTAGATCTGGTACATAAAGGGGCTCTGTGTGAGCTACTGGACCTATGCCATTACAGTACAGGAGAGGGGCCATACTACATAGAGCCGAGAGTAGAAATGTGATACCTGAAACTCCAATGCAGAATTTACACCGGAAGTAACGCAGGCAATTTAAATAGAATATATGACTCATCAGCTTGTCTGAAGAAGATGTTAATGTATGAAATTTTGCTGTGTGCATTTGCTGCTTTCTGTTGGATCTTCTTACATATAGTGGTTGCCGGGGTTTCTTTGGATGGAGGCCAGTCGAAGCAGTGATCTCATGCAGCTGGATTTAGGGACTAATAAAACTATCCAGATTATGAATAAGTCTAAAATAAACTAAAGTTGCAATTCATTTTGTGGGCAGCCGAAATCTCAAGTGAATTCCTCAGATTGCAAAGGACAGTGCTATGCAAATTTTCCTAGATCCCTAACGGTGACATTATAGCTTGTAAGTATGATAAGTTACATTATATTTATTAGCAACTCAGCTGGATAACTGAAAATGCAGAGTGGCTCAAACCTTTCAACAAGCTTCCCAGTGCTATATCCAACTCTAGCATCCGCGTTGCTGTAACTCCAGAGATGTTCTCCACAGACCTTTGGATAACCTCTGATATGGCAGGTCTACAGAAACATCATATTATAAAAGGACAGTTGATGCTTTTATTCAAAGTAAAACCTCACAGTCCTGGATTAAGAAAAATGGATGTACAGTAAGTAATGTGGAAGCAATTACTAATTAATATTCTGCATATTTCATGCCTTACCTACCACTCTGGCTGGGGTTTTTATGTAACACCAACACACACATTTATCTGTCCAAAGACAACCAGGTCTGCACTAATACTTTTAGGGACACCTCTATTGAAAAATTGTGGGGCCATCATCATTGACCTCCTTTTGAAAATGCTTTTTCTCTTTGCATCCCTGGCTTAAATACTTTCTCAGTTACTGACACATAACAAACATTCAAAATATAAAGTCAGAGTGAAGTCAAAGCTTCTGATATGCATACTTGTTCCAGAAACTCAGAAAGTACTGAAACTGTTCGATGAGCATAAAGAGGCAAGTCCATTTTCAGAAGAAGAGGCCAGTAATAGCAGCTTGCACATTTCTCATAGTACAGGTTTTCTTTAACTGTTTTCTGTGCTTAGGACATACCTGTACGTCCTGAGATGGGAGTGATGATATCCGGGTCATGGCTGCAAATGCAACCATGATCCAGATATAAATTTTTAGAGCTGTCTATTCTCTGCAATGTAAAAGTAATCAAACGGCTATAGAGCCGCACCATCACTTTTACAGGTGGCAAAGGGGGGGTCTTTCCACCTCCTGCTACTGCCCTCTGACTTTGCCAGGCTCTCCCATTCCAACTGAGAGCCTGGTACCAATGCAACCAGCCGCATTAGATGCCCTAGACAGGGTGAGAAGAACTTCTGTTGTTCGTCAGAAACCGGAAATCGCGGAGATTGCATCACTTCCGGTTTTGGTTTGTTTCTTTACAAGCAGTTACCAGCCTGTAAAGCAGCTGGTCAAACCAATCTCAGTTTGATAGGCTGCTTTAGAGTGCAGAGGAGAGATCTGGGTTCTAACAGACCCCAAATCTCAGCATAAAGAGTACCTGCCATGGCCCATGTTATCATAAGGGAAGTTGTTAACCATAAATTCAATCAGAAAAAAAGCATTTAAAAAAATGAAATCAAATAAAAAATAAAATTTTAAAACTTAAAGTGCGCCTGTTCCCCCAAGCTCACGCATTGTAAATAGAGATGAGCAAATCGAAGTATCCGAAGTGGAATTCGAGTCGAATATTGGAAAAATTTCGTGCCGAATCCGAAAAATAGCCTAATTCGGACGCGCGAATCGAAATTTTTCAGAAAATGGCGGCTGACATGTGCGGCGACGGAGCGGGGATGCCTGGGAAGGCGCGCAGACAAGGCGCGCTGACCCATAATGCATTCCTCAACGACATGTGATCGCATCAGCCAATCAGCAGCCAGCCAGCCAGCACTGTGTAATGGTCGAGCTATAAATAGCGGCCATTTTGGAATTCTTCATTTGCCTGCAGTCATTGAACAGAGGCAGACCGCTCTGTACTAGGGACAGGGACAGAGTTAGGGCCACAGAAACGATAATTGGGGACAGAGAAAAGTTACTTAGGGACAGAGAACCATTACTCAGGGACACAGACTTGTTAATGAGGGCCACAGAATCGTTATTTAGGGACAAAGAAACGCTAGTTAGGGCCACAGAATTCATATTCAGGGACAGACAGAATTGTTACTCAGTGCCAGAGAATTGTTACTTAGGGCCACAGAAACGTTATTAGGGCCACAGAATATTTACTCAGGGACAGACAGAATTGTTACTGAGTGCCAGAGAATTGTTACTCAGGGACAGACAGAATTGTTACTGAGTGCCAGAGAATTGTTACTTAGGGCCACAGAAACTTTAATTAGGGCCACAGAATTTTTACTCAGGGACAGACAGAATTGTTACTGAGTGCCAGAGAATTGTTACTCAGGGACAGACAGAATTGTTACTGAGTGCCAGAGAATTGTTACTTAGGGCCACAGAAACTTTACTTAGGGCCACAGAATTTTTACTCAGGGACAGACAGAATTGTTACTGAGTGCCAGAGAATTGTTACTCAGGGACAGACAGAATTGTTACTGAGTGCCAGAGAATTGTTACTCAGGGCCCCAGAAACTTTACTTAGGGCCACAGAATTTTTACTCAGGGACAGACAGAATTGTTACTGAGTGCCAGAGAATTGTTACTCAGGGACAGACAGAATTGTTACTGAGTGCCAGAGAATTGTTACTTAGGGCCACAGAAACTTTACTTAGGGCCACAGAATTGTTACTCGCACAGACACAGAATTGTTACTCGCACAGACACAGAATTGTTACTGAAGGCCACAGAACTGTTACTTAGGGCCACAGAATTGTTACTCGCACAGACACAGAATTGTTACTCGCACAGACACAGAACTGTTACTGAGGGCCACAGAACTGTTACTTAGGGCCACAGAATTGTTACTCGCACAGACACAGAATTGTTACTCAGGGCCACAGAACTGTTACTTAGGGACAAAGAAACGCTAGTTAGGGCCACAGAATTCATACTCAGGGACAGACAGAATTGTTACGGAGTGCCAGAGAATTGTTACTCTGGGCCACAGAAACTTTACTTAGGGCCACAGAATTTTTACTCAGGGACAGACAGAATTGTTACTGAGTGCCAGAGAATTGTTACTCAGGGACAGACAGAATTGTTACGGAGTGCCAGAGAATTGTTACTCAGGGCCACAGAAACTTTACTTAGGGCCACAGAATTTTTACTCAGGGACAGACAGAATTGTTACTGAGTGCCAGAGAATTGTTACTCAGGGACAGACAGAATTGTTACTGAGTGCCAGAGAATTGTTACTCAGGGACAGACAGAATTGTTACGGAGTGCCAGAGAATTGTTACTCAGGGACAGACAGAATTGTTACTGAGTGCCAGAGAATTGTTACTTAGGGCCACAGAAACTTTAATTAGGGCCACAGAATTTTTACTCAGGGACAGACAGAATTGTTACTGAGTGCCAGAGAATTGTTACTCAGGGACAGACAGAATTGTTACGGAGTGCCAGAGAATTGTTACTCAGGGCCACAGAAACTTTACTTAGGGCCACAGAATTTTTACTCAGGGACAGACAGAATTGTTACTGAGTGCCAGAGAATTGTTACTCAGGGACAGACAGAATTGTTACTGAGTGCCAGAGAATTGTTACTCAGGGACAGACAGAATTGTTACGGAGTGCCAGAGAATTGTTACTCAGGGACACATAATCGTTGAATTAAAGAGTATGTCAGACAACATGCAGAGGAGTGGCAGAGGAGGCAATTTTTTAGGAGCGAGCAGACGTGGCAGCAGAGGAAGGGGTCGAGGCAGCACTATTCGCAGCCAGAGGCCAGTGCTCCCGGTGTCATCCAGCGGTCGTGTCTCCACCGAGAACCCTGCCGTCATTGATTGGTTGGCTCGGTCGTCTTCCTCTTCCCAGGTCACCTCTGACACCTACAGCCAACGGTCGGTGGGTACGTCAGACACAACCGTTAGTTGGCATGGCCCGGGAGCAAGCCCACTGAAATCACATGTCCTCTACCTGCCCCTGTCCTTTGCTGTTCCCTCACCAAGCGAAGTATCGCATGCTGTGGGCTCAGCCCCACTGTACAGTGAGGAAGAGCTAACAGAGGGCGGTCAGGAACGGGGGGAGACATCGGCCTTTTCAGCAGCCAGGCGAAGAAGTACTGGCGAGGAGAGTGGCTCTGTAGCCAGTCTAGAGACAGGTCTGTCTCCTGACCCAGACGCAGCCGAGGGGGCTAGTAGTGAGGCGGAGACCGTACCTGATGATGAGGAGGTTGATCGCACTTGGCTGCCTCGTCGTCATCAGGCAATTTCTTCCGCATCATCAGGAGAAGAGGGTGCCAGCTTGGCAGCGAGCGAAACAGTCGGTGGGTTGCCCAGGAGGCAGCAGGGTCGCATCAGTGTCAGTGGAGCCAAACGGCCACGGAGTAGAGCACCAGCTCCACTGCAGCCTACCACCACGGCCAGTAGTGGTGCCGGTGCGCACGGAGGAAGTAGCAGTCAGCCAGTGAGGAGTAGCGGGGGCAAAGTTTCCTACTCGGTGGTGTGGCAATTTTTCGTCAAGCCGCCCGAGGAAGTAAACGTAGCCGTATGTCGACTATGTGGCCAGAAATGCAAGCGTGGCCAGGGGGCCCATGTTGGGACTACAGCGTTGCGTCAGCATATGCAGCGTCACCATTCGTTGGCCTGGGAAAACCGTGATAAAGATACGGCGGTTCTGCCTGCCCCAGCCCCCGCTCCATCACCCGCTCCGTTACTTGCTCCGTCACCCGACGTCGTCAATCACCCTCTATCAGCCAGTCAAGGCTCCAACACCTCTGCTGAGGGGAGTTGTCGCTCGTTGGCATCTTCCGCTCGTTCAGATGCTCCTTCTCCTGCTACTCCTCTTCTCGGATTCCGTCAACAGTCTTTCTTGGAATCCGTTTCCAAGAGACAACAGTTTGCGAGCACGCACCCGACGGTGCAAAAGCTGAACGTCCTCCTGTCCAAGTTGCTGGTGCTGCAGTCCCTCCCTTTCCAACTGGTGGACTCAGCACCTTTCCGAGAAATGATGGCTTGTGCCGCGCTGCGGTGGAGAGTGCCAAGCCGTCATTTCTTTGCCCAAAAGGCAGTGCCAGCCCTGCATTCACATGTAGAAGAGATGGTGGGCCAGTCTTTGAGCATGTCGGTCTCTGCCAAAGTGCACGGCAGCGCCGACGTGTGGAGCTGTAACTACGGTCAGGGACAGTACATGTCATTTACGGCCCACTGGGTGAACGTGGTGCCGGCACAGCCGCACCAGCAACTTGGACAGGTCACGACGCTTTTGCCTCCACGTTTGCACGTCCTTGGTCCAGCAAACATGTCCGCCTCTACCACCTCTTTTTCCGCCGTGTCCTCAGCCGCCACCCCCATGCCAAGTCCCATTACCCGACCGGCATATCACATGTGCAGGGCGCAACGGTGTCACGCTGTGCTGCACCTGGTATGCCTTGGCGAACGTAGTCACACAGGGGAGGAACTTCTCAGTGTAATGAACAGAGAAATTGACAGATGGCTGTCTCCGCGCAAACTGAAAATCGGAACCATGTTGACCGACAACGGAAAGAACATGGTGTCTGCTCTGCGTCAAGGAAGGTTGTGCCATGCGCCATGCATGGCTCACGTGTTCAATCTGGTTGTCAAGCGGTTCCTAAAATCCACCATCCCACTGCAAGACATCCTTAAAATGTCACGTAAACTGTGCATGCATTTCAGCCATTCCTACACCGCAAAGAACACCCTCATTGAGCTGCAGCGGCAGAACGGAATTCCACAGCATCGCCTGATCTGCGACGTTGCAACAAGGTGGAATTCAACCCTACACATGTTAGACCGCCTTTACGAGCAGCGAAAGGCCATCACCGATTTCCTGATGTTACAAGCGGATAAAGGTACTCCCCTGTGTAACTTAGATGTCAGCCATTGGCAGCTCATGCGTGACACCTGCCGCTTGCTCAGGCCCTTTGAGGAGGCCACGCTATTCGTGAGTCGGCAGGACTATGGGATGAACGACGTCATTCCTCTGTTGCACGTCCTGGAACAAATGCTGTTAACAATGGCTGGTCAGGGTGCGGTAGACGTGGCGCACAGATCTCAACGCCACATGACCCCTGTGGGGGCAGGACAGGAAGAAGAGGAGGAGGTAGAGGAGGACATTTGTGCTCAGGAATTATTGAGTGAAATGGGTGGTTTTTCCACTCAGCGGACAGGAGTGGAGGAGCAGGAGCATCTGGTAGAGGAGGAGGAGGAGGAGACAGAGGACCCAGACGCACCGTGGCAGTATGCTGTGGAGATGGAGGCAGGGAGTCCCTCGCATTCCTTGGCACAAATGGCCCATAGCATGCTCGGTTGCTTGCGTAGCGACAGCCGAATAATAACCATCAGACAGAGGGATGACTTTTGGCTGTCCACCTTGTTGGACCCTCGCTACCGGTCCAAAATGGTGGCCTTTTTCACACCTGCTGAGAGGGAGGCCAAAATTACGTACTATAAAAACCACCTATGTAGTCAGTTGGTCTCTGCCTTTGTGCGCCAACGTCCATCCTCAGACACTGTGGGCCCTGTGCGCTCGCGTTCCGCTGGCATGGCAGCAGGGGAGGGGTGGGGTGGTAGGAGCAGTGGCAGCTCCACCAGCAGCGGCTGCCTCAGTCTGCAGTCGATGATGAGTAGCTTTCTTCACCAGCGCAGTGAGGAAACTACTAACCAGCCGCAGCAGCAGCAGCAGCATCAGGTGGACCTGGAGCAGGAGCTCAAACAACAGGCTTGGGCCTACTTGGACAGCACCCTGCCAACCGAGGTAGACAATCCCCTTGACTACTGGGCAACGAAACTTGACCTTTGGCCCCAACTAGCTGAATTTGCCCTTGAAAGGCTGTCATGCCCGGCCAGTAGCGTGGCATCGGAGCGCGTGTTTAGTGCGGCAGGAGGTATTGTAACTCCGCGGAGGACACGACTGTCCACCCAAAGTGTGGAGAGACTCACGTTTGTGAAAATGAATCAGGCGTGGATTAGTCTGGATTTCAAACCACCAGTTCCTGACACAACTGACTAAATCCGCCATGAATCATGCCTCAAACATGTGCCACTTTCAGGTCTCCTCACACTGCTGGTGTGTTGAATTTTTGGACATAGGGTGCTGCCAGATAACGGGCCTCCTATAGCTGCTGCCAGGCCCCTAATCTGCCATGGGCCCCTATATACCGCCTCCTCATGCTGCTGCCAGTTCCAGAGTCTCTCATGGGTCCCTGTACAGCCTCCCATTGCTGCTGTCTCCATTGCCACACTCTGCCATGTGCCACCTTCAGGTCTCCTCACACTGCTGGTGTGTTGAATTTTTTGACATAGGGTGCTGGCAGATTACGGGCCTCCTATAGCTGCTGCCAGGCCCCTAATCTGCCATAGGCCCCTATATACCGCCTCCTCATGCTGCTGCTAGGTCCAGAGTCTCTCATGGGTCCCTGTACGGCCTCCCATTGCTGCTGTCTCCATCGCCACACTCTGCCATGTGCCACTTTCAGGTCTCCTCACACTGCTGGTGTGTTGAATTTTTTGACATAGGGTGCTGGCAGATTACGGGCCTCCCATAGCTGCTGCCAGGCCCCTAATCTGCCATAGGCCCCTATATACCGCCTCCTCATGCTGCTGCCAGGTCCAGAGTCTCTCATGGGTCCCTGTACGGCCTCCCATTGCTGCTGTCTCCATCGCCACACTCTGCCATGGGCCACTTTCAGGTCTCCTCACACACTGCTGGTGTGTTGAATTTTTTGACATAGGGTGCTGCCAGTTTACGGGCCCCCTATAGCTGCTGCCAGGCCCCTAATCTGCCATGGGTCCCTATATACCGCCTCCTCATGCTGCTGCCAGTTCCAGAGTCTCTCATGGGTCCCTGTACAGCCTCCCATTGCTGCTGTCTCCATCGCCACACTCTGCCATGTGCCACTTTCAGGTCTCCTCACACACTGCTGGTGTGTAGAATTTTTTGACATAGGGTGCTGGCAGATTACGGGCCTCCTATAGCTGCTGCCAGGCCCCTAATCTGCCATAGGCCCCTATATACCGCCTCCTCATGCTGCTGCCAGTTCCAGAGTCTCTCATGGGTCCCTGTACGGCCTCCCATTGCTGCTGTCTCCATCGCCACACTCTGCCATGTGCCACATTCAGGTCTCTTCACACTGCTGGTGTGTTGAATTTTTTGACATAGGGTGCTGGCAGATTACGGGCCTCCTATAGCTGCTGCCAGGCCCCTAATCTGCCATGGGCCCCTATATACCGCCTCCTCATGCTGCTGCCAGGTCCAGAGTCTCTCATGGGTCCCTGTACGGCCTCCCATTGCATCTGTCTCCATCGCCACACTCTGCCATGTGCCACTTTCAGGTCTCCTCACACACTGCTGGTGTGTTGAATTTTTTGACATAGGGTGCTGCCAGATTATGGGCCCCCTATAGCTGCTGCCAGGCCCCTAATCTGCCATGGGCCCCTATATACCGCCTCCTCATGCTGCTGCCAGGTCCAGAGTCTCTCATGGGTCCCTGTACGGCCTCCCATTGCTGCTGTCTCCATCGCCACACTCTGCCATGTGCCACTTTCAGGTCTCCTCACACACTGCTGGTGTGTAGAATTTTTTGACATAGGGTGCTGCCAGATTACGGGCCCCCTATAGCTGCTGCCAGGCCCCTAATCTGCCATGGGCCCCTATATACCGCCTCCTCATGCTGCTGCCAGTTCCAGAGTCTCTCATGGGTCCCTGTACGGCCTCCCATTGCTGCTGTCTCCATCGCCACACTCTGCCATGTGCCACTTTCAGGTCTCCTCACACTGCTGGTGTGTTGAATTTTTTGACATAGGGTGCTGGCAGATTACGGGCCTCCCATAGCTGCTGCCAGGCCCCTAATCTGCCATAGGCCCCTATATACCGCCTCCTCATGCTGCTGCCAGGTCCAGAGTCTCTCATGGGTCCCTGTACGGCCTCCCATTGCATCTGTCTCCATCGCCACACTCTGCCATGTGCCACTTTCAGGTCTCCTCACACACTGCTGGTGTGTTGAATTTTTTGACATAGGGTGCTGCCAGTTTACGGGCCCCCTATAGCTGCTGCCAGGCCCCTAATCTGCCATGGGTCCTTATATACCGCCTCCTCATGCTGCTGCCAGTTCCAGAGTCTCTCATGGGTCCCTGTACGGCCTCCCATTGCTGCTGTCTCCATCGCCACACTCTGCCATGTGCCACTTTCAGGTCTCCTCACACACTGCTGGTGTGTAGAATTTTTTGACATAGGGTGCTGGCAGATTACGGGCCTCCTATAGCTGCTGCCAGGCCCCTAATCTGCCATAGGCCCCTATATACCGCCTCCTCATGCTGCTGCCAGTTCCAGAGTCTCTCATGGGTCCCTGTACGGCCTCCCATTGCTGCTGTCTCCATCGCCACACTCTGCCATGTGCCACATTCAGGTCTCTTCACACTGCTGGTGTGTTGAATTATTTGACATAGGGTGCTGGCAGATTACGGGCCTCCTATAGCTGCTGCCAGGCCCCTAATCTGCCATGGGCCCCTATATACCGCCTCCTCATGCTGCTGCCAGGTCCAGAGTCTCTCATGGGTCCCTGTACGGCCTCCCATTGCATCTGTCTCCATCGCCACACTCTGCCATGTGCCACTTTCAGGTCTCCTCACACACTGCTGGTGTGTTGAATTTTTTGACATAGGGTGCTGCCAGATTACGGGCCCCCTATAGCTGCTGCCAGGCCCCTAATCTGCCATGGGCCCCTATATACCGCCTCCTCATGCTGCTGCCAGTTCCAGAGTCTCTCATGGGTCCCTGTACGGCCTCCCATTGCTGCTGTCTCCATCGCCACACTCTGCCATGTGCCACTTTCAGGTCTCCTCACACTGCTGGTGTGTTGAATTTTTTGACATAGGGTGCTGGCAGATTACGGGCCTCCCATAGCTGCTGCCAGGCCCCTAATCTGCCATAGGCCCCTATATACCGCCTCCTCATGCTGCTGCCAGGTCCAGAGTCTCTCATGGGTCCCTGTACGGCCTCCCATTGCTGCTGTCTCCATCGCCACACTCTGCCATGTGCCACTTTCAGGTCTCCTCACACACTGCTGGTGTGTAGAATTTTTTGACATAGGGTGCTGCCAGATTACGGGCCCCCTATAGCTGCTGCCAGGCCCCTAATCTGCCATGGGCCCCTATATACCGCCTCCTCATGCTGCTGCCAGTTCCAGAGTCTCTCATGGGTCCCTGTACGGCCTCCCATTGCTGCTGTCTCCATCGTCACACTCTGCCATGTGCCACTTTCAGGTCTCCTCACACTGCTGGTGTGTTGAATTTTTTGACATAGGGTGCTGGCAGATTACGGGCCTCCCATAGCTGCTGCCAGGCCCCTAATCTGCCATAGGCCCCTATATACCGCCTCCTCATGCTGCTGCCAGGTCCAGAGTCTCTCATGGGTCCCTGTACGGCCTCCCATTGCATCTGTCTCCATCGCCACACTCTGCCATGTGCCACTTTCAGGTCTCCTCACACACTGCTGGTGTGTTGAATTTTTTGACATAGGGTGCTGCCAGTTTACGGGCCCCCTATAGCTGCTGCCAGGCCCCTAATCTGCCATGGGTCCCTATATACCGCCTCCTCATGCTGCTGCCAGTTCCAGAGTCTCTCATGGGTCCCTGTACGGCCTCCCATTGCTGCTGTCTCCATCGCCACACTCTGCCATGTGCCACTTTCAGGTCTCCTCACACACTGCTGGTGTGTAGAATTTTTTGACATAGGGTGCTGGCAGATTACGGGCCTCCTATAGCTGCTGCCAGGCCCCTAATCTGCCATAGGCCCCTATATACCGCCTCCTCATGCTGCTGTCAGGTCCAGAGTCTCTCATGGGTCCCTGTACGGCCTCCCATTGCTGCTGTCTCCATCGCCACACTCTGCCATGGGCCACTTTCAGGTCTCCTCACACACTGCTGGTGTGTTGAATTTTTTGACATAGGGTGCTGCCAGTTTACGGGCCCCCTATAGCTGCTGCCAGGCCCCTAATCTGCCATGGGTCCCTATATACCGCCTCCTCATGCTGCTGCCAGTTCCAGAGTCTCTCATGGGTCCCTGTACAGCCTCCCATTGCTGCTGTCTCCATCGCCACACTCTGCCATGTGCCACTTTCAGGTCTCCTCACACACTGCTGGTGTGTAGAATTTTTTGACATAGGGTGCTGGCAGATTACGGGCCTCCTATAGCTGCTGCCAGGCCCCTAATCTGCCATAGGCCCCTATATACCGCCTCCTCATGCTGCTGCCAGTTCCAGAGTCTCTCATGGGTCCCTGTACGGCCTCCCATTGCTGCTGTCTCCATCGCCACACTCTGCCATGTGCCACATTCAGGTCTCTTCACACTGCTGGTGTGTTGAATTTTTTGACATAGGGTGCTGGCAGATTACGGGCCTCCTATAGCTGCTGCCAGGCCCCTAATCTGCCATGGGCCCCTATATACCGCCTCCTCATGCTGCTGCCAGGTCCAGAGTCTCTCATGGGTCCCTGTACGGCCTCCCATTGCATCTGTCTCCATCGCCACACTCTGCCATGTGCCACTTTCAGGTCTCCTCACACACTGCTGGTGTGTTGAATTTTTTGACATAGGGTGCTGCCAGATTATGGGCCCCCTATAGCTGCTGCCAGGCCCCTAATCTGCCATGGGCCCCTATATACCGCCTCCTCATGCTGCTGCCAGGTCCAGAGTCTCTCATGGGTCCCTGTACGGCCTCCCATTGCTGCTGTCTCCATCGCCACACTCTGCCATGTGCCACTTTCAGGTCTCCTCACACACTGCTGGTGTGTAGAATTTTTTGACATAGGGTGCTGCCAGATTACGGGCCCCCTATAGCTGCTGCCAGGCCCCTAATCTGCCATGGGCCCCTATATACCGCCTCCTCATGCTGCTGCCAGTTCCAGAGTCTCTCATGGGTCCCTGTACGGCCTCCCATTGCTGCTGTCTCCATCGCCACACTCTGCCATGTGCCACTTTCAGGTCTCCTCACACTGCTGGTGTGTTGAATTTTTTGACATAGGGTGCTGGCAGATTACGGGCCTCCCATAGCTGCTGCCAGGCCCCTAATCTGCCATAGGCCCCTATATACCGCCTCCTCATGCTGCTGCCAGGTCCAGAGTCTCTCATGGGTCCCTGTACGGCCTCCCATTGCATCTGTCTCCATCGCCACACTCTGCCATGTGCCACTTTCAGGTCTCCTCACACACTGCTGGTGTGTTGAATTTTTTGACATAGGGTGCTGCCAGTTTACGGGCCCCCTATAGCTGCTGCCAGGCCCCTAATCTGCCATGGGTCCTTATATACCGCCTCCTCATGCTGCTGCCAGTTCCAGAGTCTCTCATGGGTCCCTGTACGGCCTCCCATTGCTGCTGTCTCCATCGCCACACTCTGCCATGTGCCACTTTCAGGTCTCCTCACACACTGCTGGTGTGTAGAATTTTTTGACATAGGGTGCTGGCAGATTACGGGCCTCCTATAGCTGCTGCCAGGCCCCTAATCTGCCATAGGCCCCTATATACCGCCTCCTCATGCTGCTGCCAGTTCCAGAGTCTCTCATGGGTCCCTGTACGGCCTCCCATTGCTGCTGTCTCCATCGCCACACTCTGCCATGTGCCACATTCAGGTCTCTTCACACTGCTGGTGTGTTGAATTTTTTGACATAGGGTGCTGGCAGATTACGGGCCTCCTATAGCTGCTGCCAGGCCCCTAATCTGCCATGGGCCCCTATATACCGCCTCCTCATGCTGCTGCCAGGTCCAGAGTCTCTCATGGGTCCCTGTACGGCCTCCCATTGCATCTGTCTCCATCGCCACACTCTGCCATGTGCCACTTTCAGGTCTCCTCACACACTGCTGGTGTGTTGAATTTTTTGACATAGGGTGCTGCCAGATTACGGGCCCCCTATAGCTGCTGCCAGGCCCCTAATCTGCCATGGGCCCCTATATACCGCCTCCTCATGCTGCTGCCAGTTCCAGAGTCTCTCATGGGTCCCTGTACGGCCTCCCATTGCTGCTGTCTCCATCGCCACACTCTGCCATGTGCCACTTTCAGGTCTCCTCACACTGCTGGTGTGTTGAATTTTTTGACATAGGGTGCTGGCAGATTACGGGCCTCCCATAGCTGCTGCCAGGCCCCTAATCTGCCATAGGCCCCTATATACCGCCTCCTCATGCTGCTGCCAGGTCCAGAGTCTCTCATGGGTCCCTGTACGGCCTCCCATTGCTGCTGTCTCCATCGCCACACTCTGCCATGTGCCACTTTCAGGTCTCCTCACACACTGCTGGTGTGTAGAATTTTTTGACATAGGGTGCTGCCAGATTATGGGCCCCCTATAGCTGCTGCCAGGCCCCTAATCTGCCATGGGCCCCTATATACCGCCTCCTCATGCTGCTGCCAGTTCCAGAGTCTCTCATGGGTCCCTGTACGGCCTCCCATTGCTGCTGTCTCCATCGTCACACTCTGCCATGTGCCACTTTCAGGTCTCCTCACACTGCTGGTGTGTTGAATTTTTTGACATAGGGTGCTGGCAGATTACGGGCCTCCCATAGCTGCTGCCAGGCCCCTAATCTGCCATAGGCCCCTATATACCGCCTCCTCATGCTGCTGCCAGGTCCAGAGTCTCTCATGGGTCCCTGTACGGCCTCCCATTGCATCTGTCTCCATCGCCACACTCTGCCATGTGCCACTTTCAGGTCTCCTCACACACTGCTGGTGTGTTGAATTTTTTGACATAGGGTGCTGCCAGTTTACGGGCCCCCTATAGCTGCTGCCAGGCCCCTAATCTGCCATGGGTCCCTATATACCGCCTCCTCATGCTGCTGCCAGTTCCAGAGTCTCTCATGGGTCCCTGTACGGCCTCCCATTGCTGCTGTCTCCATCGCCACACTCTGCCATGTGCCACTTTCAGGTCTCCTCACACACTGCTGGTGTGTAGAATTTTTTGACATAGGGTGCTGGCAGATTACGGGCCTCCTATAGCTGCTGCCAGGCCCCTAATCTGCCATAGGCCCCTATATACCGCCTCCTCATGCTGCTGCCAGTTCCAGAGTCTCTCATGGGTCCCTGTACGGCCTCCCATTGCTGCTGTCTCCATCGCCACACTCTGCCATGTGCCACATTCAGGTCTCTTCACACTGCTGGTGTGTTGAATTTTTTGACATAGGGTGCTGGCAGATTACGGGCCTCCTATAGCTGCTGCCAGGCCCCTAATCTGCCATGGGCCCCTATATACCGCCTCCTCATGCTGCTGCCAGGTCCAGAGTCTCTCATGGGTCCCTGTACGGCCTCCCATTGCATCTGTCTCCATCGCCACACTCTGCCATGTGCCACTTTCAGGTCTCCTCACACACTGCTGGTGTGTTGAATTTTTTGACATAGGGTGCTGCCAGATTACGGGCCCCCTATAGCTGCTGCCAGGCCCCTAATCTGCCATGGGCCCCTATATACCGCCTCCTCATGCTGCTGCCAGTTCCAGAGTCTCTCATGGGTCCCTGTACGGCCTCCCATTGCTGCTGTCTCCATCGCCACACTCTGCCATGTGCCACTTTCAGGTCTCCTCACACTGCTGGTGTGTTGAATTTTTTGACATAGGGTGCTGGCAGATTACGGGCCTCCTATAGCTGCTGCCAGGCCCCTAATCTGCCATAGGCCCCTATATACCGCCTCCTCATGCTGCTGCTAGGTCCAGAGTCTCTCATGGGTCCCTGTACGGCCTCCCATTGCTGCTGTCTCCATCGCCACACTCTGCCATGTGCCACTTTCAGGTCTCCTCACACTGCTGGTGTGTTGAATTTTTTGACATAGGGTGCTGGCAGATTACGGGCCTCCTATAGCTGCTGCCAGGCCCCTAATCTGCCATGGGCCCCTATATACCGCCTCCTCATGCTGCTGCCAGGTCCAAAGTCTCTCATGGGTCCCTGTACGGCCTCCCATTGCATCTGTCTCCATCGCCACACTCTGCCATGTGCCACTTTCAGGTCTCCTCACACACTGCTGGTGTGTTGAATTTTTTGACATAGGGTGCTGCCAGATTACGGGCCCCCTATAGCTGCTGCCAGGCCCCTAATCTGCCATGGGCCCCTATATACCGCCTCCTCATGCTGCTGCCAGTTCCAGAGTCTCTCATGGGTCCCTGTACGGCCTCCCATTGCTGCTGTCTCCATCGCCACACTCTGCCATGTGCCACTTTCAGGTCTCCTCACACTGCTGGTGTGTTGAATTTTTTGACATAGGGTGCTGGCAGATTACGGGCCTCCCATAGCTGCTGCCAGGCCCCTAATCTGCCATAGGCCCCTATATACCGCCTCCTCATGCTGCTGCCAGGTCCAGAGTCTCTCATGGGTCCCTGTACGGCCTCCCATTGCATCTGTCTCCATCGCCACACTCTGCCATGTGCCACTTTCAGGTCTCCTCACACACTGCTGGTGTGTTGAATTTTTTGACATAGGGTGCTACCAGTTTACGGGCCCCCTATAGCTGCTGCCAGGCCCCTAATCTGCCATGGGTCCTTATATACCGCCTCCTCATGCTGCTGCCAGTTCCAGAGTCTCTCATGGGTCCCTGTACGGCCTCCCATTGCTGCTGTCTCCATCGCCACACTCTGCCATGTGCCACTTTCAGGTCTCCTCACACACTGCTGGTGTGTAGAATTTTTTGACATAGGGTGCTGGCAGATTACGGGCCTCCTATAGCTGCTGCCAGGCCCCTAATCTGCCATGGGCCCCTATATACCGCCTCCTCATGCTGCTGCCAGGTCCAGAGTCTCTCATGGGTCCCTGTACGGCCTCCCATTGCATCTGTCTCCATCGCCACACTCTGCCATGTGCCACTTTCAGGTCTCCTCACACACTGCTGGTGTGTTGAATTTTTTGACATAGGGTGCTGCCAGATTACGGGCCCCCTATAGCTGCTGCCAGGCCCCTAATCTGCCATGGGCCCCTATATACCGCCTCCTCATGCTGCTGCCAGTTCCAGAGTCTCTCATGGGTCCCTGTACGGCCTCCCATTGCTGCTGTCTCCATCGCCACACTCTGCCATGTGCCACTTTCAGGTCTCCTCACACTGCTGGTGTGTTGAATTTTTTGACATAGGGTGCTGGCAGATTACGGGCCTCCCATAGCTGCTGCCAGGCCCCTAATCTGCCATAGGCCCCTATATACCGCCTCCTCATGCTGCTGCCAGGTCCAGAGTCTCTCATGGGTCCCTGTACGGCCTCCCATTGCTGCTGTCTCCATCGCCACACTCTGCCATGTGCCACTTTCAGGTCTCCTCACACACTGCTGGTGTGTAGAATTTTTTGACATAGGGTGCTGCCAGATTACGGGCCCCCTATAGCTGCTGCCAGGCCCCTAATCTGCCATGGGCCCCTATATACCGCCTCCTCATGCTGCTGCCAGTTCCAGAGTCTCTCATGGGTCCCTGTACGGCCTCCCATTGCTGCTGTCTCCATCGCCACACTCTGCCATGTGCCACTTTCAGGTCTCCTCACACTGCTGGTGTGTTGAATTTTTTGACATAGGGTGCTGGCAGATTACGGGCCTCCCATAGCTTCTGCCAGGCCCCTAATCTGCCATAGGCCCCTATATACCGCCTCCTCATGCTGCTGCCAGGTCCAGAGTCTCTCATGGGTCCCTGTACGGCCTCCCATTGCATCTGTCTCCATCGCCACACTCTGCCATGTGCCACTTTCAGGTCTCCTCACACACTGCTGGTGTGTTGAATTTTTTGACATAGGGTGCTGCCAGTTTACGGGCCCCCTATAGCTGCTGCCAGGCCCCTAATCTGCCATGGGTCCCTATATACCGCCTCCTCATGCTGCTGCCAGTTCCAGAGTCTCTCATGGGTCCCTGTACGGCCTCCCATTGCTGCTGTCTCCATCGCCACACTCTGCCATGTGCCACTTTCAGGTCTCCTCACACACTGCTGGTGTGTAGAATTTTTTGACATAGGGTGCTGGCAGATTACGGGCCTCCTATAGCTGCTGCCAGGCCCCTAATCTGCCATAGGCCCCTATATACCGCCTCCTCATGCTGCTGCCAGTTCCAGAGTCTCTCATGGGTCCCTGTACGGCCTCCCATTGCTGCTGTCTCCATCGCCACACTCTGCCATGTGCCACATTCAAGTCTCTTCACACTGCTGGTGTGTTGAATTTTTTGACATAGGGTGCTGGCAGATTACGGGCCTCCTATAGCTGCTGCCAGGCCCCTAATCTGCCATGGGCCCCTATATACCGCCTCCTCATGCTGCTGCCAGGTCCAGAGTCTCTCATGGGTCCCTGTACGGCCTCCCATTGCATCTGTCTCCATCGCCACACTCTGCCATGTGCCACTTTCAGGTCTCCTCACACACTGCTGGTGTGTTGAATTTTTTGACATAGGGTGCTGCCAGATTACGGGCCCCCTATAGCTGCTGCCAGGCCCCTAATCTGCCATGGGCCCCTATATACCGCCTCCTCATGCTGCTGCCAGTTCCAGAGTCTCTCATGGGTCCCTGTACGGCCTCCCATTGCTGCTGTCTCCATCGCCACACTCTGCCATGTGCCACTTTCAGGTCTCCTCACACTGCTGGTGTGTTGAATTTTTTGACATAGGGTGCTGGCAGATTACGGGCCTCCTATAGCTGCTGCCAGGCCCCTAATCTGCCATAGGCCCCTATATACCGCCTCCTCATGCTGCTGCTAGGTCCAGAGTCTCTCATGGGTCCCTGTACGGCCTCCCATTGCTGCTGTCTCCATCGCCACACTCTGCCATGTGCCACTTTCAGGTCTCCTCACACTGCTGGTGTGTTGAATTTTTTGACATAGGGTGCTGGCAGATTACGGGCCTCCCATAGCTGCTGCCAGGCCCCTAATCTGCCATAGGCCCCTATATACCGCCTCCTCATGCTGCTGCCAGGTCCAGAGTCTCTCATGGGTCCCTGTACGGCCTCCCATTGCTGCTGTCTCCATCGCCACACTCTGCCATGGGCCACTTTCAGGTCTCCTCACACACTGCTGGTGTGTTGAATTTTTTGACATAGGTTGCTGCCAGTTTACGGGCCCCCTATAGCTGCTGCCAGGCCCCTAATCTGCCATGGGTCCCTATATACCGCCTCCTCATGCTGCTGCCAGTTCCAGAGTCTCTCATGGGTCCCTGTACGGCCTCCCATTGCTGCTGTCTCCATCGCCACACTCTGCCATGTGCCACTTTCAGGTCTCCTCACACACTGCTGGTGTGTAGAATTTTTTGACATAGGGTGCTGGCAGATTACGGGCCTCCTATAGCTGCTGCCAGGCCCCTAATCTGCCATAGGCCCCTATATACCGCCTCCTCATGCTGCTGCCAGTTCCAGAGTCTCTCATGGGTCCCTGTACGGCCTCCCATTGCTGCTGTCTCCATCGCCACACTCTGCCATGTGCCACATTCAGGTCTCTTCACACTGCTGGTGTGTTGAATTTTTTGACATAGGGTGCTGGCAGATTACGGGCCTCCTATAGCTGCTGCCAGGCCCCTAATCTGCCATGGGTCCCTATATACCGCCTCCTCATGCTGCTGCCAGGTCCAGAGTCTCTCATGGGTCCCTGTACGGCCTCCCATTGCATCTGTCTCCATCGCCACACTCTGCCATGTGCCACTTTCAGGTCTCCTCACACACTGCTGGTGTGTTGAATTTTTTGACATAGGGTGCTGCCAGATTACGGGCCCCCTATAGCTGCTGCCAGGCCCATAATCTGCCATGGGCCCCTATATACCGCCTCCTCATGCTGCTGCCAGTTCCAGAGTCTCTCATGGGTCCCTGTACGGCCTCCCATTGCTGCTGTCTCCATCGCCACACTCTGCCATGTGCCACTTTCAGGTCTCCTCACACTGCTGGTGTGTTGAATTTTTTGACATAGGGTGCTGGCAGATTACGGGCCTCCCATAGCTGCTGCCAGGCCCCTAATCTGCCATAGGCCCCTATATACCGCCTCCTCATGCTGCTGCCAGGTCCAGAGTCTCTCATGGGTCCCTGTACGGCCTCCCATTGCTGCTGTCTCCATCGCCACACTCTGCCATGTGCCACTTTCAGGTCTCCTCACACACTGCTGGTGTGTAGAATTTTTTGACATAGGGTGCTGCCAGATTACGGGCCCCCTATAGCTGCTGCCAGGCCCCTAATCTGCCATGGGCCCCTATATACCGCCTCCTCATGCTGCTGCCAGTTCCAGAGTCTCTCATGGGTCCCTGTACGGCCTCCCATTGCTGCTGTCTCCATCGCCACACTCTGCCATGTGCCACTTTCAGGTCTCCTCACACTGCTGGTGTGTTGAATTTTTTGACATAGGGTGCTGGCAGATTACGGGCCTCCCATAGCTGCTGCCAGGCCCCTAATCTGCCATAGGCCCCTATATACCGCCTCCTCATGCTGCTGCCAGGTCCAGAGTCTCTCATGGGTCCCTGTACGGCCTCCCATTGCATCTGTCTCCATCGCCACACTCTGCCATGTGCCACTTTCAGGTCTCCTCACACACTGCTGGTGTGTTGAATTTTTTGACATAGGGTGCTGCCAGTTTACGGGCCCCCTATAGCTGCTGCCAGGCCCCTAATCTGCCATGGGTCCCTATATACCGCCTCCTCATGCTGCTGCCAGTTCCAGAGTCTCTCATGGGTCCCTGTACGGCCTCCCATTGCTGCTGTCTCCATCGCCACACTCTGCCATGTGCCACTTTCAGGTCTCCTCACACACTGCTGGTGTGTAGAATTTTTTGACATAGGGTGCTGGCAGATTACGGGCCTCCTATAGCTGCTGCCAGGCCCCTAATCTGCCATAGGCCCCTATATACCGCCTCCTCATGCTGCTGCCAGTTCCAGAGTCTCTCATGGGTCCCTGTACGGCCTCCCATTGCTGCTGTCTCCATCGCCACACTCTGCCATGTGCCACATTCAAGTCTCTTCACACTGCTGGTGTGTTGAATTTTTTGACATAGGGTGCTGGCAGATTACGGGCCTCCTATAGCTGCTGCCAGGCCCCTAATCTGCCATGGGCCCCTATATACCGCCTCCTCATGCTGCTGCCAGGTCCAGAGTCTCTCATGGGTCCCTGTACGGCCTCCCATTGCATCTGTCTCCATCGCCACACTCTGCCATGTGCCACTTTCAGGTCTCCTCACACACTGCTGGTGTGTTGAATTTTTTGACATAGGGTGCTGCCAGATTACGGGCCCCCTATAGCTGCTGCCAGGCCCCTAATCTGCCATGGGCCCCTATATACCGCCTCCTCATGCTGCTGCCAGTTCCAGAGTCTCTCATGGGTCCCTGTACGGCCTCCCATTGCTGCTGTCTCCATCGCCACACTCTGCCATGTGCCACTTTCAGGTCTCCTCACACTGCTGGTGTGTTGAATTTTTTGACATAGGGTGCTGGCAGATTACGGGCCTCCTATAGCTGCTGCCAGGCCCCTAATCTGCCATAGGCCCCTATATACCGCCTCCTCATGCTGCTGCTAGGTCCAGAGTCTCTCATGGGTCCCTGTACGGCCTCCCATTGCTGCTGTCTCCATCGCCACACTCTGCCATGTGCCACTTTCAGGTCTCCTCACACTGCTGGTGTGTTGAATTTTTTGACATAGGGTGCTGGCAGATTACGGGCCTCCCATAGCTGCTGCCAGGCCCCTAATCTGCCATAGGCCCCTATATACCGCCTCCTCATGCTGCTGCCAGGTCCAGAGTCTCTCATGGGTCCCTGTACGGCCTCCCATTGCTGCTGTCTCCATCGCCACACTCTGCCATGGGCCACTTTCAGGTCTCCTCACACACTGCTGGTGTGTTGAATTTTTTGACATAGGTTGCTGCCAGTTTACGGGCCCCCTATAGCTGCTGCCAGGCCCCTAATCTGCCATGGGTCCCTATATACCGCCTCCTCATGCTGCTGCCAGTTCCAGAGTCTCTCATGGGTCCCTGTACGGCCTCCCATTGCTGCTGTCTCCATCGCCACACTCTGCCATGTGCCACTTTCAGGTCTCCTCACACACTGCTGGTGTGTAGAATTTTTTGACATAGGGTGCTGGCAGATTACGGGCCTCCTATAGCTGCTGCCAGGCCCCTAATCTGCCATAGGCCCCTATATACCGCCTCCTCATGCTGCTGCCAGTTCCAGAGTCTCTCATGGGTCCCTGTACGGCCTCCCATTGCTGCTGTCTCCATCGCCACACTCTGCCATGTGCCACATTCAGGTCTCTTCACACTGCTGGTGTGTTGAATTTTTTGACATAGGGTGCTGGCAGATTACGGGCCTCCTATAGCTGCTGCCAGGCCCCTAATCTGCCATGGGCCCCTATATACCGCCTCCTCATGCTGCTGCCAGGTCCAGAGTCTCTCATGGGTCCCTGTACGGCCTCCCATTGCATCTGTCTCCATCGCCACACTCTGCCATGTGCCACTTTCAGGTCTCCTCACACACTGCTGGTGTGTTGAATTTTTTGACATAGGGTGCTGCCAGATTACGGGCCCCCTATAGCTGCTGCCAGGCCCCTAATCTGCCATGGGCCCCTATATACCGCCTCCTCATGCTGCTGCCAGTTCCAGAGTCTCTCATGGGTCCCTGTACGGCCTCCCATTGCTGCTGTCTCCATCGCCACACTCTGCCATGTGCCACTTTCAGGTCTCCTCACACTGCTGGTGTGTTGAATTTTTTGACATAGGGTGCTGGCAGATTACGGGCCTCCCATAGCTGCTGCCAGGCCCCTAATCTGCCATAGGCCCCTATATACCGCCTCCTCATGCTGCTGCCAGGTCCAGAGTCTCTCATGGGTCCCTGTACGGCCTCCCATTGCTGCTGTCTCCATCGCCACACTCTGCCATGTGCCACTTTCAGGTCTCCTCACACACTGCTGGTGTGTAGAATTTTTTGACATAGGGTGCTGCCAGATTACGGGCCCCCTATAGCTGCTGCCAGGCCCCTAATCTGCCATGGGCCCCTATATACCGCCTCCTCATGCTGCTGCCAGTTCCAGAGTCTCTCATGGGTCCCTGTACGGCCTCCCATTGCTGCTGTCTCCATCGCCACACTCTGCCATGTGCCACTTTCAGGTCTCCTCACACTGCTGGTGTGTTGAATTTTTTGACATAGGGTGCTGGCAGATTACGGGCCTCCCATAGCTGCTGCCAGGCCCCTAATCTGCCATAGGCCCCTATATACCGCCTCCTCATGCTGCTGCCAGGTCCAGAGTCTCTCATGGGTCCCTGTACGGCCTCCCATTGCATCTGTCTCCATCGCCACACTCTGCCATGTGCCACTTTCAGGTCTCCTCACACACTGCTGGTGTGTTGAATTTTTTGACATAGGGTGCTGCCAGTTTACGGGCCCCCTATAGCTGCTGCCAGGCCCCTAATCTGCCATGGGTCCCTATATACCGCCTCCTCATGCTGCTGCCAGTTCCAGAGTCTCTCATGGGTCCCTGTACGGCCTCCCATTGCTGCTGTCTCCATCGCCACACTCTGCCATGTGCCACTTTCAGGTCTCCTCACACACTGCTGGTGTGTAGAATTTTTTGACATAGGGTGCTGGCAGATTACGGGCCTCCTATAGCTGCTGCCAGGCCCCTAATCTGCCATAGGCCCCTATATACCGCCTCCTCATGCTGCTGCCAGTTCCAGAGTCTCTCATGGGTCCCTGTACGGCCTCCCATTGCTGCTGTCTCCATCGCCACACTCTGCCATGTGCCACATTCAGGTCTCTTCACACTGCTGGTGTGTTGAATTTTTTGACATAGGGTGCTGGCAGATTACGGGCCTCCTATAGCTGCTGCCAGGCCCCTAATCTGCCATGGGCCCCTATATACCGCCTCCTCATGCTGCTGCCAGGTCCAGAGTCTCTCATGGGTCCCTGTACGGCCTCCCATTGCATCTGTCTCCATCGCCACACTCTGCCATGTGCCACTTTCAGGTCTCCTCACACACTGCTGGTGTGTTGAATTTTTTGACATAAGGTGCTGCCAGATTACGGGCCCCCTATAGCTGCTGCCAGGCCCCTAATCTGCCATGGGCCCCTATATACCGCCTCCTCATGCTGCTGCCAGTTCCAGAGTCTCTCATGGGTCCCTGTACGGCCTCCCATTGCTGCTGTCTCCATCGCCACACTCTGCCATGTGCCACTTTCAGGTCTCCTCACACTGCTGGTGTGTTGAATTTTTTGACATAGGGTGCTGGCAGATTACGGGCCTCCCATAGCTGCTGCCAGGCCCCTAATCTGCCATAGGTCCCTATATACCGCCTCCTCATGCTGCTGCCAGGTCCAGAGTCTCTCATGGGTCCCTGTACGGCCTCCCATTGCTGCTGTCTCCATCGCCATACTCTGCCATGTGCCACTTTCAGGTGTCCTCACACACTGCTGGTGTGTTGAATTTTTTGACATAGGGTGCTACCAGTTTACGGGCCCCCTATAGCTGCTGCCAGGCCCCTAATCTGCCATGGGTCCCTATATACCGCCTCCTCATGCTGCTGCCAGTTCCAGAGTCTCTCATGGGTCCCTGTACGGCCTCCCATTGCTGCTGTCTCCATCGCCACACTCTGCCATGTGCCACTTTCAGGTCTCCTCACACACTGCTGGTGTGTAGAATTTTTTGACATAGGGTGCTGGCAGATTACGGGCCTCCTATAGCTGCTGCCAGGCCCCTAATCTGCCATGGGCCCCTATATACCGCCTCCTCATGCTGCTGCCAGTTCCAGAGTCTCTCATGGGTCCCTGTACGGCCTCCCATTGCATCTGTCTCCATCGCCACACTCTGCCATGTGCCACTTTCAGGTCTCCTCACACACTGCTGGTGTGTTGAATTTTTTGACATAGGGTGCTGCCAGTTTACGGGCCCCCTATAGCTGCTGCCAGGCCCCTAATCTGCCATGGGTCCCTATATACCGCCTCCTCATGCTGCTGCCAGTTCCAGAGTCTCTCATGGGTCCCTGTACGGCCTCCCATTGCTGCTGTCTCCATCGCCACACTCTGCCATGTGCCACTTTCAGGTCTCCTCACACACTGCTGGTGTGTAGAATTTTTTGACATAGGGTGCTGGCAGATTACGGGCCTCCTATAGCTGCTGCCAGGCCCCTAATCTGCCATAGGCCCCTATATACCGCCTCCTCATGCTGCTGCCAGTTCCAGAGTCTCTCATGGGTCCCTGTACGGCCTCCCATTGCTGCTGTCTCCATCGCCACACTCTGCCATGTGCCACTTTCAGGTCTCCTCACACACTGCTGGTGTGTAGAATTTTTTGACATAGGGTGCTGGCAGATTACGGGCCTCCTATAGCTGCTGCCAGGCCCCTAATCTGCCATAGGCCCCTATATACCGCCTCCTCATGCTGCTGCCAGTTCCAGAGTCTCTCATGGGTCCCTGTACGGCCTCCCATTGCTGCTGTCTCCATCGCCACACTCTGCCATGTGCCACATTCAGGTCTCTTCACACTGCTGGTGTGTTGAATTTTTTGACATAGGGTGCTGGCAGATTACGGGCCTCCTATAGCTGCTGCCAGGCCCCTAATCTGCCATGGGCCCCTATATACCGCCTCCTCATGCTGCTGCCAGTTCCAGAGTCTCTCATGGGTCCCTGTACGGCCTCCCATTGCATCTGTCTCCATCGCCACACTCTGCCATGTGCCACTTTCAGGTCTCCTCACACACTGCTGGTGTGTTGAATTTTTTGACATAGGGTGCTGCCAGATTACGGGCCCCCTATAGCTGCTGCCAGGCCCCTAATCTGCCATGGGCCCCTATATACCGCCTCCTCATGCTGCTGCCAGTTCCAGAGTCTCTCATGGGTCCCTGTACGGCCTCCCATTGCTGCTGTCTCCATCGCCACACTCTGCCATGTGCCACTTTCAGGTCTCCTCACACTGCTGGTGTGTAGAATTTTTTGACATAGGGTGCTGGCAGATTACGGGCCTCCTATAGCTGCTGCCAGGCCCCTAATCTGCCATAGGCCCCTATATACCGCCTCCTCATGCTGCTGCTAGGTCCAGAGTCTCTCATGGGTCCCTGTACGGCCTCCCATTGCTGCTGTCTCCATCGCCACACTCTGCCATGTGCCACATTCAGGTCTCTTCACACTGCTGGTGTGTTGAATTTTTTGACATAGGGTGCTGGCAGATTACGGGCCTCCTATAGCTGCTGCCAGGCCCCTAATCTGCCATGGGCCCCTATATACCGCCTCCTCATGCTGCTGCCAGGTCCAGAGTCTCTCATGGGTCCCTGTACGGCCTCCCATTGCATCTGTCTCCATCGCCACACTCTGCCATGTGCCACTTTCAGGTCTCCTCACACACTGCTGGTGTGTTGAATTTTTTGACATAGGGTGCTGCCAGATTACGGGCCCCCTATAGCTGCTGCCAGGCCCCTAATCTGCCATGGGCCCCTATATACCGCCTCCTCATGCTGCTGCCAGTTCCAGAGTCTCTCATGGGTCCCTGTACGGCCTCCCATTGCTGCTGTCTCCATCGCCACACTCTGCCATGTGCCACTTTCAGGTCTCCTCACACTGCTGGTGTGTTGAATTTTTTGACATAGGGTGCTGGCAGATTACGGGCCTCCTATAGCTGCTGCCAGGCCCCTAATCTGCCATAGGCCCCTATATACCGCCTCCTCATGCTGCTGCTAGGTCCAGAGTCTCTCATGGGTCCCTGTACGGCCTCCCATTGCTGCTGTCTCCATCGCCACACTCTGCCATGTGCCACTTTCAGGTCTCCTCACACTGCTGGTGTGTTGAATTTTTTGACATAGGGTGCTGGCAGATTACGGGCCTCCTATAGCTGCTGCCAGGCCCCTAATCTGCCATAGGCCCCTATATACCGCCTCCTCATGCTGCTGCCAGGTCCAGAGTCTCTCATGGGTCCCTGTACGGCCTCCCATTGCTGCTGTCTCCATCGCCACACTCTGCCATGGGCCACTTTCAGGTCTCCTCACACACTGCTGGTGTGTTGAATTTTTTGACATAGGGTGCTGCCAGTTTACGGGCCCCCTATAGCTGCTGCCAGGCCCCTAATCTGCCATGGGTCCCTATATACCGCCTCCTCATGCTGCTGCCAGTTCCAGAGTCTCTCATGGGTCCCTGTACGGCCTCCCATTGCTGCTGTCTCCATCGCCACACTCTGCCATGTGCCACTTTCAGGTCTCCTCACACACTGCTGGTGTGTAGAATTTTTTGACATAGGGTGCTGGCAGATTACGGGCCTCCTATAGCTGCTGCCAGGCCCCTAATCTGCCATAGGCCCCTATATACCGCCTCCTCATGCTGCTGCCAGTTCCAGAGTCTCTCATGGGTCCCTGTACGGCCTCCCATTGCTGCTGTCTCCATCGCCACACTCTGCCATGTGCCACATTCAGGTCTCTTCACACTGCTGGTGTGTTGAATTTTTTGACATAGGGTGCTGGCAGATTACGGGCCTCCTATAGCTGCTGCCAGGCCCCTAATCTGCCATAGGCCCCTATATACCGCCTCCTCATGCTGCTGCCAGTTCCAGAGTCTCTCATGGGTCCCTGTACGGCCTCCCATTGCATCTGTCTCCATCGCCACACTCTGCCATGTGCCACTTTCAGGTCTCCTCACACACTGCTGGTGTGTTGAATTTTTTGACATAGGGTGCTGCCAGATTACGGGCCCCCTATAGCTGCTGCCAGGCCCCTAATCTGCCATGGGCCCCTATATACCGCCTCCTCATGCTGCTGCCAGTTCCAGAGTCTCTCATGGGTCCCTGTACGGCCTCCCATTGCTGCTGTCTCCATCGCCACACTCTGCCATGTGCCACTTTCAGGTCTCCTCACACTGCTGGTGTGTAGAATTTTTTGACATAGGGTGCTGGCAGATTACGGGCCTCCTATAGCTGCTGCCAGGCCCCTAATCTGCCATAGGCCCCTATATACCGCCTCCTCATGCTGCTGCTAGGTCCAGAGTCTCTCATGGGTCCCTGTACGGCCTCCCATTGCTGCTGTCTCCATCGCCACACTCTGCCATGTGCCACTTTCAGGTCTCCTCACACTGCTGGTGTGTTGAATTTTTTGACATAGGGTGCTGCCAGATTACGGGCCTCCTATAGCTGCTGCCAGGCCCCTAATCTGCCATAGGCCCCTATATACCGCCTCCTCATGCTGCTGCCAGGTGCAGAGTCTCTCATGGGTCCCTGTACGGCCTCCCATTGCTGCTGTCTCCATCGCCACACTCTGCCATGTGCCACTTTCAGGTCTCCTCACACTGCTGGTGTGTTGAATTTTTTGACATAGGGTGCTGGCAGATTACGGGCCTCCTATAGCTGCTGCCAGGCCCCTAATCTGCCATAGGCCCCTATATACCGCCTCCTCATGCTGCTGCTAGGTCCAGAGTCTCTCATGGGTCCCTGTACGGCCTCCCATTGCTGCTGTCTCCATCGCCACACTCTGCCATGTGCCACTTTCAGGTCTCCTCACACTGCTGGTGTGTTACATTTTTTGTCATAGGGTGCTGGCAGATTACGGGCCTCCCATAGCTGCTGCCAGGCCCCTAATCTGCCATGGGCCCCTATACCGCCTCCTCATGCTGCTGCCAAGTCCAGAGTGTGTCATGGGTCCCTGTACGGCCTCCCATTGCTGCTGTCTCCATAGCCACACTCTGCCATGTGCCACTTTCAGGTCTCCTCACACTGCTGGTGTGTTCAATTTTTTGACATAGGGTGCTGGCAGATTACGGGCCTCCCATTGCTGCTGCCAGGCACGTAATCTGCCATGGGCCCCCGTACCGACTCCTCATGCTGTGACGTTGCAACAAGGTGGAATTCAACCCTACATATGTTAGACCGCCTTTACGAACAGCGAAAGGCCATCACAGATTTCCTGATGTTAAAAGCGGATAAAGGTACTCCCTGTGTAACTTAGATGTCAGCCATTGGCAGCTCATGCGTGACACCTGCCGCTTGCTCAGGCCCTTTGAGGAGGCCACGCTATTCGTGAGTCGGCAGGACTATGGGATGAACGACGTCATTCCTCTGTTGCACGTCCTGGAACAAATGCTGTTAACAATGGCTGGTCAGGGTGCGGTAGACGTGGCGCACAGATCTCAACGCCACATGACCCCTGTGGGGGCAGGACAGGAAGAAGAGGAGGAGGTAGAGGAGGACATTGGTGCTCAGGAATTATTGAGTGAAATGGGTGGTTTTTCCACTCAGCGGACAGGAGTGGAGGAGCAGGAGCATCTGGTAGAGGAGGAGGAGGAGGAGACAGAGGACCCAGACGCACCGTGGCAGTATGCTGTGGAGATGGAGGCAGGGAGTCCCTCGCATTCCTTGGCACAAATGGCCCATAGCATGCTCGGTTGCTTGCGTAGCGACAGCCGAATAATAACCATCAGACAGAGGGATGACTTTTGGCTGTCCACCTTGTTGGACCCTCGCTACCGGTCCAAAATGGTGGCCTTTTTCACACCTGCTGAGAGGGAGGCCAAAATTACGTACTATAAAAACCACCTATGTAGTCAGTTGGTCTCTGCCTTTGTGCGCCAACGTCCATCCTCAGACACTGTGGGCCCTGTGCGCTCGCGTTCCGCTGGCATGGCAGCAGGGGAGGGGTGGGGTGGTAGGAGCAGTGGCAGCTCCACCAGCAGCGGCTGCCTCAGTCTGCAGTCGATGATGAGTAGCTTTCTTCACCAGCGCAGTGAGGAAACTACTAACCAGCCGCAGCAGCAGCAGCAGCATCAGGTGGACCTGGAGCAGGAGCTCAAACAACAGGCTTGGGCCTACTTGGACAGCACCCTGCCAACCGAGGTAGACAATCCCCTTGACTACTGGGCAACGAAACTTGACCTTTGGCCCCAACTAGCTGAATTTGCCCTTGAAAGGCTGTCATGCCCGGCCAGTAGCGTGGCATCGGAGCGCGTGTTTAGTGCGGCAGGAGGTATTGCAACTCCGCGGAGGACACGACTGTCCACCCAAAGTGTGGAGAGACTCACGTTTGTGAAAATGAATCAGGCGTGGATTAGTCTGGATTTCAAACCACCAGTTCCTGACACAACTGACTAAATCCGCCATGAATCATGCCCCAAACATGTGCCACTTTCAGGTCTCCTCACACACTGCTTGTGTTTTCAATTTTTTGACATAGGGTGCTGGCAGATTACGGGCCTCCCATAGCTGCTGCCAGGCCCCTAATCTGCCATGGGCCCCTATATACCGCCTCCTCATGCTGCTGCCAGGTCCAGAGTCTCTCATGCCATGTGCCACTTTCAGGTCTCCTCACACACTGCTGGTGTGTTCAATTTTTTGTCATAGGGTGCTGCCAGATTACGGGCCTCCTATAGCTGCTACCAGGCCCCTAATCTGCCATGGGCCCCTATACCGCCTCCTCATGCTGCTGCCAGGTCCACAGTCTCTCATGGGTCCCTGTACGGCCTCCCATTGCTGCTGTCTCCATCGCCACACTCTGCCATGTGCCACTTTCAGGTCTCCTCACACACTGCTGGTGTGTTCCATTTTTTGTCATAGGGTGCTGGCAGATTACGGGCCTCCCATTGCTGCTGCCAGGCCTGTAATCTGCCATGGGCCCCCGTACCGCCTGGTCACGCTGCTGCTGGGTCCACAGTGTGACATGGGTCCCTGTACCGCCTCCCATTGCTCCCACTCTGCCATGTGCCACTTTCAGGTCTCCTCACACTCCTGCTGGTTTCCATTTTGTCATAGGTTGCTGGCAGATTACAGGTCTCCCATAGGTGCTGCCAGGCCCCAAATCTGCCATGGGCCCCCGTACCGCCTCGTCACGCTGCTGCTGGGTCCACAGTGTGACATGGGTCCTTGTACCGCCTCCCATTGCTCCCACTCTGCCATGTGCCACTTTCAGGTCTCCTCACACTCCTGCTGGTTTCCATTTTGTCATAGGTTGCTGTTTGGCCTCCCATTGCTGCTGCCTCCACCGCCACACTGTGGCTCCAAACACTGGTTTTGGCCCCGTGACTGGCCAAATGAGTGAAGTGTGCGGTGATTCTAAGATCGACGGCACTCATCTGCATGTCATACTGAGTGACAGTATTATTTCTCTTCCCCAGCAGACTCCAAGGGCATTTAAATTAAAGGTACAGTGTTCTGCACTAATATTAAGTCTCTCTGAAGCCTAGAAACACCCTTTTTTAAGTTAAATTCACAGCGAATTTATTCGACTCGAATCAAATATTGTCCACGAATTCGCCGAATCAGTCGAATCGAATTTTTCATTTCTTCGCTCATCTCTAATTGTAAATAGTGCACCACACATGTGAGGTATTGCTGCAGAATTCAGAGTGAGAGCAATAATTCTAGCACCACATCTCCTGTGTAACTCTAAACTAGTAACCTGTAAATGTTTTTAAAGCACTGCCTATGGATAATTTAATGTACCATAGTACGCAATTTTAAAGCATGACACGTTGGTTATATATTTATTTGCAATAATATCATATGTTATAATTGACTCAAAAATTGGGTATTATATTGCATTTGTATGCACTAAAATTCATTAAAGTGTATGTTTTCCTGAAAATTTGCACTTAACATACCGATGCGCAAATATCATGTTTATTCATATTTATTCTCCACAGCCTCTGCTTAAAAAAACCCTATATATATATATATATATATATATATATATATATATATATATTTCACATTTTGACATGTTACAACCAAAATTGTGAAGTGGATGGAAAATGATAAATGATTTTCAAACTTTTTTAGAAATAAATATCTGAAAAGTGTGGTGTGCATTTGTATTCAGTCCCCTTTATTCTGATACCCCTAACTAAAATCTAGAGGAACCAAATGCCTTCAGAAGTCCCTAATTCGTAAATAGAGTCCACCTGGGTGTAATTTAATCTCAGTATAAATACAGCTGCTCTGCAAAGCCCTCAGAGGTTTGTTAGAGAACATTAGTTAACAAACAGCATCATGAAGAACAAAGAACACAGCAGACAGGTCGGGGATAAAGTTGTGGTGAAATTTAAAGCAGGGTTAGTTTATAAAAAATATCCCAAGCTTTGAACATCTCATGGAGATGTTCAATCCATCATTTGAAAATGGAAAGAGTATAGCACAACTGCAAACCTACCAAGACATGGCTTTGTCCAGCTAAACTGACAGGCCAGAGCAGGAGAGCATTAATCAAAGAAGCAGCCAAGAGGCCCATGGTAACTCTGGATGAGCTGCAGAGATCCACAGCTCAGGTGGGAGAATATGTCCACAGGACAGCTACTAGTTATGCACGGCAAGAAAGCCATTGTTAAAAGAAAGCCATAAAACTTCCCCTTTGCGAAATGTCATGGGGGGGACACAGCAAACATGTGGAAGAAGGTGCTCTGTTCAGATGAGACCAAAATTTAACTTTTTGGCTTAAAAGCAAAACGCTATGTGTGATGGAAAACGAAAACTGCACATCACCCTGAACGCACCATTGCCACCGTGAAACATGGTGGGGGCAGCATCATGTTGTGGGGATGCTTTTCTTCAGCAGGGACAGGAAGCTGGTCAGAGTTGATAGGAACATGGATGGAGCCAAATACAGGGAAATCTTAGAAGAAAACCTGTTAGAGTCTACAAAAGACTTGAGACTGAGGCAGAGGTTCACCTTCCAGCAGGACAACAACCCTAAACATACAGCCAGAGCTACAATGGAATGGTTTAGATTAAAGCATATTCATGTGTTAGAATGGCCCAATCAAAGTCCAGACCTAAATCCAAATGAGAATCTGTGGCAAGACTTGAAAATTGCTGTTCACAGATGCTCTACATCCAATCTGACAGAGCTTGAGCTATTTTGCAAAGAAAAATGGGCAAAAAATGTCCCTCTTTAGATGAGCAAAGCTGGTAGAGCCATCCCCAAAAAGACTTGCAGCTGTAACTGCAGCGAAAATTGGTTCTACAAAGTATTGACTCAGGGGGGCTGAATACAAATGCACACTACACTTTTCAGATATTTATTTGTAAAATAATTTAGAAAACACAAGTGGCAATTATGTGCCACTTTGTGTTGGTCTATCACATAAAACCCCAATAAAATACATTTATGTTTCTGGTTGTAATATGACAAAATGTGGAACATTTCAAGGGGTATGAATACTTTTTCAAGGCACTGTATGTGTAGCTGAGCACTAGGCCGCAAGGAGTAAGCCAGATAAACTGGACTTCCATATGCTACCAACTCCCGTCAGCAGGGGGAGCGGGAGTGCCAGCAGTGCCCAATGGACTGTGAAGCTGACTACAGTGGAAGAAGGGAGTGGAAGCCCTATCAGTGAGAATTATTGTGGGCCTCTACTACTCCATGCTCTAGATGAACCCTCTGCATACTACTATATACCCGTTCTAGCAAACTGCAAAAAAAAACAGATTTCTAGTTCACATATATTGTAATACATGTTTAAGGTGGCCAACTGCATCAAAGTATTCCCTCTATGGCCAGTCACTAACCTGCTGTGCAAAATGTTCCAGTGGATATAGTATAGATACAATTTTGCTCAGGGCAGAAATCGTGAAATTTTGGCATTGATTTTAAAAATATGACCAATCATGCCTTTTATTTAATGATACTGATCATATGAAGCCATTTATTATCACATAGTTGTGTGGCTCCTTTTTATATCATAATGATAGCAGAAATCACCCAGATAGCCCTGATCAAAAGTTTACATACCCTGGAGTGTTTTGCCTTGGTACAGACACACAAGATGACACGCATAGGTTAAAAATGGCAATTAAAAGTTAATTTCCCACATCTGTGGCTTTTTCAATTTCAATTAGTGTCAGTGTATAAATAGTCAATGAGTTTGTTAGCTCTCATGTGGATGCACTGAGCAGGCTAGATACTGAGCCATGGGGAGCAGAAAAGAACTGTCAAAAGACCTGCGTAATAAGGTAATGGAACTTTATAAAGATGGAAAAGGATAAAAATATATCCTAAGACTTGAATATGCCAGTCAGTACTGTTCAATCACTTATTAGGAAGTTAAAAATTCAGGGATCTCTTGATACCAAACCAAGGTCAGGTAGACCAAGAAAGATTGCAGCCACAACTGCCAGAAGAATTGTTCTGGATGCAAAGAAAAACCCACAGATAACCTCAGGAGAAATGCAAGCTACTCTGGAAAAAGAGGTGTGGTTGTTTTAAGGAGCACAATACGATGATACTTGAACAAAAATGAGCTGCATGGTCAAGTTGTCAGCAAGAAGCCTTTACTGCACTAATTCCACAAAAAAACCCAGTTACAATATGCCTGGCAACACCTTGACACACCTCACAGCTTCTGGCACACTGTAATCTGAAGTGACGAGACCAAGCTAGAGCTTTATGGTCACAACTAGAGATGAGCGAATTATTCAAAAATTCGATTCGGCTGATTCGCCGAATTTGAGGAAGAAATTTGATTCGATGCGAATTTATTCGCTGCGAATTTAACTTATAAAAAGGGTTTCTAGGCTTCAGAGAGCCTTTATATTAGTGCAGAACACTGTACCTTTAATTTAAATGCCCTTGGAGATGAGGAAGGAGAAGGAGAAGGATGAGAAGAAGGAGAAGGAGAAGGATGAGAAGAAGGAGAAGGAGAAGGATGAGAAGAAGGAAAAGGATGAGAAGAAGGAGAAGGATGAGAAGAAGGAGAAGGAGAAGGATGAGAAGAAGGAGAAGGATGAGAAGAAGGAGAAGGAGAAGGATGAGAAGAAGGAGAAGGATGAGAAGAAGGAGAAGGATGAGAAGAAGGAAGAAGGATGAGAAGAAGGAGAAGGATGAGAAGAAGGATGAGAAGAAGGAGAAGGATGAGAAGAAGAAGGATGAGAAGAAGAAGAAGGATGAGAAGGATGAGAAGAAGAAGAAGGATGAGAAGAAGAAGAAGGATGAGAAGAAGAAGAAGGATGAGAAGAAGGAGAAGGATGAGAAGAAGAAGAAGGATGAGAAGAAGAAGAAGGATGAGAAGAAGGAGAAGGATGAGAAGAAGAAGAAGGATGAGAAGAAGAAGAAGGATGAGAATAAGAAGAAGGATGAGAAGAAGGAGAATTCCAAGCCGGCAAAAAGTGTATCTGCAGAGCTCCGCTATTTCTTAGCGGAGCTCTGCAGATACACTTAGCGGAGCTCTGCAGATACACTTTTTGCCGGCTTGGAATTCTTCTTATTTTCATCCTACTTCTTCTTCTTCTTCTTCATCCTCATCCTCTTCTTCTGAGGATGAGGATGAGGATGATGAAGAAGAAGAAGAAGAAGTAGGATGAAAATAAGAAGAATTCCAAGCCGGCAAAGAGTGTATCTGCAGAGCTCCGCTAAGTGTATCTGCAGAGCTCCGCTATTTCTGACAGTTCTCTGACATTCACTCCATACAGCGGTTGAAACATTGTATCTATTTGTTTCCATAAATGGAAACAAATAGATACAATGTTTCAACCGCTGTATCTATCTGCAGAGCTCCGCTAAGTGTATCTGCAGAGCTCCGCTATTTCTGACAGTTCTCTGACATTCACTCCATACAGCGGTTGAAACATTGTATCTATTTGTTTCCATAAATGGAAACAAATAGATACAATGTTTCAACCGCTGTATGGAGTGAATGTCAGAGAACTGTCAGAAATAGCGGAGCTCTGCAGATACACTTAGCGGAGCTCTGCAGATACACTTTTTGCCGGCTTGGAATTCTTCTTATTTTCATCCTACTTCTTCTTCTTCTTCATCCTCATCCTCATCCTCTTCTTCTTCTTCTGAGGATGAGGATGAGAAGAATGAGAAGGATGAGAAGAAGGAGAAGGAGAAGGATGAGAAGAAGGAGAAGGATGAGAAGAAGGAGAAGGAGAAGGATGAGAAGAAGGAGAAGGATGAGAAGAAGGAGAAGGATGAGAAGAAGGAGAAGGATGAGAAGAAGGATGAGAAGAAGGAGAAGGATGAGAAGAAGGATGAGAAGAAGGAGAAGGATGAGAAGAAGAAGGATGAGAAGAAGAAGAAGGATGAGAAGGATGAGAAGAAGAAGAAGGATGAGAAGAAGAAGAAGGATGAGAAGAAGGAGAAGGATGAGAAGAAGAAGAAGGATGAGAAGAAGAAGAAGGATGAGAAGAAGGAGAAGGATGAGAAGAAGAAGAAGGATGAGAATAAGAAGAAGGATGAGAATAAGAAGAAGGATGAGAAGAAGGAGAATTCCAAGCCGGCAAAAAGTGTATCTGCAGAGCTCCGCTATTTCTTAGCGGAGCTCTGCAGATACACTTAGCGGAGCTCTGCAGATACACTTTTTGCCGGCTTGGAATTCTTCTTATTTTCATCCTACTTCTTCTTCTTCATCCTCTTCTTCTTCTTCTGAGGATGAGGATGAGGATGATGAAGAAGAAGAAGAAGAAGAAGAAGTAGGATGAAAATAAGAAGAATTCCAAGCCGGCAAAGAGTGTATTCTTTTCATTCTTCTTCTTCTTCTTTTCATTCTTCTTTTCATTCTTCTCATTCTTCTTCTCATTCTTCTTTTCATTCTTCTTCTCATTCTTCTTTTCATTCTTCTTCTTCTTTTCATTCTTCTTTTCATTCTTCTCATTCTTCTTTTCATTCTTCTTTTCATTCTTCTTCTCGTTCTTCTTTTCATTCTTCTTCTTTTCATTCTTCTTTTCATTCTTCTTCTTCTTCTTTTCATTCTTCTTCTTCTTCTTTTCATTCTTCTTTTCATTCTTCTCATTCTTCTTTTCATTCTTCTCATTCTTCTTCTCATTCTTCTTTTCATTCTTCTTCTCATTCTTCTTCTCATTCTTCTTTTCATTCTTCTTCTTCTTTTCATTCTTCTTTTCATTCTTCTCATTCTTCTTTTCATTCTTCTTCTCATTCTTCTTTTCATGAAGAAGAAAAGAAGAATGAGAAGAATGAAAAGAAGAATGAGAAGAATGAAAAGAAGAATGAGAAGAAGAATGAAAAGAAGAATGAAAAGAAGAATGAGAAGAATGAAAAGAAGAAGGAAAAGAAGAATGAAAAGAAGAAGAAGAATGAAAAGAAGAATGAAAAGAAGAAGAAGAATGAAAAGAAGAAGAAGAAGAATGAAAAGAAGAATGAAAAGAAGAAGAAGAATGAAAAGAAGAAGAAGAAGAATGAAAAGAAAAAGAAGAAGAATGAAAAGAAGAATGAAAAGCAGAAGAAGAATGAAAAGAAGAAGAAGAATGAAAAGAAGAATGAGAAGAATGAAAAGAAGAAGAAGAAGAATGAAAAGAAGAATGAAAAGAAGAAGAAGAATGAAAAGAAGAAGAATGAAAAGAAGAATGAAAAGAAGAAGAAGAAGAAGAATGAAAAGAAGAATGAAAAGAAGAATGAGAAGAATGAAAAGATTCTTCTTCTTCTTCTTTTCATTCTTCTTTTCATTCTTCTTCTTCTTTTCATTCTTCTTCTTCCTCTTTTCATTCTTCTTTTCATTCTTCTCATTCTTCTTTTCATTCTTCTCATTCTTCTTCTCATTCTTCTTTTCATTCTTCTTCTCATTCTTCTTTTCATTCTTCTGCTTCTTTTCATTCTTCTTTTCATTCTTCTCATTCTTATTTTCATTCTTCTTTTCATTCTTCTTCTCATTCTTCTTTTCATTCTTCTTCTTTTCATTCTTCTTTTCATTCTTCTTCTCATTCTTCTTTTCATGAAGAAGAAAAGAAGAATGAGAAGAATGAAAAGAAGAATGAAAAGAAGAAGAAGAAGAATGAAAAGAAGAATGAGAAGAAGAATGAAAAGAAGAATGAAAAGAATAATGAGAAGAATGAAAAGAAGAATGAGAAGAATGAAAAGAATAATGAAAAGAAGAAGAATGAAAAGAAGAAGAAGAATGAAAAGAAGAATGAAAAGAAGAAGAAGAAGAATGAAAAGAAGAAGAAGAAGAATGAAAAGAAGAATGAAAAGAAGAAGAAGAATGAAAAGAAGAAGAATGAAAAGAAGAATGAAAAGAAGAAGAAGAATGAAAAGAATGAAAAGATTCTTCTTCTTCTTCTTTTCATTCTTCTTTTCATTCTTCTTCTTCTTTTCATTCTTCTTCTTCTTCTTCTCATTCTTCTTTTCATTCTTCTCATTCTTCTTTTCATTCTTCTCATTCTTCTTCTCATTCTTCTTTTCATTCTTCTTCTCATTCTTCTGTTCATTCTTCTTCTTCTTTTCATTCTTCTCATTCTTCTTTTCATTCTTCTTTTCATTCTTCTTCTCATTCTTCTTTTCATGAAGAAGAAAAGAAGAATGAGAAGAATGAAAAGAAGAATGAGAAGAAGAATGAAAAGAAGAATGAGAAGAATGAAAAGAAGAAGTATTCCAGTACAGCAAAAAGTGTATCTGCAGAGAGCTCCGCTATTTCTGACAGTTCTCTGACAGTTCCTTCACATTTACAGCGATTGAAACATTGTATCTATTTCCGAATAAAAACATCTGTATCCTAAATGGAAACAAATAGATACAATGTTTCAACCACTGTATATGTGAAGGAACTGTCAGAGAACTGTCAGAAATAGCGGAGCTCTCTGCAGGGACACTTTTGCCGGCTGATCGGGAAAAATCCGATTCGCGCACCCGAAGTATGCTAATATTCGGATTCGCCGCGAATCGAATTTTTCCTGAAATTCGAAACGAATTCCACTTCGCCTGGTTCGATTCGCTCATCTCTAGTCATAACCATAAGCGATATGTTTGGAGAGGGGTTAACAAGGTCTATAACGGCAAGGATACCATCTCCACTATGAAGCATGGTGGTGGCTAACTGATGTTTTGGGGGTCTGTGAACTCTAAAGGAACATGGAATCTTGTGAAAATTGATTACAAGATGAATACAGCATGTTATCAGAAGATACTGGCAGGCAATTTGCATTCTTCTGCATGAAAGCTGCACATGGGACACTCTTGGACTTTCCGGCACAATGACCCTAAGCACAAGGCCAAGTTGACCTTCCAGTGGTTACAGCAGAAAAAGGTGAAGGTTCTGGAGTGGCCATCACAGTCTCCTGACCTTAATATCATTGAACCACTCTGGGGAGATGTCAAACTCTCAGCTCATGCAAAGACGACCAAAGACTTTGCATGACATGGAGGCATTTTGCCAACATGAATGGACAGCTATACCACTTGCAAGAATAGACAACTATTACAAAAGACTGACACTGTAATTGATGCTAAAGGTGGCAAAACACAGTATTAAGAACTAAGGGTATGCAGACTTTTGAACATTTCATTTGTTTACTTGGTGCCATGTTTTGTTTTATGATTGTGCCATTCGGTTATGGCCTACAGTTGAATATGAATCCCATAATAAAAGAAATGTGTTCAGGTCTGGCCACTGACCTGCAATACAACAGAAGTAAGAAGTAAGACAAGTAAAATAATCCATCAGGTGCAAAAGTAGTGTGACCACATGTTAACACTGAAATTTCTGGATGAACCCTCTGCACACTGCTATACACTTTCTAGCAAACATTGCAAAAAAAAACAAAAAAAAAACAGGGATTTATAGTTCACATATATTGCAATACATGTTTAAACTCACCAAATGCGTCAAAGTAATCCCTCTATGGCCAATCCTTGTATGTTATATACCGTCCTATACATGATATATACATGTAGAAGCTAGAAAGTGGTAAGGCTATTGCATTGTACTATAGGAACATTTGTAGTTTTTTCGTGCTTTGAAAAGTAGCAGAGATTTTTTACAATGTGATTGCCTCAGGTACTAAATTATTGTTTTGTTTATAGTGATAAAACGTCTCTGAAACAATTGACGCCAGAGAATTATTGCTTATCAAACTGGAAAAAAAACTCTGATGATAAAACAATTAATAACATAAAGGCAGAAGCTGACTCCTGCTAATGTTTGATTGCATAAAACCTCTTTTGCCTTTCAGATGCAATACTTTTTTTTTATTCTCATTTTTTCACTTATTGTTTTTAGTCCCTATTTACTTTTTGCACCTGTGTATGCATGCCTCTAAATTTTCTATCACTTCTCATTATTGCTATATCATAGGTGAGGTTCCTAACTGTGGTTGCTTTTCAGGGGCTTGGACTCTGCACAGTGCACTTTTCACTCACCTGTCTCTTAAAATTTTGTGAGTGGTTTACCTACATCAATTTTTAATCGGCTGATAATGATTTTTATTCCCCTGCCACCAACAGACCTTCATCTCCATTATTAAGCCAAGGGGGTGGGGCAAAACATGTTGCAGTTGTGGTCTGGATCAATCAAACTGAGGCTGCTTTTACCTGCTAACCACTCGTACCGGGTGAGGTGTGTGGCAGTCGGAATATCTCTTCCTATTTTTGCAGTATGCTTTGGGCCTGGACGGACCTTTCCTCAGCCTGCACCCCCACTAGTCAGTGGTCCCAACTCATCAGACCTTGACAGCCTGAGAGAGGACCCTTAAGCATTTATCATGGGTCAAATTTAGTTGAAAATTTCAAATTAACACAATATGAATTAAATTTTCGAAAGCTGTCTAGTATACAATCCATTCCTATATCTAAATACATGTTATGTAAAATACATTATTTAGTGTTTAAAACATTTATTATTTCCTGGATTATTAGAAATGCATCTAAAGCTTCCTTTTGTTATGGCCTGGGGCCATTCTCCTCTGACCTCAATCTGTTTTCTTACATTCAGTTCAAGATGTAACTTTTACTAAGTACACAAACAAATATTCTAAAAATATAGTAATATGATCATCAGCCATGGAATCTTTGTTCTTCTTTCCTCCCACAGACTTAAGACTTAAAAGAGTGTCATGGGTGAGGTCCTTCTTCTTGAAAGTACTTAAAACAAAATCTGTAAACCAAGTTTTAGGGAGAGGGTGTATATTTCCTGTTTTTGAATTTGGAGAAATTATTATTGCATAGCTGAATTTCTCAATCTGTTTGTCCCAGAGGAACCTTTGAAATATTTTTTCGGGACCCCCCCCCCCCCAAAACCTTTATATTGGGAGTCAATTGAAAGAATGTCCCTCTTACAGACAACTAAAGATAATATTGGTTTCATGTAACTGGCTCTGTCAAGTGGAGTTGGCCCCAGAATTATGGAGACACAATCAAATGGGAGGTCAGTAAACCAAAGCTCAAGGAATCCCTGTAACCTCTGGAAGAACCCTAGGGTTCCATGGAACTCTGTTTGAGAATGGCTGTTCTGTAACCTCTGGAGGAACCCTAGGGTTCTATGGAACCCTGTTTGAGAATGGCGGTTCTGTAACCTCTGGAAGAACCCTAGGTGTCACGATCAGGCGTCAGGCTCAAAGACCAGTTGCTATAGCAGTGGAAAGGCTTACCTGAAACCAGCAGGATAGGTACACAGGCAGGTCACCGTGGTGGAGGAGTGGGATCACCCGAGGTGTGGAGTCTAAGTACCAACTGGTGTTCACCAGAGCTCCTAATGGTGGAGATGGATTTTGCTGCGTGTTAGCACTAGGTCGCCCCACCAGGAGGTGAGCAAGCGGAAGTCCAGTAGCGTAAACAGGTAAGGATCAAACAGAAGCGTGTCAGTAAACAAGCCAAAGAAGGTAAGGAGCAGTCACAGGTTGGGATCAGGCAGAAGCGTAGTCGAGAACAAGCCAAGGGTCAATAACGAGTGTAGCAAAATATGGATAATAATAGAGAACACAAGGAGCACGAAACTGGCTGGAGAGCACAATAATCTGGCAAACAGGAAGTGCAGAGACATGGCTTATATCAGGAAGTTCATGGGAGAAGCAAGGGGTTCAAGGTTCATGATAAACAAGGTCAAGGTAGGATCATCCAAATAATTGTCAAGGGAGCTGTCCAGCATTCCAGGTGGCTCAGCAAGAAGAAACATTGCCACTCACAGCAGAAGGCCCAGGTTTGGACCCAGGCTCTGACACAAGGGTTCCATGGAACCCTGTTTGAGAATGGCTGTTCTGTAACCTCTGGAAGAACCCTAGGGTTCCATGGAACCCTGTTTGAGAATGGCTGTTTTGAAACCTCTGGAAGAACCCTGTTTGAGAATGGCTGTTCTGTAACCTCTGGAAGAACCCTAGGGTTCCATGGAACCCTGTTTGAGAATGGCTGTTCTGAAACCTCTGGAAGAACCCTAGGGTTCCATGGAACTCTGTTTGAGAATGGCTGTTCTGTAACCTCTGGAGGAACCCTAGGGTTCCATGGAACTCTGTTTGAGAATGGCTGTTCTGTAACCTCTGGAGAAACCCTAGAGTTCCATGGAACCACGGTTGAGAATGGCTGTTCTATAGTGTTTTACAAGGATCCCTGATTCATTCCCACTAGTTCCTGTGCCACAGGAGTGTACAACAGAATGACCTTACTAGTTTCATATACATACCGTATATAGAGTAGGGTCAGTTTAGGGAAAACTACTTTCCACCTAAACTACATTCTCTCACCTAGTAAGCAGATTCCCATATCTATGTAAACAATATCTATTTTAACTAGAGCATCAGCAAAACCTCTCCTAGCCCAGTTGAAGAATCCCCCATGATGTACTGCATTGTTTTGGAATATTGGGCCAGCCAACAGCCGTCTGGGTGGGTACATTCTCCCCCCTGCAGACCTCTCTCAGTAGAGGTTGGTGACAGTGCATCTTCTTAAACCAACTTCCAGTTTACCTGCAATCATTGCAGATATGTAAGGGAAGCAAGTTACAATATAAGCAATCAAAAGGAAATCTCTGTGGCTCTGATAGGTCACATGACTAAGCTGCAAAGGAATTTGGTAAAGGAAGTCTTCCTCTGCCAGTGCTGCATCTTTTCGTGTTTTAATTTCTGTTGAAGCATTTTTCAATAAGGTATGTCTCATTTTATGATATGGGATTCAGAACTGGGTGTAAACAGGTGCTTCGAAGGGGTTTACTGTATTATGTGTATTTCTATATGTTTTTGACTATCGTGGTTCTGAATACTTTGGCTGCACCTCTTTGTAGGCTACTGTATATATGTGAGTTAATTGCACTGTTTAGTTATGTTTCCCTGCAGAGTTGGTAAGTCCTGAGAAGCAAGGGTTAACTCTGCTGGTTAGGTTTTCCCAAACTCTTTAGGAAGTACCGCCTTCTTCTGAGGCAAACAATTAATAGGTTTTGCTGAATATGCTGAGTTTTGCTCATCTCAGGTGTTCCAGGGATATGGATTCATGCCACTGTTTAATGCACTAATGGACTTGTAGTCTGTGTCATCCCAAATTATCAGGATGTCATCGATGTACCGGGCATAGAGGACCAAGTTCACCCCAAAGGCATTATAGGTCCAAATGAAAAATTGTTCCCAATATACCATGAATAAGTTTGTATAAGGAGGGGCGAACCTGGTCCCCATGGCTAGAGGCAATCATGGAAGATGCTCAACTTGGGAGACATTTTTGCAAGGTGTGCTGGTGTGAGGTCTAAATGTTAGTCTGGACGTTCAGGACGTTCAAATTACATTTGAAGCTTTCTTGGCACAGGGCCGGTTGGGTATAAAATAAAATACACAATTTTCATGTATATTAATTATTCACATCCTGTACATTTTTATAGGTTCCCAAGCCAGTTGCCATTTGGTCCTTTGTGTGAAACTGTATGTCTTCTCATGAGCGTGGCCATTCCTTTGCCCACCTGTTACAGTAGTCCTCTTCACCATCTGTTTATTGGCACCAGCTCTAAATGCTCTGAAGCATGTATTGACTGCACGCCTTTTTTGTTTGCTTGCTTTTTTGTTTTTATGTACTAATTTTGTACCTATATACTTCTTCCCCTTTGTCGTTAACATCTGTAGGTTTTCTGTTTCATCATCTAGTAGATTGTATTCTCCATTCTGTCTGTCCATTGCCAGTCTATAGCTATATTTACACATTTTTATTTATAATTTTTTTTCTCATCCTTTCTTTTTTTTTTATAGAACAGTCACGGATCAGTGACACCATCTGATGGGGCCTCCATTGCAGAAATTGGTCAATTGTGACCAACCGGAGAGGAATCAGAAGTGGACGAGTGATGCACTTCCAGTCTGCAGAGGCTCCAGGCTTGTGTTCCAGTGGCCGTCGACCATGATGAAAGCTCTCCTAGCAGGCACCTATCAAGGTTTCCATCAGTGAGTATATATAATGATCATGCTTTGTAGAAATATAATTTTGCTACAACAGCATAGTGTACCGGCATCATCATTTTTGGTCAGTGCATTTACTATTTGTCATTTATTACTTTTCTTATTGGTCCTTACGTGGTTATTTAGGGATGACTCTGCCCATTCTAGTCAGGCCAGCGGGACATTATTTGGCTTTATATACATATAAATATAGACCTGCCTATGGCATAGGGGGATTAGAATAGCTTTAGAGAAGGAGGTACGCTTCTGAAACGCGTCAGTTGCCAGTCCAGCAGGGTTGCATTACATATGCGATTCCTAGCGCTGTGGCATCTTGTGGTTTTTTTTTGTGATTTTATTCTCTAATCTTGTGGGTATTCATTTAGCATCAATTCTGTTTTATGAACAGTAAATCATTGGTAGTGCACTAGGCATTTGCGCACTCCTGTTTGTCCTTTTTGTAGTTGCTACAGTATTTCCCCATCTGAGGAGGTCTGCATCAACTACACATTTCCAACAAAGCTCATAATCATATACCATCTTGGCCCCTTATTTCATTTGTGGAACTCTGAGCCCTGGCAGAAACTGTGTTCTATTGAAGACATTTTGTTGAATTGTTCATTTGTTTAAACAACTTCAGTAAAAGGATGTTTATTGTTATTTACCTCGGCCTAGTCTGAAGTTATTTGAGGACAGTCTTAAAGGGGTGCATGCATGTATAGCGTATAACAAGAACAGGGATTATTAAGGGGACAGAATGAGTTAGAGATGATGCAATACAAATGTCTACCATGCAGTTAAGCTATTAGGAGGAGGCTATGTTGCCATTGCCAATGACTACAGTACTAGTGTCGTGTGAATAAGCAACTAGCCGGTTGGGAATTGATGACTTGGCATAGGTGACAAAAGGTCCTGGTAGTGATGGAGTTTGTGTGCTTAGGCTCCTTCCCTAGCAAATGGAACCCCAATACTAGGTCCAATTAGTGGCATGGAGCATCATAGGGACCCAGCCTGGAAGTCACGGAAGATGGTGTGAATAGGAGAGATTAAGCACAGTGTTATACAAACTTCCTAGTATTGAAATGTATAAATCATTGTAGTTAGAAGTGAAGTGACAGGTTACTGGGCTGGTGGAGTCCAGTACAGGCTCAACTATACCAACTCAGAAATGCTGCACAATACAGTTATGAACTGTAAGAAGGAATTGTAGTCTGTAGTGAACTGTGCCACAAACTACAAGATGTTAATTATGCTTTCTATGGAGAAGCATTGCTTTTAAGTTGGAGTGCTGCATTAATGCCAACCTTGCATTAAACGGCACCTACTTGCATCCAGTAAACCCTGTCTACATGGGGACTCAGCTAACCCCCAATTCCAGCACAAACACTGTACCAGCAATAAAAGAATGCCAGGAGCCATCCCTGCTTAGTGTACATACAGTAAATTCCATGATTCCTACTACACATGAGTACTAACATGACCCTCAGAAAGGGCATAGGTAAGAACAAAATTGCGTGCATATGGCATATGTGTATTTTTTTGTAAACATTGTAATCTCTGCACAAGACGGTGTGTGAGTTAAGCTGGTCATACATAGATAAAATTTTTGCAAGGACTGGTCAAATTTTGATCTCTGTATGGGGGAGTAGGTTGTACAGAAGTCAATTTAAAGATCAATTTCTGTACAACCGCCCTGTTGGATTTTCCTCACTTGATCACCGCTGCAGGCCATAGCCTGCAATGCTGATTCATGTATTCTGATGCCAGGGAAGTCTCCCAGCTTTCAGAACACAAATTCCCCCCATAGCTCAATATTCCAGAGTAGCCAATTACATTATCCTTTCCATTCTCCCAGATATTTCTGCTTGGTGACCAAGCTGACCACACGCTTTACATTTTCTATACAAATTCCTTTAGATTTACCAACAACTACATAGTATGAAGGTCTACTTTCACAATCCATTAAATTTATATCCAGCTATGTTGGCTCTCACATTTCATAGCTGTTCGTTAATCTAAATAAGATTTCTGATGGGTGAGACCAGCGCAAGATAATCCTCTTATCCTTCATCAATATGTACGCCTCAGTTATTTTCATCATAGAGGATGATTGATTTTTTTACATGGCCTATTTTTTTTTAATTATGTGTATTAGATTATATATGTCATCATTTCATCCTAATTCATAGTAAAAATAATGATTACAGTCATTGATTATTAGATTTAAAATTATTAACTTTTTCTCCCAGCTACATATATGGACAGCAAAATGCTGGTTATTAGTAAAGTGGAATTACTCCTCATGGTCAGATGTGTTTAAAAGCCCATTCAACTCCATTTCCCACACCTTCCTGGTTGCCTGGACATGGTCAGGGAAGATGAGTTTTTCAGCTTCCTTCTTCCAGCATGCAGCTTCTACAAAACATCCAGCTACTGCAGGGAGCCCCCAGAGCTACCCTAGACTTCACTGAGAGGGATGCTGTTTATTACAATAATTGCAAGTAGCTGTCAGTATTCTGAACAGTTTTATTAGAGAAGTGATTCTCGGCTAAACTTTCCAATGTTAAAGTGGCCATGTCGTCACGCATCACAGCCGCCAACTGGAATGTTCGAATTCCTTGTATGCTGCAGCCTTTGTTTTAATGCATGGTACAGATAATTCATTATTGTTAGTGTAACACTTGTTTTAATAAAAATACCCTTTAACCTATTTTCTACACTATGAGGCTAGTTTTTTTTCTTTGTTCCCTGGCTATGTGAATGGGAGTTGGTGCAGTCTGAAGCTTCCTCTTCTTCCTTGCATAAACTGGCCATGGATGTCCAGTAAAAAGCTCATATTTATCTCTGCTCTGTTCCCACCAAATTCTCTCACAAGTCTTGGAGAGGGAATGTTGCACAATACAGTGTAGGTCAGATACCAGATAGGAGACTGAAGTGACGAGGTTGGCCTCTCTTGTATCTCCAGCCTGGGGCCCACTGAAGGTGGAACAGGAAGAACACGAGTTCCAGCAAGTGTTGGAAGGAGAACCTGCAGAAGGAGATGTGGTCTGAGGAGGACTGGTGAAACATGGGGTCAGGAGCACTAGCTGTGCACAGCGGTCCAGCTGAAGTTAAAGGGGCACTCCACGTGCGCTGCAGGTCCTGGGCGTATGACTTTTCAGAGCTCCCAGCAATCTTGAGACAGGAATGCACTGTGATGAGTATAGTTGGTAAGGATGACAGCCAGGCAGGCACTCGAATGAGACTTGAGACAGTGTGGTCACGAGGATAACCAAGGTCAGCAGTGAGCAAGCAGTGAAGTACAGAATTGTAAGCAGGGACGTAGTTAGAAGAAGATCCGAGGTCAGGATCTGGCATCAGGAGAGTAGCAGAATCCAAGGTCAGGACAGTATCAAGTCAGGTCAGCAACACGGGAAATCACAGGGTGCGAGTAGGACACGGGGAACAGCTAAAAGACCAGTCAGCACTTGAGCAAGAGTAACGTCTCTCGCCTTGTGGGCTTTAATCCCAAGAGGCCATATATATGACTACCAAAATGTAAACAATGCTATGCCAAGAACACACACCCTGCACAGTCCTGGAACAGTTACCGGCATGTAACGGAAAGCTCCCGACCTCTACTTGTGATCGGGAGCTTTCCAAACAAGTGACCGTTGTAACAGCCATTCACGTCGGTCACATGACCAAAATGCCCGCCTCTGCCTCCCAGCATCTGAAGCCTTTTTAAAGGGCTGGGAGGAGCCAGTGGAAAAGAGTTAAAGTGGTTGTAAACCTCAAACATGAAGGGCACTAAGGGTCATTTCAGTCTGCTACTTAGTTCCTTTGCTATCAGCTTGAATCACTTCTGACAAGTTTTCCTGACACCAAGAGAACAATGTTGACAGGGGAGGGACCTCCAGCAGATTGACAGCCTCAGCTCTGTTCCTGTGAGCTATATGAAGGGGGTGTGTCTCCTCCCTCCAATCAGCTCTCAGAGCTCTCCTCACTGATGTAACTTTAGCTCCCCTCCCCCTGCTTTTCAGAGCTGAGAGATCCTGTGTAAATTCTGCACTTTAAATGGATGTAGGGGAAAGATGGCTGTAGACAAACAGGTACAACTCATGTAGGAGGATTTGTTTCATCTCTATGTATCACCTGAGGCCAGTCATTTCACTGGGTATATGTAAGGATTTACAACCACTTTAAATAGGCAGTGTGTCTCCCACTGGCACTGTGGACTCGCTCATGAGTGTGCCTGGCAACGATTCTAAGGGCAATGATGTGCGCATGTGCATGCCTGAGCTCCAGGCCTCTCACAGGAATTCCCTGACAGTGTATTTGATTATTATGGACTTTGTACATGCACTTAGATTGATCACAGATTGTTTTGAGTGTTTTAACAATCACGCATGTTGGTGTGAAAGGCATATTATCACCATTTTATCACATTATGCTAATGCTGGATATAGAATTGTATGCTGTAACTGTTTCACTTTTTACTATATTTTTTTAGCGCTGCACTGCTGGATTTAATATTATAATGGATTTTGTATCAAACATTTCGGTGCTAGATGCTGAAATTTTGTACACAATTTTGTTTTTTATATTCTGCAGTGCATACCTGTTTTTTTTGTCATCCTGAGCCTGTTTTGCATAATTGCTTCTAACTTTGCACCAATTTAGTAACCTGTAAATTACAGTTAGGGCTAGTTTAATCTAGTGTTAGCCTTCTAAAAAGCAATCTGTGGTAGATCAATCTTGAGAGGGCTTTTGACAGGCAGTGAGGAGGTGTTATGTCTCCTCTTTGCTGCTTGTTGTAACCTCTAAAAACCCACATCTCTGCACTTCACCTGCATGCATTGCACGTGGTTGAGGGGTAGTTGCAGTACAGCCGAGTGTGAGCATTGCGGATGCAAAACATCACTCTGACAGCACATGTATATTCACCCCCCAAAGAGGGAAGTTCTGCTTTTCCTGATCCCCCCACCACCACCACCACCTCCTCCACTATAGAGCGCATGCCTATTTCGGACATGTACCCACTCTGCTTCGGTTTGGGGCACAGGTCCCAGGAGGCTGTAGGTCCATTGAGAAAGTGCAGAGCTACCCTACCACCAGTGTAACAAGACCTTACTGATCATTCAGCCGATTACCTATTCTGGTAAATTAGTTTCATCTAGACCTGAGCAAATTACAGTTTGGGACTGCTAAGCGGGAGATGAAATGTATTGATGGCAAATGTAAAGTTAGATATTTCTATTGAATATTTATACTGTATGATGGTGTTGCTTCCGACAAATTGAATTCCAGAAGCAAAGTAATCCAACCAAAGTAAACAAGCTATTTCTTATACAAGAAAATTTTAAATCTTGAATTCAATACCTGGAAAAGTTTCAAATGACAGACAAACTGCAAAATAAAATAAATTATTGTTGATTTTTCTGTACAAATATCATACAGGCATGACTACCAAGCAACTTCTCCCACAATTACTGTGCGAATAATAGAATAGCAAGGAGAATTTTTAAAGTGTTACTAAACCCAGTACCCAGCATTCACTATATCTGGTCTCCCGCAGTACACAGAACATGGAAATGCAATTATTTTAGTAAATATAAACTGCTCTAGGAGGATGCAGAACCCCTGACCCTCTGTCTGGACAGTGCTGATTGGTGCTGTGCTGATCACATGCACTCTCCCAAAAAAAAAAAAAAAAAAAAAAAAAAACCTCTCTAGCAATACACACTAAACTGAGCATGTGCATGTGGCTACGGGTTCAGTCTGACTTTTCAGGTGGACATTTGAACAAGAGGAGGGGCAGAGAAAACATGATCAAATGGCATTTTTACACAATGCAGAGGATTAACCCCTTAGGTTCCACAGTGAGTATAACAAGCATGCTTTACTGCAGATACAGACTGATTTTACTGTTGTGGGTTTAGTAACACTTTAAAGGTAAACTCCAGAAAAAAGTACAAATATACAACTAAAATAAGCTTTTTCAATACCTGATGGAATATTCACAATTCCTCGAGCTATAGCTTAGATCAGTGCAAATGTACATTGATACAAAATGCTGATTATTTCAGGAAATGTATTATACAGTAACATATAGCATATGTGCCCTTCTAGTAAGCCCCCTGATTTTTAAATAGAGCACTGACCCTGTCCTATCTCCTATGCTCCTTAAAATTTACCTATACCCCCCCCCCCCTTCCCAGATGTAATATTTTGCAGTTGATCATTCCTTAACCACTTGCCCTCCTGAGGATTTACCCCCCCCCCCTTTCTGACCAGGCCATTGTTTGCAATATGGCACTGCGTTACTTTAACTGACAATTGCGTGGTCATGCAATGCTGCACCTAAATGAAATTTATGTCCTTTTTCCCGCAAATGGTGCTTTCTTTCAGTGGTATTTGATCGCCTGTGCATTTTTAATTTTTTGCGCTGATTATAAAATGTGAGCTTGGCTTCAATTTGTTAGCAGGTCTAAATCTGCTAGTACATTCCCCTCCCCCTCCCAGACTGACAATGCTGCTGTCTGCTGTGTCCTGTATTCATTCCTCCAGAGTTGTGTCTCACTAGTACAGGTGGTGTATTACTTGCCAGATCACCAGGTGAAAGCAGAGGGGAAAAAAGCCAAAGAAGAGAAAACTAATGCAGGCACCACATGTACTGATTGGCAAGCTGCAATATAATACATTTATGGTTTTGGCTTTAACACTGCTTTAACCATGCTTCTTTGAGCCACAGCTTAGTATGATGTGGCCATGTCCACCTTTCCCTTAAGTCTTTCTCTCTTCAAGGTAAACAAGGTTGTCCAAGGTCTTTCATAACTCTAGAACTGTCCTTAATGCTTTCTGTTATCACACAAGCAAGGCAATCAGCATTATGTTACTGTCAAAGAACTGATAGCTGAATGGAACATTAAATAATTTAATGAATAACTACATAAGACTGTAATCAAGTTATTTATGCACTATACTTGTTGCAATTTCATTATGCTCAATTGCATTGTCTTGACAATTGTTATGTGCTGTTTAGAAATATAAGTTCATTTGCATTACCATGAAGACTTTTGAATACACTTATCATTCATTACATCTGTTTCTCAGAATGGTAATCAGATCATGTTCATATGTATTATTATCGATATTCTTCTGTCACATCAGTCATAAAAACCTTTTACAATGACAGATTCGAATACATTATAAACTGTCAGGGAACATATTAGAATCTTTTTTCAATTAAAAATTCACAGCACCAAGCACTACATCTAAGTAAAATGGGCACATGCCAGACATCCAAAATTTTAAAAGGCTACAATGCACTGTAAGGAATTAAATGTACTTTCTCAGGTGTTTTGTGTCTGTAATTATCATGTACGTACTGATTGATTTGATCTACAATGACTGTGTTTGGCCACAAATCATGTCAAGTCTGAACCACAAAGCTCTGCTTCCTAAATTCAGTAGCATGATATAGCAGAGGGTTGTCACGTATGCAACAGTTTTGATGGTGTCAGATTCTGGAATGTCTATTAGCTTTCCTTCCCAGTGCATGTATAGTGCATGTATAGTCTTTGTATATAATGTCAGCGGGGCTGATACCCAGCATGCAACTTCTTACAATGTTTCGAAATCTACATCACTATTTGTACCAAATTGTATTGTAACTATATATATATATATATATACATATACTGCATGTTGAAATGCGGTTTTTATATATTACAAAATATATGAAAAATACTTTTAAAAATATATATTTTTTAACATATTCTTCAGATTTTTTTTAACATATAAAAAAGTCATTTTAACATATATTTTTACATATATTTGTAAATGCAAAAATGTAGATTTGTATTTTTAAAGACATACAGTATATCTGAAATGTATTTTTACAAATATTTTTCATATATTTTGTAATAAAAACGCATTTCAACATGCAGTATATATATATTTATTGAAATATATTGAATATGGCCAAAATTGTAGCATTCCAAATATATGTTAATATATTTCGGAAGAATATTTTTCAAATATATTTTTCTTCCATGTGGGTATATACATCCTGTATAATAATATTAATAATTCAAGGTCATCAAACAGAAAAAAATCCAGTCATTTCAGTGAAGCTTGTTACATGTATGAATCTTACAAACCTAAAGAAGCTAGCATCAGAATGCATTCTTTACAATTCTACCATGTTTACAGATATAAAATAAAATTACTCAAATGTTGTAGGGTCACTACCTCCTAAAGTATAGTTCTACAGTACTCAAAAATGTAGCAAATTGAGTAAGAAAATTGTAAAACCAGAAACTCTAAAGTTGGCCATACATTGAGCAAATTTCCATCTGCTAGAGACACCTCCTTTACACAGATCCTTTTTTGGTTTTATTGGTTCATGCCTGGCTAAGAATTTTGAGATGATATGTAAATATACTGTATTTATGTGAAATTACTGTATTTCTACTGATGATAGGAAATAATTATATGACAGGCCTCATGTTAGTAGACTTTATTGTAGATATAGGAGTGCCATCATCCTATATGACTATAGAAAAATTGAAGGGGGACATACCACCAATGAGGAAAATGGACTATCTTGGCAGCCGAAGGACAACACAGTCATAAAAACAATATTTGTTTTATTGCTATACAATAAATTGTGTCTGATCAAATAATTTTTTGTATATCAATAAAAATGTGTTGTTTTTATGAATGTGTTGTCCTTTGGGTGCCGAGATAGTCCATTTTCCTCATTGGGGGTATGTCCCCCTTCAATTTTTCTATATGATGATAGGAAATAATGTGTAGCTAAAATAATCCAGAAATCACCACCTCTTTGCCTAAGGTGCCTATAGGCACAGAGACACTGTGCAGTACCTAGTAGTAAATTCTGTCCAACATCAGTAGTATTTAAACCACATCTCATTTCTGTTATGCATATCTGGCTATCAATTCAAATGTCATTACATCCAAAGGATGCTGTAAGAAATTGGTTGCTAAGCCATATTTTATGGCACAAAAATAATATGGATAAAGATTGTAAGTCAATATAGATATAGGTTTATACTTATAATACTGCTGGAGCTGAAGACAAAAAAGTGTCCCACAGCCAAACCTCCAAGAGGGAAGTGTAGTGGATTGTGATAGACAGTCCACGTTTTATTAGATGATCAGTAAAATGACACTTTTATAGTCTTGCTACTGTCTGTTTCTTGCTCTTTAAATTCCTTACTCTCTTAAGTAAACAATCAGATATAGGTTGACAGAACAATGATGATAATTAAGATGGCGCCTTCATCCGGAGTCTCACCCTTGGTGACTCATTAGGAGAAAAGTATCTTTTAATGTAAACAACCCCCATAAAAGGGAATGAGTCTCTTTGGGGACAATGATTGGAAGATATCAACACGGATGGACAAACACGCAGAAACCCAGTGGACTTTTCACCGAATCAATGTATATGCTTTGCCTGCATCATAAGCCCTATAAATGATACTGTTAGTTCCTCAATAAAACAGAATTTTAGGAAGTTGGCAAACTGCGAAGTGTCAGTGTCTTACTTCCACGTGCACGTATTCTCATATTAATTTGGCTCACTGGTAGATCACGGTAAATCGTCTGTAAGTGACCTAGTCCAAGACAGAAGCAACACTTAATGTGCCATGTAGAAATATCCCAGAATCTACATATATATGATTGCCATTCAGTGATTTGCATGCATTCAACGATGTAAAAAAGTAAATGTTCAGCACTGCAGCTTTCCCTACACAAAACCTTCCAGGCAAAATTCAGCCTGTAATCAAACTCTGTATTAGATTTTTACTCCATCCTTGTTCAATAATATCTTTTTGCAGAGTCATAACAGAAGGAAGGATAATTACAGCAGCCATCCCTACATAGTGCCAAATATCAAGTTACAGTGCTATAGTTTTTGAATTTACTGATAATTATCATAATATTCCATAAGGCAGTATCTAATACAGAATGATGGCAACAGAGTTCAACATGATAGTTGTCAGCTATGAGAAGCTTGTTCAGGAAAACCCCCAAAAAAGGACACCAATGATATTTAACAAACTAATCCATATTAAAACAGTTCAGTCATAACAGATATGCCAGGGTGCACAAATATTTTGTCATGATTGGGAATTGAGACGCAGATGTGGTTTCCAGAAGACCATACAAAGCTGTGGTGACCAGGTTGAAGTGGAACCTCCCTCCTGAAGGGGTGAATGCCCTGAGCCAAGGGGCCGCCTGTCCGAAGGCATGGGGATCAGTGTCACTACTGCAATATATCACAGCTGAGGGACAAAGGTCTGCCCAGACTCGTGCCAAAGGACCTGAAAGAAGAGGAAGTTGGAGAAGATATTGGGCTTGACTGGTGGCGGATTCCATCCCCTATCAAAGAGCATACACCCAACTTGGACATTGCACTAGAGCCTACTGTCCCCAAAAACTTGAACCTGAATCTGCTTAACCAGTTCCTGCGGGGTGGAGGACTTTATGGTCTCAATTACCATTTTGAAATGACTTCAGTCTTTGCCTGGCTGCATTAAAGGGGCCTTTTTATCTGCTGGGCCTGACTTACATTAGGCCTCCGATTATTTCCACCCTTTTTAGTCATCTGCCCCTTTCTGTGCACCCAAGTTTAACCACTTGCCTACCATGCACATTTATCCTCTTCCTGTCCAGGCCAATTTTCAGCTTTCAGCGCTGACGCAGTTTGAATGCCAATTGCGCAGTCATGCAACACTGTACCCAACCGAAATTTGTATCATTAGAGCTTTCTTTTGGTGGTATAGGTGGCACTGATGGGCATTGACAGACATCGCTTGTTGGCACTGACAGGCATCACTGATGGGCATGGAAAGGCAGCATTCATATATGGCACTGATAGGCAGCACTGATTGACACTGATAGGTGGCACTGTTAGACGGCACTGATTGGAACTGTTAGGCGGCACTGACAGGCACTGCTAGGCAGCACTGACTGGCATTGATAGTTGGCACTGAAAGTCAGCTCTGATGGGCACTGATATGTGGCATTGATGTGCACTAGTAGGCACTAATATGTGGCATTGATGTGCACTTATGGGCACTGGTATGTGGCATTGATGAGCACTTAAAGGTGGCATTGATGGGCACAGAGTGGTGGCACTGATGGGGCTACACTGCTGAACAGTGCCCTGATGATCAGTGTAGATATCCCCTCTGAGGAATGCCAATTACCGGCGCTCCTCTCCTCACACGCTGTCAGCGTGAGGAGAGGACTGCCGATAACCGGCATTTCCTATTTACATGTGATCAGCTGTGATTGGACACAGCTGATCATATGACAGAGCCGCCATCATCAGCTCTTTACTCTGATCAATGATCCACTGTGTCCCAGGGACACAGTGCACCATAGATCGCCACAGTGCATGCCCCTGGGGGCGCGCATGCACAGTTAGAGTGGGAGAATGTCATATGACATCCTCCCAGAACGAGAGAAATGCCACCTGTCCATCATTTCCTTATATGGCGGGCGGAGGGCAGTTAAAGGGCCGCAACATTGCCAGCTGGAATTCGTCACAGGACTGTCCAAAGTCACTACGTTCTTCTTAGATCAGCACTGGGTTGCTGATTTTTGAATTTCAGCTTTCAAGACCTAAGCCTAGCCTCTTGGTTTGAGAGATCTCAAGTGATTTAAGCTGTAGGCAAATGCAGTCTGCTGTCTCCACTGCAAGTGGTGCTAAATCACAGCGGCAATGCAGAGGCAGAGGAAATCATGAGGAACATGGTTCCTCTATGGTTTCTTGAGTCATTGAGGCAGCGATTGGATGTTGGATGCTCATGTGACTCTGGCAGCCATCTTTGGTGTGGCAGTGACTATTTAAGACCCTGGCCTTGGCGCTCATTCTTGAGAGTGGACAGATTAAAGACAGATCCCCGTCTCTCAGGGAAAATGTCTAGTGGTAGGCATAGGTTTCTGATGACTAGGGACAGGCTAGGGATACACCATCCTTCTGCATAGGACTCCCCTTTGGGTCCAGACTGGCCAGGGCACATTCCACCCTCTTAGACAGACGCTGTCAGTGCATTTGTATCCACTGTGAGTTTCCCTGCCATGGTTCTCTCCAGCTGAGTTTTCTGTTCAGTTGAGCCTTTTTCTTCAATACCAGTTCTCCTTTCTACAACCAGACTCTGTGTCATCACTTGTCGCACCATACTGCACCTACCCACAAGCCTGTCTCAGCCTTCTTTAAAAATTCCTCTTGGACACTTGAGGTGGAACCTCTCATTTGAAGAGCTACCATCTTACGCTATTAATACTGCAGTATATGCTGAGCTTGTCCCAAAAAGATATCTATGTCTATTGCATTGTATTTGGTTTTTAATGCGTATGCGCCTTGATACTGACATACCAATCTGTGTTGTTATATTATAATTTCTGTTTACCAATACAGTATGTTCCTTTCCTTAAACGGACAGTGTTTGCAGTCTTTGTACAGAAGCTGGGAGTTCCCAATCAAGTTAATTTAGTAGTGTCAGCCGAAGTGAGGCCTTGCCTAGGGCTAGAAAGAGCAGAGGACCCAAAGTATCCAGCGGCTCCTAGGGGTAGCGCTACAATTGCTGCTTTGCAAAGATATAAATATCTCCTCCTTGTTCCCATTTTCCTTCAAATATTCTTGTTGTTCTTAAATAGGAATTCTTAATATGAATTCCCTTTTTCTCTTTTATACTTCTGATTTTTTGTTCTAAAAATACTTGCCTCCTGCTCCAAATGTACAATTTTTCTATACGGTCATATAAAGTTCTGCTGATATCTCATTAATTAAAGACCTAGAATGAAAACTTTTTTCCTCAAAGTAAATCATGGGAAGCTAAAGATTCCCTGTATAATTTGTCTTTTCCTCCATCAATCAGTCTTTACATTCAAGAAGATTTATTTATCGTTAGTGAGCTTGTAAATCTAAAATGTAGATTTTTATCTGCAAGGAAACTCAAAAACTCTTTAATTACATTGACTTACTAGAGCATATCATTGATGTACCTATGCTGAGAGACAATATGACACAAGTACTTTTTAATGGGCTCATCTCTGAACAAATGGCGTTCCCACTCCTTCAGGAACATGTTGGTATAGTCTGGGACACACTTGTTATCCATTGCCATGCCCTGTACTTGGAGATAGTGGGTGGTGTCGAACATGAACGCATTGGGGGGGATTTACAAAAACTGTTGAATCTGGTTCAGCTGTGCATGGTGATAAGTGTTATCACATTGGTATTTACCAAAATCAGTAAAATGTGATGTATGTGTAACATACGTAGGCAAAGTTATCACTCTGTCAGTATATTCACTGATCCTCTTTGTCAGGGACCCCCTACTAGAGATAATTCAACCAGTTGGTCCCTGACTGATTTATGTACCTTAGATCAGGGCTCAACAAATCACAGGTGCCAGGTTGCCATGGTGATTAGAAATTGCTTCCTGGCACCTGGGTTCACACACTGCCTCCAATTGACTTCAATGCAAAAATGCCCCCTACTGACATTAATGCAAAATCACAATCATTGACTTGAATCTTCTTCTGGTGAAGCCATTCTTATGTTGATTTGGATGTATGAGTTGGGTCGTTGTCATGCTGAAAGATGAAGTTCCTCTCCATATTTATACTTCTAGCAGATCCCTGAAGGTTTTGTGCCAAGATTGACTGACTGGTGTTTGGAACTGTTCATAATTCCCTCTACCTTGACTAAGGCCCCAGTTCCAGCTGAAGAAAAACAGCCCCAAAGCATGATGTTGCCACCACCATGCTTCACTGTGGGTATGGTGTTCTTTTGGTGATGTACAGTGTTGTTTTTGCCCCAAACATATCTTTTGGAATTATGGCCAAAAAGTTAAACCTTGGTTTCATCAGACCATAACACATTTTCCCACATGCTTTTGGGAGACTTCAGATGTGTTTTTGCAAAATTTAGTTGGAGCTTGGATGTTTTTCTTCATAAGAAAAGGCTTCCATCTTGCCACTCTACCCCATAGCCCAGACATATGAAGAATAAGGGAGATTGTTGTCACATGTACCACACAGCCAGTACTTGCCAGATATTCGTGCAGCTCCTTTAATATTGCTATAGGCCTCTTGGCAGCCTCCCAGACCAGTTTTCTTCTCATCTTTTTATCAATTTTGGAGGGGCGTTCAGTTCTTGGTAACGTCACTGTTGCGCTATATATTCTCCACTTGATGATGATTGTCTTCACTGTGTTCCATGGTATATCTAATGCCTTGGAAATTATTTTGTACCCTTCTCCTGACTGATACTTTTTAACAATGAGATCCCTCTGATGCTTTGGAAGCTCTCTGAAGACCATGGCTTTTGATTTAGGATCTCACTAGGAAGATATCAGGAAAGACCTACTAGAACAGCTGAACTTTATTTGGGGTTAATCAGAGGCATTTTAAATGATGCCCGGTGTGTACTGGCTCCTATTTAACATGATTTCGAATGTGATTGCTTAATTCTGAACATAACTACATCCCCAGTTATAAAAGGGTGTGCGACCACATTATTTTAGTTTTTTATGTTTACTTCTCCCCCCTAAAAGATTTCAGTTTGTTTTTCAATTGAGTCGTACAGTTTATGGGTCACATTAAAGGTGGAAAAAGTTCTGAAATTATTTATCTTTGTCTCATTTTTTTACATCACAGAAACCTGACATATATGTATACTATATTGCCAAAAGTATTGGATAATGCCTTTACACACACCTGAACTTCAGTGGCATCCCGGTATTAGTCTGTAGGGTTCAATATTAAGTTGGCCCACCCTTTGCAGCTATAACAGCTTCAACTCTTCTGGGAAGGCTGTCTACAAGGTTTAGGAGTGTGTCTATGGCAATGTTTGACCATTCTTCCAGAAGAGCATTTGTGAGACCAGGCACTGATGTCAGACGAGAATGCCTGGCTTGTGGTCTCCACTCTAATTCATCCCAAAGGTGTTCTATCAGGTTGAGGTCAGGACTCTGTGCATTCCAGTCAAGTTCCTCCACCCAAAACTTGCTCATCCATGTCTTTATGGACCTTGCATTGTGCACTGGTGCGCAGACATGTTGGAACAGAAAGGGGCCATCCCCAGTGTTCCAACAAAGCTAGGAGCATGAAATTGTCCAAAATGTCTTGATATGCTGATGCCTTAAAAGTTCCCTTCACTGGAACTAAGGGGCCAAGCCCGACCCCTGAAAAACAACCTCACACCTTAATCTCCCCCTCCACCAAAGTTTAAACTTAGTTCATTGCAGTCAGGCAAGTACCGTCCTTCTGGCAACGACCAAACCCAGACACAACTATTGGATTGCCAGACAGAGAAGAGTGATTCATCAGTCCAGAAAACACATCTCCACTGCTCTAGTGTCCAGTAGCAGTGTGCTTTATACCACTGTATCCAATGCTTTGCATTGCAGTTGGTGATGTAAGGCTTGGATGCAGCTGCTCGGCCATGGAAACCCATTCCATGAAGCTCTCTATGCACTGTTGTTGTGCTAATCTGAAGGCCACATGAAGTTTGGAGGTCTTTAGCTACTGACTCCAGAGACAGTTGGTGACTTCTGTGCACTGTGCGCTTCAGCCTGTGCTGGCCCGCTCTGTCATTTTATGTGGCCTACCACTTTGTGGCTGAGTTGCTGTTGTCCCCAATTGCCTCCACTTTGTTATAATATCACTAACAGTTGACCGTGGAATATTTAGTAGCAAGGAAATTTCACGGATGGACTTATTGCACAGGTAGCAACCTATCACGGTACCACGCTTAAATTCACTGAGCTCCTGAGAGCGACCCATTCTTTCACAAATGTTTGCAGAAGCAGTCTGCATGCCTAGATGCTTGATTGTATGCACCTGTGGCCATGGAGGTGATTGGAACACCTGAATCCAATGATTTGGAGGGGTGTCCCAATACTTTTGGCAATATAGTGTATGTAATATGAGGACCCACCAAAACTATCCAAGCAATCTGTATCCAGTCAAGCTGTCCTTTGCACTGAATACTTGTTGAAAGATCTACTGTATAGGAGATTGTAACATTTATGGAGAGTTTTAGTCAAAACAGACACTTTAAGTCCCTGTGGAGTCTACAGTATAGACTTTTCCTAAATGGTCAGTCTACCCAAAATTAATATTTTAGTTATCTGTGCAACCCGCTGCACCCATGTTTTGGATGCACCAACAGAAAGATATCCCTACCATGATTCAGCTCTGTTCCTAGCCACCTGGTAGCCTTGGGTTTCCTAGCACCTCCTGCTACTTTCTCCATAAAAAAAGAAGAAATCCAGCAGACAGAATGGGAATCTATTGTATATCCACAAACAGTGTGTAGATCCAAAAGCTCATGTGCATAGATTTTACCAACAGGGTCTCTGAAAGATCTAAGATCAGGTGGCTTAACTCTCTATTATTTACCAATAACTAAAATGCCAGTGTTGGATAGACAAGAGATTCTAAGGCCTTAACATTCTTCTGTGTCAAAGATTCCCTCCCAGCCCCCCTATTCTTACCTGAGCCCGATCTTGATCCAGCGCTGTGCACAAGAGCAGTGGTTCTCTCCCTCCTCACTGAGCAAATTCATAGCAGTGGGAGTCATTGGCTCCTACTGCTGTCTATTAAATTTTATTTGTTGTGGGGGGGGCAGGGCAAAGCATGCTGTCTCTTTTGTCTATGGTAATGCACAAGTGCCCCCCTTAGCAAATGGCTTGCTTTGGGGGCACTTGGAAGGACAGAGGAGCCAGGAGCATCAGTGGGGGACCCATCAAGAGGAGGATCAGAGCTGCTCTGTGCACGTGCATAACATGTCTGTGATTTAAAAAAGAAAAGTAACAGATTAAAATCATTTTAATGCATCCTTTCTCACACAGGGTTCCATGCAGGGGCGGACTGACCATTTGGAAACTCGGGCATTGCCCGAGGGCCCGGGGTCAGTAGGGGGCCCCATGAGATGCCCCTGGTACCTTTTTCATAGGCTTTTTTGAGTTTGGGCAAGGACACAGGGGCCCCATGATCCCCTATTGCCCGGGGGCCCCATAAGTTGTCAGTCCGCCCCTGGTTCAATGGAACCCTAGGATTCTTCCTTGGGAGGGGGGGGTCCTTGAGCAAAAAGCAATTTCTGCCACTCAGATAAGTAACTGCTGATACCATTGATCTTTTTAGCTACCTGTAATGGGAGTCCACATGTGTAAGGAGCATTCTTCCCACTGACTATCACAGTAATGTACCATAAGTTGTATATTTAATAATCATTAGCAGGGGTTCCCCAAGGCAGATGAGACAAAGTTATTTTAAGCTTTCCTCTGTGATTCTAAAAGTATGTTTGTTTGTTTTTTTAATAACAAAACATGTTATACTTACCTACAATGGTTTTGCATAGAGCAGTTCCGATCCTCCTTTTCTTGGTTCCTTCCATGGCACTTCTGAACCCCTCCCCCCTTTCCCCCACTGAGTGCCCACAAAGCTGCTTGCTATAGGGGCCCTCGTGTAGGCTTGCTCCTGAGCTGCCTCTGTGTGTCTATAATAAAGAGCGCGGTTCGGTCCCGATCCCACTTCACTGACTTTGACTGACAGCAGCGGGAGCCATTGGCTTTCACTGCTGTCTCTCAGCCATTGAGGAGGCAGAGAGCCAAGAGAGCCTCTGCTTCCATGCACATTGCACATTGCTGGCTTGAGATCTGGCTCAGGTAAGTATAGGGGGGAGGCTGGAGGGAAAGCTGCACTCAAAATGGTTCTCTACCTTGATTCATAGATTGCTTGACAGTAAAAAAAACCCTCTGCCTTTGCAACCACTTTAAAAAGGTTGAAAAGGGCTGTTTTAATGTGTACTTGACTTTCACATGAGCAAATGACATGAGCAATTTCACTATATTAGTGACATGGTGGGGCACAGCGGGTGTCTAGCCCATGGCACATAAATAGTCAGAAACAGCCTTGGTTGAGAGTGTTTCCCAATGACACCGTAGACATGTAAGCAAACATTGCTTTAAAAATGCTTTACATTATAATAGTGCTATATTTCAATATCTCTAATGAGGGTTTTCATCTTTGTCAGATCAATGAGTGAAGACAGGAGCAAAATACATGGTCGAATGTACTTTACCATGTAAATAATAGAGCATTTAATGATAAATGAAAACTAATATAGCACTAATCTCTAGGGGCGCCTTTTTTTGTCTTCTATTACACAAAGGAAAGGTCTATAGGGGTAGACCCAGACAAAAATAAACAGTGAATTGTTTTCCCAAGGCTAATGAATGTGCCGATATGTGTTATAACAGTAGTGACAAGCACGTAACTATATAAACTTGTTCACTGCAATATTAATATATTTTCATACATATATCAGAGTAATATTACAGGTTAGCCTTGTTAATGTACAAAAACATCTATCGGGATCCTAAGTTGAAACATGCTCATAGGTCAGCTAAAAAAGCGTACAGGCTTTCAAAGGCGTCCCAGTGCCATACAGTCAGCCCTCTGTGTAACTCACACACAGAGCGATTGTAAATGACGTTCTCATTGATACCATGTAACGCAACTCAATGACACAACGCAGCACAGTTACAGTATTTGCCAAAAAGTCCGGCAAAGTTGTTCACACGGTGTGCGGTGTAGGGGTTAAGCAGACAGGGTGGGACCCCAGTGTAACGTGAGTCCCTCACACACTCACTCTGTGTCTGCACTGTGCAGTAGCTGTATGATGGCTGGAGGACACTGTTTGCTGCTTCTGCTACTCCTGGGGATGCAAGGCATGGGATGTGGAGGTAACGGTTTGGGTGATGAAGGGTGCAGGGAGGGGGACAAAGAGGGGAAACGTATAGACCGGCATGTGAAGGGGTCCCCAGGCAGGCAAAGCTTTCTTAAAACTTTTCCTTGAAGTGTGCTGCGCTCTGTACTGCACTCTTTACTGGCCTCTCTCTATAGAATGAACTGTTATGACTCCAATACTTCTTTAGACATATGATGCACAGCTTCCGCCTTCCCTTGCTATTTGTCTTACACTTGGTGACTTCTTTCTACGTAAACACATACATTTCCACACCACGCTCCCATACATCAATTAGAATACATCATTCATTTCTTCATCCTTCAATTAGGTGGGCAAGTCTTTTATTACCATTATTGTGTACAGCTCTTTATTCCTTATAAAAATCTTTCTGTACACTTCTGAACAATGAATATTTCTCTCTTTTCACATGAAATGCACATTGGTACCTGCCGGTGAAGAACAACCTCTCAATCACAAGTTGAGTCGTTTTCTCATTCCACACTCCATGGTCAATAGCCAACAAAATAATCTCTCACAGTCCTCATCATAGACAGTTTTCTCACAGAAGAGGAATTAACAACCTTCAGTCCTGTAATTGTTGGAGAACTACCACTCCCAGCATGGCCTGTCAGACCACAACCAATGTACACATGCATGCAAAATGCCATGAGTATATGAAATGATTTGTCCTGTATATATTTATATATCTCACAGTCTATAAACAGGATTTTAGAATTTTGCTCAAGCATCCCTGATAAGCTAGTTTAGCTCAAGTGTTAGTGTTCCAAGCTGTCCTCTCATGATCTCTTCACATTAATCAGCAGCAAGTCTTCACAAACTCTTACATCACTTTCCAAGTGCTTCCTCATCTACACGTTCTATTTCCTCTGTGGACTATAAACCTATGCAAACACTGGGGTTGATTTACTAAAACTGAAGCGCTCAGAACCTGGTGCCGCTCTGCATGGTAGCCAATCAGCTTCTAACGTCAGCTTATCTAATTAAGCTTTGATTGTAACCTGGGAGCTGCTTGGTTTCTATGCAGAGCTGTGCCAGATTTTGCATGGTCCAGTTTTAGTAAATCCCCCTTCTGTCTATCATTGTATGTACACATTATCCATCTTCTAACTAGGCACCTTTCAGATAAGATACTAAATGGTTTATATGGCTGTGCATACTATTACTGTATTATCTATTATTTTGTAATATACTTAGTTATATAGTTAGTTTGGATGAAAAAAGGCTAAAGTCCATCCAGTTCAACCATAAAAAAAGTTATAATCCTATACCCACCATTGATCCAGAGGGAGGGAAAAAACCCAGCAAAGCATGATACAATTTGCTCCTGCAGGGGAAAAATTCCTGATCCCCCAAGAGGCAATCGGATATTCCCTGGATCAACTTTACCTAAATATGTTAGTATCCAGTTAAATTATGTGTATCTAGGAAAGAATCCAGTCCTTTTTTAAAGCAATCCACTGAGCTGGCCAGAACCAACTCTTGAGGGAGTCTATTCCACATTTTCACAGCTCTTACTGTGAAGAAACCTTTCCATATTTGGAGATTAAATCTCTTTTCCTCCAGACGTAAAGAATGCCCCCTTGTCTTCTGTGGTGACCGCAAGGTGAATAGCTCTACACAGAGTTCACTATATGAACCACTGATGTATTTATACATGTTGATCATATCCCCCCTTAATCTCCTCTTCTCAAGACAGAATACATTCAGTTCCTCTAATCTTTCCTCATAGCTGAGCTCCTCCATGCCTCTTATCAGTTTGGTTGCCCTTCTCTGCACTTGTTAACCTTATTTCCTTTTCTAGTCTAAATGAAATGTCATCATATTCCTGATTAGGGCTTTATCTTGTTCCTGAAAGAAATTAGACAAGTATTTGTTTTTTGGATTGAACACCCACTGAAATGATTTCTTCCCAAGACTAATAATTTTTTCAATACATACAAAATATAGAAACAGTATAGAGTTGTGCATAAAGATAAAATATACAATCCAACCATTGACAATGAGTCTTTGATATATATGAAACAGAGAGATTTCAGTTATAGGTATGGTCCAATGGCTTCCTGTGTCTCTTGGGGTGCTGGGTGTAGGATCTCCCTTTCATGGTTCCTGGATCTGTTGCTTCTACGTTTTTCAGTTGTACTCTCAGTAAAAGAAAATAAGAAAAAAACTCAGCAGGGAGAATAGGAATACTTTCAAACGGCTATGGCAGGTGCATAGACCTGATAACTCAAGAGCAGAGATCTTGTCTTCACATGGTAATCCATTGCATGATATTAGCAGATCCACTGAAATATATTCCAGTCCTTACTCCACCTTTATTTTTCTTTGGTGAAAGCTATATATGGACCATTACATTTAAGTGATGAAGCTATGGAGCTCCCAATACAAATAGATTTATTTCAGTTATAGGTACAGCCCAATAGCTTCCTATGTCTCTTGGGTGCTGGATATGAGTCCTCCCTTTCATGGTCCCTGGATCCTTGTCCTTCCAATTTTGTGTGGGGTGTTCTCACTCCTTCAGTTGTACTTTTAATAATGGAAAATTAGAAAAGAACTCAACAGAGATAATTGGAATACCTTAAAATTGCCATGGCAGGTATAGAGACCTGGCAACTCAAAAAGAGAGATCTTGCCTTCATAAGCTAATGCAATGCATCATATTAGCAGATCCAGTGAAATTTATTCTAGTCTTTACTCCACCTTTATTTTCATTTGGTGAAAGCTATATATGGATACATTTAAGTGATGAAGGTATGGAGCTCCCAATACAAAACAGAGTTATTTTAGTTATAGGTACAGCCCAATAGCTTCCTATGTCTCTTGGGATGCCGGACTCTCCTTTTCTTGGTTCCTGGATCTGTTGTTTTCCAGTTCTATGTGGAGTGTTCCCACTCCTCCAGTTGTATGCACATCTTAATAATAGAAAATAGGAAAAGAACTCAGCAGGGAGAATAGGTCTACCTCCAAATGGCGATAGCAGGTGTACAGATTTCGCAACTCAAGAGGAGAGATCTTGTTTTCACGTGATAATGTAATGCATTATGATGTCCGTTTATGACATAGAGAATAGCTGCGATTCAACGGATCTCAGCTATTCTCTGGTCATTCACAGTTTATGACACTCAGGAGATCATGTCAGCCCTTCACTGGAGATCTGTGTTCTCTCTCCAGATTCTCCAGCCCAGAGCTGGAGAATCAGAGGGACCGCAAACTAAGCAGAGATAATTTACCTCTGTTTAGTAAACTGATCTTTTACTGTAATCTCATGAGATTATAGTAAAATCAGCCGTTTTCCAGAGTTTGTAGACCGTTTTCCAGCGTTTGGAGACCGTTCTCCCTTCGTTCGGAGAACTGCTTCATAAACTGCATTCACAGGAGAACTGTGTTCTCTGAGAATGCCGGAGAACTGAGCAGCGATCTATTACCGCTGGTTCATAAACGGACACCAATATTAGCAGATCCACTGAAATGTATTCCAGTCCTTATTCTACTTATATTTAAGTGATAAAGGTATGGTGCTCCCAGTACCGGAGCCCACATGTATGTCACATCACTAGATTCAGTCTTTTTAGAATTCTTATTCTCATATTTCCCTGCTTCTAGCTCCTACGTAGAGAGCCTTCACTGATGCTGTTTTCCTCCAGTCTCATTAATTACCATGGTTTACATCATGTTCTGTGCCAGGGACACCTCATCCACTGTCATACTGACTGACATGCCGGTTTACATATGAGCAGAAAAAAAAACATTCTCATTCGATCATGGGTGCTGAGCTCTTTATTGTTGGGTTAGAACTACTCAGCCTCTGACATGATGACAAGGAAGAACCACTCTCAGGAGCAAAATGTACAGTTCTGTATTTGTAGCTAGCCATTAAGTGAAGGGAGGGGTGCAATAAAAGTCTAAGATCACTGAAAGATTGACATCTAAAATTACAATTTTTTATGCAGGCAATGCAGACATATAATATTAATGGTTCCTAGCGGAGTTCTTATTTAATTCAATGCCACAAACATTGGCTGGAAAAGTGGCATGCATCAAAATAAAACATACTGTATATTAGAACAGGTTATGATCCCTTTTACATTTCTTAGCTGCTGTTCAGTAACCATAGAGACATTGGGGACTGGAGACAGATGCTGCACAATTGTTGAAAAACAATATAATTCAATGGTACAATGCACTTATGAATTGATTTACCAAAAGCACAATACTTTTTTCAATTTACAAGCGAAGTTGCATTTTGCATGAGATGTTGAACTTTGCATTGTGCTTAGTGAATGTGGTGAAATTTCACTTTGCAACCAATAGCCAATCGTGTGCAAGGAAAATTAAAAAAAACATATTTTTGCTTGAACATGATTAGATGATGAAAGTCAACAGAGCTTTGCTGCAATCACTAAAATCTGGGAAATACTCCCATGCAAAGTGCAACTTCGCTTTCCTAAGTGAAGCCTGTTTGCCTTTGGTAAATCACATCAGTGTCTTTTTTTTTTAGTCATGGATCAGTTATTAATCCTTCTCTTTTTAAAACTAGAAAGGAAAGTGCAGGACCATGCAGCTCTTAAAGTAATTGTAAATCTAAAATATTATTACTTTAATGCACGGGTGTCAAACTGGTGGTCTTCCAGCTGTTGCCAAACTACAAGTCCCATGAGGCATTGCAAGATTGACAGTTACAGGCGTGGCTCCCAAAGGCAGAGGCATGATGGGACTTGTAGTTTCATAACAGATGGAGGGTCGCCAGTTTGACACCCCTGCTTAATGCATTCTCTACATTAAGTTAAAAAAACAGTTTAAGATTCTCTCTGCCCCCTTTAAACACTTACCTCTCTCCTGGATCAATCCAGCATTGTGCCCGGCTGCAGTCTTCTCTCCCTCTTCACACAGGGACTGACAGACAGCAACGGCTCCTGCTGCTGTCAGTCAAATTCAGTGAGGAGGGAGCATGGGGCAAGGCTGAGCTGTGCTGTGTGTGTCAATATACACACACAGCCCAACTCAGGAGCAAGCCTGCATGAGTGCCCCCATAGCAAGCAGCTTATGGGGGCATCCTGAGAAGAGACCTAGAGGAGGTTTGGGGCTGTTTTGTGCAATACCATTACAAAGAGCAGGTAAGTATAACATGTTTGTTATGTAAGAGGAAAAAAAGCCTTTTGAAACAATTTTAAAGTATGAGAAAACCTATTTGCTAGAATCTTGTACAAAGCTTTAATGTGGTAATATAACTTTGAAAAAGTCATTTTCAATAATTTTTAGCTTTTATTCAAACATCACCTAGTGATCCTGCCTCGAAGGTCCTTGTTCAGGCACTTTTGGTTCTAGGGTAAAATATTCTGTTTCTATCTCCCATTTTTGCTGTTACCCCGTTTTAAAAGCTTCAAGTGGTGAATAAAAGGGGGCATGGTCCACTGGCATTACCATTAGAAAACCTGCCCAGAAAAATTCCATGCAGCTTTTGCTGGAGTACATACATAGGTTCAAGTAGAGCATGCAAATGTCTGCAGGAGATCAGCTGCACTAAGATGCAACCAAGGACACACAAAGTACAACTATCACTGTAGTTTTGGCCATTGCGGCTATGAGAGCTGCAGCTCACATACAGGAAAGTGATAGTGTTGTTTACCCTCCCCTCCTCTCTCCTTGTACATTTACGGAACTTTGTGTATTCTGTATTCATACAAAATGTCAGTACTAGGTATTCTGTGAATGGACAAGGGGAGAGGATAGATAAACAACATTTTTACTTCTTTGTATGATAGCCACAGTTTGCAGAAGTACAATAATTGCTCTACTTTCCAAAAAAAAAAATTAAAGTATTTTTAAGATTTTTACACAACAGAGCAGTATTGTGGACCTGGGATCATCCGCCTTAGAGGTAACTGTTTTGGAAAACCACAAACCTCAAAAACCTTTCTGCCTGGAGATTTGCTTAAATAGCCTGTAGTCTATATTATTATACACTCCCTAAGTCCACTTAGTGTCACCAAATGTGGGCTGAACGATCATTTTCAACAGCCGTAGGAGAAGACCTGTTGCAGCTTGGCTTCCTTCATCAAAGTGTCTGAGACAGTCTGCGTTACCCCTGTCAGGTTCATACCTACACTGAAAAAATGCAGTACAGAAAATCAATTTGGTATGTGAGGGAAAAGAAATGATTTGTAAATTTCTTTGCTCTGATACTGATAAAGCTGAGAACTAAGCATAGTCCCATTCTTCCTGAAAATTTAGAGATCATTTCCAACATATGTATTTAATAACATCTGTAGATTTCTAAGGTATCATCCAAATGAGTACTTGTCTTAAACATTCATTCCATTTTTTTTTCCAATGTGTGCCATCATCTAATAACAAATGTTTATTCACTCAATTAATGGTGCACACAAATGGTATAGCAAAGTATAAAAAGTACATGGAAAATGAAAGAGAGGAGCTTCACAAACATTAGCAGTTCCCAAAAGGTCTTTTTAACTGGTCATTGTCATTTTCTAGCCAAAGTTTTGTTCCTGACCAGGTTAGCTTGTAGGCAGGTGCAGTCTATTTTCTCCACTGTAAGAGGCTCTTGTTCAGAGCGGTACTGCAGCTGGAGGGTAGGTCATGGGAAACTTGGTTTCTCTATGGTTTCCTGGAGCACCGTGTTGGTTGGCTTTGCTGCATCCAGATGACCCCGATGGCCATATTGGGTCAAGCAGAGTCTTTTTATGTCCCTGCCCCCCCCCCCCCCCACCCCAGTTTTGGCATGCATTTGAGAAGTGGCTAGTGTAAGGAGAGCATACCCGCCTTTCAGGGACAGCACTAGCGGTAGGGAAAGGTTCTGGAGGAGTAGGAAAAGAGCAGGATCTACGTCTGCAATTCCGCAAACTCCCACTTGGGTTGGACTGACCAAGCTGCATTTCACCTCCCTTGGCAAACAGTGTCTTAGATTCAGGCCTACCGCTACTGACTCTCTCTGCTGCACTGACTTTAAGTTCCCAGTCAGATAAACTGGGCTGTTGCACTGTTTGCGAGTTCTTCAGTTCATCATTTACTACACTCCAGGCCCCCCGTGTGATTATTGCCACCACACCACGCTGCACCTACCCACAAACCTCTTGAAATAAGTACAAATCTTAACAACCATTTTCAAAGTATAATGACATATTTCTCCTACTATTTTATGTGGATTTGTTTATCTTAATGATACCAATCAGCCACACCCTTGTGCCTGCTTCATTTGAGACAGCATATTTGAAATAGAACCCATCCTTTGTCCATGCAAAGCAAAGCAACAGGTTTGCTTTAATGCCGGCTCCCCAACACATGCTCACCTTTACTTTGCTCCCCCAGCACTTTTTTCAGCTATCAAGGAAAGGAAGCCCTATGTAAGCTGTGAACCGCTTTAGTTGGGCTGGGTCTCCACTCTATTATGGCAATGCTTGGCCAGGTAGAGGGTCTGATACCTGAAAATAAGGGGCGTTAATTTCTAAGAAGGTCTCTCTACTCCATGTGATATATAAGATCATGCGACAATGTATATGTAGGACGTTTTTTAAGAAAAAACTGTAAGGCTCCAGGGTCACACAGCGAAGATGTCAGGACTGAGAATGCAAGTAAGTATTTATCTGCTATGGCAAGGAAAGGTGGAGGGTGTATTTCCATAAAGGACAACTTTACTAAAAGTTGTCCTATAGCTGGCCTTTGAGAAGCCTATCAGGTCTGTACATGCCCCCTGCAGCCTGATAGGCAGCCCAGCAACTGAAGGAATACAAGTAGCAGACTGAAAAGGTTGCTGCTGGTTGCTGTAGGTTCCTGATTTATCGGTTATTAGTCTAAAGTGGTGTTTATCAACCAGTTATACTGTAGGATCCTTGAACAGTGACCACCAATGCAATTTTCCACTAACCACCCGTGCATAATTGGCAACATTTCAAAAAAGTTTCAAGGGGCACCTTTTTTTTTTTGCTGTATGTCCAGCAGGCCATTGTAGATGGAGAACATACTTTACTTAAGGGTGGGGCACATTGTTAACCTATTAATTTATTTATTACAGGCATATACTGTATATAGCTCCAACAATGAATGCCTTGCTTTACATACTGTGTGTAACAATTTATTTTTAAAATATATATATATATATCTATGAATATTTCTCATAGTAAGCATATGGGTAGGGGGCACCAGGAATCATGAGGGAGAAGTATGGTGGGGCAGCAGTCTATGATACAGAAGCAGTTTCCTCCACATGCAGAGTGGCACAGAGAAGTTTCTTTGACAGATCTACCTGTTCAAGTGCTCTGATTCCCACTGGCCTTCCTCTCCAATCATTCTCACATGATGTCACACACAAGCGTCTGGGATGGACAGGAGAGGAGGGCTGGCGGGGATCAGTGCAATATACTCCTTTTGCCACTCTGCAGGTTGGGGAGGAGCACTTTAGGTTGAGGGTCGGCAAAGCATGGGAGCAAATGCAATCTACCAGTCACTGACCCATGATCAATGAGAAGATCACAATTCATGGGTTGCAGACCCCCACTCTATATACAAATGCTATGCTGCAGGAGCTCAGCAGAGACTTTTGTAGCACTACCCCCTTAGGGGTTGCTGAGTATTTTGGTCCCCCTATAGTCCTGCAAAGCCAGGCAACACGCATTTTTCACAGACATGCATCCAGGAGTCAGTAACCAGTCATTGAGCTTGGGTTTTTTGAATTCTATTAAAGGAATTTTTAACTTGGATGGGGTAAGGGGTGTATGGGATGCCCAATGCAACCAAAAAACAGAGGACAACTTCCTGAAACTCTCTCTTTTGGAGAGCTAGCCAGCATTTCCTGTAGTACCACCCCAGACCCCAGATAAATACCCATCTCTCTGGAGGAATCCCTGAGCAGGGATCCAGTACCTGTCATTTTAAGAAATAAGACAGTCCCAGGAGGTGGCTAATTTGGTTTCCCACCAGATTAGCTCTTTCCCCTATCTTGCCCAGGGGGTGCAGGCTTACTCACTCAGTCCTTCTCCTGTGCGGCTGGTGGCTTGGTGGTTATTACCAGGCCTTCTAGCAGGGCCGCTCCTTCCCTGCTGCACAGGTGGTCCTCACTTTGGAAGCTGGTGAGGGTCTAAGCTTTCTTCCTTCCAAGCTCCACTGCCTGTAGGTGAGCTCATCTCCATCTGGGCCCCCTCCCAGGCTCCTGCCTTCAGCCTGATATCCTCTCTGTCTTCCACCCAAACTCTCCTGCTGCTGCGCAGGCTCAGCTACTCTTAAAGGTTGTCCTGGCCCCTTGCCAAGCCTCCTGTTGGGGATTAGCCAGGATTCTCTAAGAGTACAAACCAGTCACACCTCAGATCTGCCAACTACTTCTAGACCTTTCTCCAAAGTTCTAGAGCAGGGGGAAATTCTAGAGGGGCTGGTCTGCAGAGTCTCTCAGCCCTGATCAAATTTTGACCTTTCTGCTAGCTATTACTCTCAGGCTGCTACTCAGCCCTAGCTAACAATTGGAGTTTAGCTACTTGGAGGGTGCTACACTTAGCTTAGAATAGATATACAGTGCCTGCATAAAAAAAAAATGCTGAACCCTCAACATTTTACCTCCACGCACACTCCTCAAAACAAGAACTCAGACCCCCTTCCAGGTGGGGTCTCTGAATACAAGAAAGAGAAGGGCATGCTAATGATTAAAACCTTATGCTGCCAAGTGGACAGACCATTTTTTTTATTTTTTTATTTTATTTTTTACTTCTGGAAGCATATGACCTGTAGAATAAAAGAAAAGATAAAAAAAGATTTTTTAGGCCCTGCAATAGCTGTGCAAATGCTTATCAAAACAATATTTTGGCTAACAATCATTATTAGAGGGAACAAACACAGAATAGCTTACAAATTCCTACTAAGGTATTTCTCACATGGAGCATGCTAAAGTGTACACCCATGGAGGACCTCATTTACCCACAAGGGCATGCGCAGGTATTCTCTGCATCCCTGTGCAGGCAGTCTCATTGATGTCAATTGAAACCTAGCTGCTGCTCCCAATCTGACTTCCATGCTAGTGCAGGGCATGGCCCTAAAAGCAGACAGTATGAATTTGGGGACCTGCTTTGCAACCACACGAATGTCAGATTGGGAGCAACAGCTGTTTCCGTGCAGGTGCTGTGTCCCAATTGCCTGCATGGGAATTCATGGAACACTTGTGCATTCCTGTGTGGGTGAATTGGGATCGGTGCTGCAGGGAAGGGGGAAATGATCAGAGGTGATTGGGCAAAGAAGTGCGGCAGGGGCTGTTAAGGAGTGTGAAAGAAGAGGCAGCGTGGCAGAGGATGGTTCGGCAGCCAGGAGGGAGAGCAGACAAGGCTGCTGCTGTCCCTGCAGCTCTGATTTCTGGGATGCAGCCTGGGACATGCCCATGGTGGGACAGCTTCCTGAAAAGTGTGACTGTCCCGGCCAATCCGGGACAGTTGGCAGCTATGCCAGTGTAAGGGATCCTACACTGAAAACTAACATTAGAGGGCAAAGTCACTTTTACTGTCTGCATTATTTTTCTGCATTTATTTCAAGAATATTACTGAAAATAGTGCTTTAGGGAGTTTGTAACATCATTATCTGCCCTGGATGTCAAATGAAATAGGTACTCCAAACTAAAGTTTTAAAATGTATAAAACTTTCTTTAAAGTGATACTAAAAGCTTAAATATTTGAATAACAAAGAGGAAATACTTACCTGCTCTGTGCAATGATATTGCTCAGAAAAGTCGCTTTCCCCCTCTTCTGGCAGTCCCCCATCGACACTGTCAACTTCTCCCTCCTGCAGGTGCCTCAAGTAGCAAGCCATGAAGTTCCCTGTGCATGCACATACCCAAGCTGCGCTATAGACACACACAGCACCAGTAAAGGCTGGTATACACGGGCTGAATGATTCAATAGAAACCAGCCAACATTGTGTACAGCAGCCTGTCCAACAGAAACTGGCCTAATGTCTGGCTTCTATCTAACGGACATGCTGGGAAACAGACATACTGACTGCGAGAACTGACCGGTGTATTCTGGTGGGAGGAGCAGTGCCCCTGTCAGAACACAATAGCTCAGCAAGGAGATCGATGTACTAACATCGCATAGTTAGTACAGCGAGCTTCTTGTGAGCTCCTCAATTTTTTTCCATTCAGCCCGCTGGGTTGGACGAAAAAAACTACCTGTGTTTACCAGGCTTAAGTCATGCCCCTGATCCCTTATCACAGGAGTTTGACTTAGGCCCCATGTACACGGGACATTTCTGAACGATGGAAACTGACTGCTGGAAAACGTAGGTTAAAAAAGTCTGTTTAGCCGCATTTGCATAACGCGTTTATGCGCGTTCGTATTTAGAAGCGTTTTTTAAAGATAAGCACAGGAGAACCTCCCAAATGACCAGAATGCAATGAAAAGTGGTAAATTATTAACTATTTCAGACTGTTTCAGAGAAATACAGAGAGTAGAAGCAGAGAGCGGTATGTGTTGAGATTAGCTTAGGTGCGAGTTGCTCATTAACATTTCTTTTGTTTCCAAGGGTGGGAAAGGTGTCTGGTGGAGGGAGTTATTAAGGTCATCTGGCAGGGGGTCTTCATGAGGAATTTGAGGTGTGAATGGTCATTAACATATCTTTTGTGTCCAAGGGTGGGAGAGGTCTGAGGTGTGAATTGGTCATTACAATGTGTGACAAGCTTGGTAGGAACATCCTGTGTTCAGTGTTTTGTCCATTTGAGTACCTTGAAATGCTTTGCATGCATTTTACATTATTAAAAAAGGCTCTGGCCAGCATTGGAAACTGGAAGAGTTCAAAAAAAATTTCAAGCGCAAACGCTTATAAACTCGATTTGCCGCGTTTAGCCGCGTTTACAAGCGTTTTGCGTTTGAAACGCTGATAAAATCGACTGCTGAACGCATGTTTTCTGCGTTCAAAAAAACAACTGTAAACTCAAATGCCTGCAAACAACTGCAAACGAAGATGTGTACATTGACACATAGGAAAACATTAAGGTGAGTCCAGGGGCTGCTGAACAAAATGCTGAACAGCTACTAAATGTGAGTTTATCAGCTGCAGTGTACATGAGCCCTAAGTGTTTAGGGATGGGGGGGGGTTGGACAAGTGGTGGGGCATTGGGGAGTTTTTATTACCTTCATGAAGAGAATACATTAAGGTAAAAAAATTGTAGACTTTAAAACCACTTTAGCTGTAAAACATTTTTTTTAAGTTGTTGATCACACTATTATAACCTGTAGGTATAATCCATTTAGGCAGGGGTTCCCTGAGAACCTGAAAATTATTTCAAGGGTTTCTCAGGGCTAAGAAGATGAGAAAGACTGCAAGTGGCACTTTTTAAAGTACAGAAGCCTATGACAACCAACTAAAAGTTATATTTGTTTGTCTAGTTTGCACTAAGCTGCTTAAAGCTGCAGTCTAATAGATGGATACAAGTTCCACGCACAACTCTTCTTTACACCATACTATTTAAAAGAACACCGTCTAATGAAATAACCGTTAATAAGAAACAAAATTTCATCTACATTAGTTTTATTGTAGCAAGGCAACCACAGGGTTTGAACTTAAAGTGTTACTAAACCCACAACAGTAAAATCAATCTGTATATGCAGTAAAACATGCTTGTTATACTCACTCTGGAACCTAAGGGGTTAATCCTCTGCATTGTGTAGAAAGGTTGTTTGATCCTATCTTCTCTGATCCTCCCCTTCTTCCACTGTCCCCCTCATATCTCCCGATAAGACATATCGTGTGGGGTCACTCTGCACATTCTCAGTTTAGTGTGTATTGCTGGAGAGGTTTTTTTTTTTTCTTGAGAGAGTGTATGTGATCAGCACAGGGCCAATCAGCACTGTCCAGACAGAGGGTCAGGGGTCCTGCATCATCCTAGAGAAAGAAAACTTCTCCTAAAAGCTTTAATATGTGCTCGGTCAGACACTGATAGAAGTCACAAGACTGCTATCTACTGCTGATGAGAAAACATATTTAGCAGTTTATATTTACTAAAACAATTGCATTTCCCTGTATGTGTACTGTGGTAGACCAGATATAGTGAAAGCAGGGTCCTGGATTTAGTAACACTTTCAGTAGAAGGGATAAAATAAAAAGGTGTTCTCAATGGTGACCACACAAGCTGAACTGCAACATCCATCTCCCACTATTGTCACTTCATCCAGATCAGTTGCAGTTTTATGGGATTTAAGTGTTGGGAGCTGAGAATCTCTGCTATATATCTAAGGATTCAGTCTTGAGCTGCTATACTTAACCAAAAGACATTTTTAGCCGTACTGAAACTAGCAATGCGACTTAATGACAGTAACATATTTTATTGATTAAAAGGTCAACGTCTCTGTGGCCTGTGACTTCAACAGGTTCTAGCCATGTTCATTCATAGCATCCCAGTGACGGGCCGTTGAAGGAGGTGTGTGGGGCATGGGGGGAGGGCCACATTTAATTTGTAGGACTGCTGCTGGATCACTTTTTCCATCTGGGTGTGTCTGGGAGTGAGTGGGATAGACAGAGGGGTCTGTGTTAGTGTGATGCCGCATTACACGTCTGACATTAAATGTTCCTTTCTGTAAGAAATGCTTCTTTGAAAAGTGTGTTTGAGGCCGGAGGAGAAGGGGGAATTATGTTTTTTTGCCCATCACTTACACACCCTGTGACTACGCCCTACAGCTATGCCTTCTGTGAGCTTCTTTAGTGGGCACAGAACTGTTTCTTATTAACAGCTCCTGTAATCAAGCCGTTATGTGTCATTTTATTCTGACTAATGCTTTATAACTGCTTTTTTTAAGGAATAAATTGTTCCATATTAGTGCTCTATTTTTGTACTCAAGTCTGTATATGTACATTAAACCTGAATCTAAAGGTCACTTCATCCTTTTTTCCACTTCAGTGTTGCTGATCACTTTCTACCTTTATAGCTATTATTTGTCTATGTGCTCTTGCTGTTAATAATGACTGCTTCCAGATAGTGACAACCATGAACCATGTGTGTGTAGGCATGACCATTTGTAGTCTCCATTGGAAGCCAATATTACAGGATGGCAATGCAGGAGTCCAACTGGGAGAGAGTGTTGTCACCCTATTACAAGAAGTGCCTATGACAGCTACTATCTGTCTAGATGCACTTGCTCCAGTAATAGCTGCTTCCAGATAGTGACAACCATGAACTATGTGGTCACAATGTGTGTAGGTGTAACCATTTGTAGTCTCCATTGGAAGCCAAGGTGACAAGGTGACAATGCAGATGTCCAACTGGGAGACATGGACAGAGTGTTGTCTTCCTATAACAAGGAGTGCTTATAACAGCTACTTTCTGTCTATATGCACTTATGAATGGCTGCATTTCACTGCCCAGGAAAGGCTTCCAGGTAGTGACAACAGTTGACTATGTATTCACAGTGTGTGTAGACATGACCACTTATAGTCCCCATTGGATGCCCATGTAACACAGTGACAAGTCAGGAGCCCAAGTGGGAGACATGGACGAAGTGTTGTATCCCTATAACAGAAAGTGCCCGAACAAAGACCTTCAAGGCAGAATCACCTGGGTATTACTCTTTTTAGATTAAACATTTTAAAAGTAACTTTTTTTAAATACATTAACACGTTAAAAATTATATAAAATGTTTGTAATAGATTTTACAGTATAATTTAAAGCAGAGTTCCACCCAAATGTGGAAGCTCCGCTTATCTGCCTCCTTCCTCCCTCCGCAGCCACATTTGACACCTTTTGGGGGGGAGAAGGTTCTTGGTTTTGACAAGTTCCCACTCCCACTTCTGGCTCAGTTTGCTGCAGCAAACTGAGTCAGAAGTTCGGCCCCCCTTCTTTCACTCGCAACCCTCTGGGACATTTCACAGGTTCCAGAGAACTGTGGTCCATTCACAGAGCACAGTAGGAAACCTCCTGTGAAGCTGCAAGGCTTCACTTCCGGTTTCCCTCAATCAAGATGGTGGTGCCAAAACTCGAAAGCCGACTGAAGAAACGGCTTGGGGTGAGGACACAGCTGGATCCCTGGACAGGTAAGTGCCCTTATATTAAAAGTCAGCAGCTACAGTATTTGTAGCTGCTGACTTTTAAAGTTTGGGAGGGGGGCCGGAACTCCTCTTTAAACACCATAAACAGAATAACTGGAACCTGCGTCTATTTTTTACAAATTAACTCAGCTATACTACTTAGAAACCTCCAGGAGTACTTTTTGTATCTGAATTACCAGAGGTGTAATGACAAGGTCCTTTAGCACCCAACATGGAAAAGCCAAAATGTGCTCCTCCCATAAGCTCTGAAATACTACTATGCTACTACTAGTGCTAGTACAATGCAGAACATTTAGTATAAAACTCCTAAAGCAGCAAAGCACTTGAATACTTTCAGTAATATCAACGATACTTTTCTGGTGAAATTGTAGAAAATCAACCTTGCTGTTCAATGTTGTCCAAAATTTGGACCTGTGCAGGAGGACGACTTTTCCCCAGAACAGGTTCACTTCAGCACACCACCATACTGGTCCTCCATTACATCCCAAGCCTCCAGGGGCAAAGAGCACTTCTCATTCTCTTCACTTGCAGCCACATAGCCATACACCTCAAACGTTATTTTATCTCCCTGTACCACATGCTTGCACCCATAGGCCAATATTGCTGAATTGTGCACTTGAAGTTAAAAACTTTTTCTAAAATTTCTCTCTTCATTTCAGTAACAGGAAAATTTCCTTCCAAGAAACAGATACATATAATTCATGATACCATAGATACTGCAGCCAGGTACACACTCTTCAGCATAGCTCAGCATAAATCACAGAGCTGGTTGCGACCTTTCCCTCTATTCTACAACTGAGAATACCTCCTCTTCTACAGGGGAACAACAACTAGTGTTACCATGCTCCCCTTGTATCCCCTATTTATGTGTTCTTTCTCTAGACTGGCCAGTAACTTTTCCAGTCAATGGAGAGCCCAAGCTGTTACAAAAGAACCATTTACCCTTTAAGACCTCATACAAGCATTTAATACAACTGCAATATAAAAAAGTCAAGCCCCAGTGGCATTAAGGTCGAGGTAAAAATTTCCTAAATTTCCCCAAACCCCCTCTTCTCAGCTGTATCCCATACACAAGTCCCCATCGTACAGCTTTAAATGACTGTAAGCCAATGTAGATGCCTATAGAAGCATCTAAAGGGGTCACCATAACATACAAGTTTAATGAATCCAGCTTATAAATGAAGCTATTAAGGTTATGGGGATTGTATCTGCACCACATTTTGAAGTCTGGTTGGGGACCTTTATCCAAGTTTTTTGGACTTTGATGTTTTCTTTTAAACTTTTCTAAAGCTTCATAATTGCATCTCATTTGCATGTAGAGGTTTCCCATGCCCACACTTTTTAATACAATTGTTTGAAATGTGATGACAATATTGCCTGTGTGTCGGGTTAGGCTCAGGAGTAAACTAAGTCAAAATGACTCGTGTAAAATGATGTGAAAAGTACAGGTGCATTGCACTTAATGCCGGATGGAATCGATCATGATTGAATCCATATCAGTAGATGCTCTGTCAGTGTATAATATTTATCTGAATAGTCCTCTCTTGTGTATAGTTTTGCTTAAACTCCACTGTAATCTGTTAATGTCAATGGTTTGGAAATCAGCAGCTCAAAAGTTATTGCATGAGTAATTTAAAAACCACTGAAACTGGGCAATGGAGTTGGAGCCTGATGATTGCAGGGGTTCCGTACAGTCACTTCTTATCCACAAGCAAAAGCTACACCCTTTCCCTTCGACTGTCCCTATTTTGGTGAGCTATCTATTTCAGGCCCGGAAAGAGGCGAGGCTGGACCAAATGGATGCACTTGTACCAAAATTTAAACATAACTCAGGAGTGCCTTGGGTGCAGAGGACATTACTAAAATGTCTCAGTTTTGGATCTAGGAAGGTACTGAGAAGTATGCTACAGCAATTATTTGTCCCAAATAACAGGCAGTTTGGACCTGTTTGGACCAGTTTGGAGAAAAAAGTTATTGCTAATGAAAACTCAAGCTTCACCTTTCTTAATAGGGAACATTATGACCTCTAATTGTTTGCTTGGGCAACAGCTCTATTTTTATTCTATCCTTCCTTTCTCAAGTCAAATCACCCGCCTCCCCCCCTCCCCCAATCTTATATATTTAGATTATACCAGCAACCCAGATCAAAGAATGTGGAAAAAAAATGAACCCAAAGTTTTAAAACAAACAATGCACAGTCCTCATGGGTGGCCACATAATATTGCCTAAAATGCAATAGATTAAAAAAAAAAAACATTGTTAGGACAAAACTAACACAGTCTGGGTCCCAGACACTTACTAGGCCCACAAAACGCATCTTGGGAGATTGATGTCATCAGGTTTCCCTAGACTAATCTGCCCAGAGTCTGGATTATTTTTCAAGAAAAAAGTTTATTTAAAATAACTATGAGAACTAGATATTTGTACATGTTCAGATACTTTTTAAATCAAGTGAGGCTAGCAAAACAGCCATTGGAAAATGTTCTCAATACTCATTTAATAACGTAAAAGCAATATTCACTAACCTATAGTAACTAAAAAGAAACAATCTTTCACTGGTCTCACTATGGCAGTTGTTTCGTTGCTGTGGGTTATCGTACACTGAACACTATCCCTTTTCTTTACCTTTAAATTCTCTAAATGTCTTAACTACTATATTGACCCAAATAAACTATAATTCAAACTGATCCTCTCTGTATACAATTCCTTATAAATGTATGCAAGTGATGCCTGACTAAACCACTTTGGTTTATGAAGAGTGCAAGAATATTATTCTGGAAATGTGGTTGTTTAAACAGCAGCACATATTTAGATATGTCTGTTCCTGTGTGTATTCCTCCTTTGGCAGCCTTTGTCTGACGTATCTGTATTGTGCCTGATTTGCTATTACTGCTGTTAAAAAAGAGCTCCAGGGACTGTAACTAGAATGAACAGAGGAAAGTAGGTGTAAAATGTTAATTACTTTTACCTTCATGCTGTCCTTTCCAAGTTGTAGATCTCTAAAAACTGTGCATAGAGTGCAGCAGTAATATTAGTACATTGCTTTGGTCCATGCTCTCTATTTCTGTTTATCTGTTTTAATGAATGGAATTAGTTGCTGCAATGGAAGTCAATGTGGCCGCCATTTGCAGTGACTTTATCTATTCATATGTAGAGACCCTGCCCTATTCTGTGGTGTCCATAGCTAAAATTAGTGTATTTACTGCTGTATGTAACCAGCCTTAGCATCTTTTTACTTTTTTCTAGGCTCTGCAGGTCTTTTCTAAGCTCAGGGGTTGATTGCTTCTACCCATGGCTGTGAAGGCGGTATCAGTAATTATAGTGGGAAAGATAATCACTGAGTTCTGAATATCTAATTGACCCTACCAATTCCTGTGATCCTTGTTTAGAGGTACGGTTTGGGATAGGGTAAATATTTGGATCACCTTTCTGTGAGTTTTCAATCTCCTGGCCATCTGCCTAGATGTCTTCATAGAAGGATCTCTACAAAATCTCCCAGAAAAGAAGCCTCAAGGTCTCAAGAACAGTAGTCCGGGAATCCCTAATCAAACACCTATATGCATACCAAACTGAAGAAATTGGTTATGGATTCAACCAGGACTCATGGGGCTTTTATATATATATATACTTATTCATAGTGTACTGGCATAAATACACAGGCTGATGGTAAAAAAGTTACTCAATGAACGACTTCTTTAATGAAAAAACATCTTAAAAACATACAAAACAATAAAGCACCACACTCCACGGATCCCATGCTAAATCTTTAAAGTTGGGTAATATAGTGGACCATATATTGAAATATGTATTATTCCATAGTAACTACAGGTGAAACTCGAAAAATTAGAATATCGTGCAAAAGTTCATTTATTTCAGTAATGCAACTTAAAAGTTGAAACTAATATATGAGATACTCATTACATGCAAAGCAAGATAGTTCAAGCCGTGATTTGTCATAAGTGTGATGATTATGGCTTACAGCTCATGAAAACCCCAAATCCACAATCTCAGAAAATTAGAATATTACATGCAATCAATAAAACAAGGATTGTACATAGAACAATATTGGACCTCTGACAAGTATAAGCATGCATATGTACTCAGTACTTGCTTTGGGCCCCTTTTGCAGCAATTACTGCCTCAATGCGGCGTGGCATGGAATCTATCAGCCTGTGGCACTGCTGAGGTGTTATGGAAGACCAGGATGCTTCAATAGCGGCCTTCAGCTCTTCTGCATTGTTCGGTCTCATGTCTCTCATCTTTCTCTTGGCAATGCCCCATAGATTCTCTATGAGGTTCAGGTCAGGCGAGTTTGCTGGCAAATCAAGCACAGTAATCCCACGGTCATTGAACCAGGTTTTGATGCTTTTGGCAGTGTGGGCAGGTGCCAAGTCCTGCTGGAAAATGAAGTCAGCATCCCCATAAAGCTCGTCTGCGGAAGGAAGCATGAAGTGCTCCAAAATCTCCTGGTAGACGGCTGCGTTGACCCTGGACTTAATGAAGCACAGTGGACCAACACCAGCAGATGACATGGCTCCCCAAATCAACACAGACTGTGGAAACTTCACACTGGACTTCAAGCATCTTGCAGTGTGTGCCTTTCCATTCTTCCTCCATACTCTGGGTGCTTGGTTTCCAAATGAGATGCAAAAGTTGCTCTCATCAGAAAAGAGGACTTTGGACCACTGAGCAATAGACCAGGTCTGTTTTTCTTTAGCCCAGGTAAGATGCTTCTGATGTTGTTTGTTGTTCAGGAGTGGCCTGACAAGAGGAATATGACATTTGAAGCCCATGTCCAGGATCCGTCTGTGTGTGGTGGCTCTTGATGCACTGACTCCAGCCTCAGTCCACTCCTTGTGAAAGTCCCCAACACTTTTGAATGGCCTTTTCCTGAGAATCCTCTCCAGGCTGCGGTCATCCCTGCTGCTTGTGCACCTTTTTCTTCCACACTTTTCCCTTCCACATAACTTTCTATTAATATGCTTTGATACAGCACTTTGGGAACATTCAACTTCTTTTGCAATTACCTTTTGAGGCTTTCCCTCCTTATGGAGGGTGTCAATGATGGCTTTCTGCACAACTCTCAGGTCAGCAGTCTTTCCCATGATTGTGATTCCTACTGAACCAGACTGAGAGACCATTTAAAGGCTCAGGAACCCTTTGCAGGTGTTATGGCTTAATTAGCTGATTAGAGTGGGACACTTTGAGCCGAGAATATTGCACCTCTTCACAATATTCTAATTTTCTGAGATTGTGGATTTGGGGTTTTCATGAGCTGTAAGCCATAATCATCACAATTATGACAAATCACGGCTTGAACTATCTTGCTTTGCATGTAATGAGTCTGTCTCTTGTATTAGTTTCACCTTTTAAGTTGCATTACTGAAATAAATGAACTTTTGCACAATATTCTAATTTTTCGATTTTCACCTGTATGTCAGCTCCATATTGCAGGGTAGAACCAATGAGCCCCCATTATAAGAGACAATCTATGAATTGTAGTAACGCACCTTTCAAAAGGGACATGCGTGGTAGAAGAAAAATATATGTAACATAAACGTGCAGTCTACAGGAGGAACTTGATGCTATATTAACCTCCCTCATGCACTAAATAGATGACTCAGGGTGTCTTGTAATAAGTGATTGTAGAGCCCAAATGGAAAACTGATTGTAGGCCAGAGGAGTAAACAGGTTAGGCCTAAGTATAATGTGGTATGAATTGCTGCACATCTTCACCCTCCTCTAGCACCCAAAAGGGATAGGGCTGCCGTCCCAGGGAGGATTTGAATGGACAAGACCTCCCTCATACATGAACAGAGTTAATCTTCCAATGGCAATGGTGTAGACAAGTGAAGGAGCAGTCCCTTGGATATGAAATGGTATACGACTTCACCCCCCTCTAGCACCCAAAAGGGATGGGGGTGCCGTCCTGGGGAGGATTTGAATGAACAAGTAGACCAAGTAAATCTTCCGATAGCAACTGTGTGAATACATGAAAAGAGCAGTCCCTAGGAACAGACAAGAGCATGGGTCCCTTTAGGAAAATACAGTTCACAATGCAGGAGCTGGATCCAATGCAGACTGATACTAATCAGACTGAGGCATAAGTCATCATTAGTGGATCTGGGGGTGTGGAGACGCCTTTCCTGACCGGTTTCGCCAGTATAAACCAGCTGCTTCAGAGGGAGGCTTCAAAATCAGAACTGATATTGTTATTATGGAATGATACATATTTCAATATATGGTCCACTATATTCCCCAACATTAAAGGTTTAGCATGGGATCTGTGTGGTGCTTTATTGTTTTGTTCTGTATGTTTAAGATGTTTTTTCATTAAAGAAGTTGTTCATTGAGTAACTTTTTTACCATCAGCCTGTGTATTTATGCCAGTACAATATGAATCTATATATAAACCCATGAGTCCTGGTTGAATCCATAACCAATGTCTTCAGTTTGGTATGCAGAGAAGGATCTCTGCATGGACCTTGCCCCAGCCTGAGGCATGTGCCAGAGGTTCAAGGGCTGAAACTAACTGCTGGAGTCAAAATCTGAAGGTAGTTGGGTTGCATGGAATTTTCCTTCTCTAGTGCAGTCTTTCTCAACCTTTTTAACATTGATTAACCCTTTCATAAACTTATAGGTCTCAGGAAACCTCTGCCAATAATTGCAATATCTACAGCTGACAGTACATTAGCCAGGTTGTCAGCGGGAAGTATGCTTCTTACATTGGTGGCCAGTACAAAAAAAATTCCCTTACAGCTAGCTAAAAAGCTAATTTTCTGGGAACTCGTAGCAACCCCCAGGGGAACTCTAGTTGAAAAGACTGCTGTAGAGCGTCCTAGAGAAGCTGGGTAGAAGCTACTCCTGGACATTGTAAGAAGAATTCATTGCCCATTAAACAAGGTATGATTGACTGCTATCAGAAGGTCAAGGCCGAAATTGATTAGAGAGAGACGTGGAAAGAACAGCACAGAGGTAGGTGTAATTAACACTTTACACTTACCTCCCATTCTTCCTTCTAGTTCTGTTTCTTGGAGACACCTGTACTGAGAACTCTTTACACTGCTGACCTTCTACTGATAAATGTTAGTTTCCCAGCAGAGTGGTGCTCTAGTGAGTACATTGGTTTCTGAATCACTAATCTAGAACAAGTGTAAGGCTACTTTCACACTGATCCATAGCAAAAATGCGACAAGAAAGCATATGCGTATTTGCCTCATTTTTATTGCCTTTGAGGAGCATTTTTTATAGTACATGTGACTCAAAAACTGCACCAAAAACGCAACATGGGTTTGTTTTTCATGCATTTTTGCCACGTTTTTCATTGATTTCAAAGGGTAGGTGTGTTTTTGGTGCATTTTTTTTACCACACCAAACCTGCACCAAAAATGCAGTAAGCAGGATTATAAAAAATGCAGCAGACCCACAATGGATAAGTGTGAAGTTCCATAGGATTGTATTGTCACGTTTTCCTTCTGATTTTTTTTGACACAAAAGCGGATCAGTGTGAAAGCAGCCTCAACATTAGGAGTTCTGACTTCACTTGCTGCATGCTTCTTTCGGTACAGGTTCCCTTTAAGTGTGTTTTTGTGCTTTTGATATGTGTGGGAACATTTCCTATGTGGTTTTTGGTTATTCTCTGAAGGTCAGAAATTAAACACAAACTTTGAGGTCACAAATTATAGAGATGAAAAAGCAAGGCGGTTGATAGTGGGGAGGGCGACAGAGACATTGCTATACATAGACTTACTCCCTTATATACAGTCCTATAATTTCACATTGTCCCACACAACACACCTTTAAATATAGATACATGTGTAATGAATAACCTCACATGATGTGCATTATAAACATAGTGAATATGCATACATTTTCATACAGAATCATCTTAACATTTACATTTATGTAAACATGAATTGTTTAATGTCTTCATGTCAGATGTACTTTGTAATTACATTTAGGTTTATTAGTGGGTGCCTTTACATTGCATATTGCTGTGATATGAATTGAGGAGCAATGGCAATCAGAATATGTTTGTGTTATGGTGTTAATTAATGCAATTATGCGCACTGTGTGCGATTTGTGGTGTGTGGGTTATGGGTATGTACTGATGCAATGCATTTTTAGTCCCCCTGACAGTGACATGTCATCAGTGTAGACGCCATACATTTCTGTGAATGCATTCCCTCTTTATCCCTCATCTCTCCAAATTTCATTGCTCTCTCCACCCTCTTACATCTCTAGTATCATCTTTCCCTTTCCCCTGGGAAATCTTTGTGGTCAGTTTGAATTATGATTCTGTTTAATTAAGCACAGAATCCATAAGTGCGTGGCTATAGAAGAGTGTGGGAATGAGGAAGTCTGTAAGACGGAGGAAGAAGAAGAGTGATCCAGGGAGAGGCAAAGGACGAGGGAAAAGTATCACACTGCCAATGACTGACTAAGCATCTTCCTTTACCGCTCACTCATTATTTCTTTCTACCTCATTCTCCTTCCCTCTCCTCCTCCTCCTCCCCTTCTCTCATTCCCTCCATCACTGCATCCTTAACCTTTTCCCATGTTTTATGTCCCAGCTAAAAATACCCCAAAACATTAATCAGCGGCTCCCTGGGGAACCGTGTGTTACTGTGTGCATTTTACTGGGGAGAAATTATGTGCGAGAAGGAGGTAGATTGATGGAGGGAAACAAGAGAGAGAGAGGGGGTGTTGGAAACGGAAAGAGAAGCAGAGCGGGAAGGAGAGACTGTGAATGTGTGAGCTGTTGCGGGAGGGAGAAAAGAGTAAATAATGAGACTCGATAAATTCTTCATTATTTTGATACAGCTTCTGGAAAGATGACAGAATCATCCACAAACTCTATTCTCTTTCCTTCTATTAGTGCTGTTTCTTCATCGCCTCATCTACTGCGACTAGCACAGATCTCCCCCCGTTTCTATATGTGCAGGCCCCAGTCTTATTAGCTCATGCAAAAATCATGCACTGTGACTAAGACCTGCAGGTCAGGCTCGAATTTTTTGTTCTGGTTCAGGTCAACCCAGACCAGATTTAATCTGGGATTATATAAAAATATCCTGTACTTTATCATAGTCTCAGATTTGCTAAAATAGTCTTGATGGCTTTCTGCAGCTTTCCTGTTCGTCTCTTAAGCTTTTGAGAGACAAGTTAAACAGAGATCAAGGCAAAACGTTTTTTCCATTGAGAAGAGGATAGAACCTTAGTCAGGTTTTTATCACCATCTGTGTCCCTATCAGGGGTGGACTGACAACTCATGGGGCCCCAGGGCAATAGGGGATCATGGGGCCCCTGTGTCCTTGCCCAAACTCAAAAAAACCTATGAAAAAGGTACCAGGGGCATCTAATGGGGCCCCCTACTGACCCTGGGCCCTCGGGCAGTGCCCGAGCCTCCAAATGGTCAGTCAGCCCCTGGTCCCTATATGTCTGATGTGTGAGTAAATTAGCACTGCAGAAATAGAATTGAGGTTTGGCATTGGTGAATACACAATGAAGACCTCCTTCAAAGTGGCTCCTACACAGTGAAGGTGCAGTGTAGATGGACCTCTTCCAGTCCCAGGTTGCTGCTTCTCTAATAGTGACCAAAAGAAAGCTCAGCAGATGACAAGCTCTAGGATGTATATTGAGCACCCAGTACAAAAGTCCATATCACTCTGAGGTCTATTTGAAACATTTATTAGTTAGGAGTTTCAAATAAAGCCAAAAGTCTCAACCTTCCTCAAGGCTTTCATACAAGAGAGCAATAAAAAGTGAAACATACCATAGATATCTCATACAAAATATTGTAGTGATGTACATCAATCAGCTAAAAATACCGATCTTGGAATACCAATTGTGGAGTTAGCGACTTATCTATTCCAATGGATACCCCACTTCACTGATCTACTGGATACTACTATGCATGTTAAATTGTTTGTGTTTTTTGCTTTGTATTATGGTAAATGGGAGATCCTCAATAAGTGGAAATCCTGAATCCCCCCAAGTGTTCAAGTGTTCAGGTCTCTCCCATTCTATAAATGTGCATATGCCAGTAGAAATTTCCTGAAAAAATTCAGTAAGATCTGGAACAACTGACTGATGTCCAAGGTTTAACGATTTGACAGACATTCCCTTACAGTACATTGATTTACAGCTGGCTACCCTTTTTGCTTGGCAATTTTCAGGTGGCTGATCATACCTTGCTCCTCCCTCCACTCCCCCCCCCCTTTTCCCCCCTTTTTTCCCTTCTTTTCTTCCTCCCCTTCCCACCTTCTGACTGCTTCCCCTCTTTTCCCCTCTTCCCCCTCCTCCTACCTTTCATCTAATATGTTACGTTCCAGGACTTCTGTTTGCTGACCCAATTGATTTTCCATGCCTTAATTGCATTATTTCTCACTTTGCAGCTTGCATTGCTTGGACTTACAAATGTGGTTTTTGTAAAACTTTGTGATTGCACTTGTTGTACTGGATGAATTGTATCCTGATTTTATACTGTCTGGCCAGTAGTGTACCTTTTGTTTTGTTTTTTGTACCGTTGTACAAATTTAATAAAATGCTACTGTTAAAAACAAATACCAATCTTGTATATAATGGCCATAAAACAATCACAAAATGGTTTCATCACTACAGCATTTTGTATGAGATATTTATTATATGTTTGGCTTTTTTATAGTTCTTTGTACATTAGCCCTGAGGAAGTGGGAGGCTTTTTCCCAAAACGCATTAGCTGTACTTGATACCCTTAACCAAAAAGCATTTCAAACAGACCTCTAAGTGATATGGACTGTTGTACTCCTCAATACCCTCTCTAGAATGTGTCCCTATTTTGGGAGCTTTCTCTCACTCTCTGTCCTAGAGACACAACAGGAAGAAATCCCCACTAAAAGGAAGAGTAGCGATTCGCTTGGGTTCAGGCATGGGTACGATTCCTGGAAGTTAGCTGTCATTGCTGGGCCAATAAGCTGTGGATAGGAGATTCCCTGCCCGAAGCTTTTGTACACAAGGTGGTGGGGATATCATGGCATCACTGAGATAAAATGGGCACAAGGTCATATAATGTGAATGTCATTGACCTAATATGGCCATGTGGCTCTATTAGGTGAACGGTATCACAAGCATCCCTGCCCTTTTGAATACATGCAGCTGAGAGGTGGAGAATCTCCTGCCCATAGCTCATGGGCGTAGTGATGACAGCTAACTTCTAGGTGTGCACCAAATGCAAGCTCATCCCTAATGAAGAGATTTACCAAGTGTCACAGTTATCACTGTAATAGGTTTCTTGATTACTCTTGTTCCAGTTACAACTGTTTAAATCTACATTTTCCCTATATTTCTGTCCTAGTGAGAAGCTGAAAGTAAATCTTGGAAATGGTGATGCAGGCAGCATATAAAAACTTAACAAGTTCTAATGCTGCCCAACTCTACCCAAAACTAGAAGAACATATGGGCTAGAATTACATTTGGAGCATACAAAATTACCATAAAAAAGGCAAATGAGAATTTAAATAAATAAATCACACTCTTTCCTGTTTACTGTTTTGGCTATTGCTTATTCTCTGACATTTTCTCAACACTCTGTGTATTACACCAATGGTCCTTACAGTCACGCATTCAGTGTTTAGCTAGGAACAAAAAGAACTCAGACATATCAGTACATCTAGTGGTACTTCTGACAAACTAAAAGGGTACATCTCTTTGTCAATTAACTTCAGAGTAACTCCTTTAAAGTGTTAGTAAAAGTTTTACCACAAATTCTTAAAAATGCTGCCTCCCCTCCTCTTCCTACCTATTCTGCATGACCTGTATAAAAAGGAGCAGTGTTAAAACCTTTTTTTAATCCTGTTCAGTCTGGTCATGTGATTCAACAGGTCTGATGTTGGCTTTGAATTCCCAGAGCCGTGACATCACCCACCAGCTCCTCCTCTTCCCTGCAGCAGCTGCTCACTAACACAGGAGAGCCACAGCTTCTGGATTACATGACCAGACAGGCTTAAAAAAAGGTGTTTATGCTGTTTTTCTTATACAGAATAGGAAAGAGGAGGGGAAAGGCAGCATTTCCAAGAATTATTGTTTTTAGTCTTATCTTCCACTTAAAGCCCAAATAAAGCTTTTGTAATTATCACTGTAATGCACTCTTTTTTGTTTTGTTTTTTTACATCCTATGTGCTGCAGCAGGTCCTGTGCACCCCCCTGCACAGTGCTCCAAACAACAATGCTCATGCTTCCTGAGTAGAACTTCTGATTGGAGCAGTGGAGATCTGAACCTGTGTTAGGTGTGAGGGCAGTGGTCCAGCTCTCCAGCATGCTGTGAGTACAGGGTGTTTTAACATTGCCGTAGCACAGGGAGAAGAGCATATTTGTTACTGTATATGCAGACTGACTACATTACAGTAATAAATACATAAACTTCAACTAGGCTTTAAAGCTAAACTCCAGTCAAAACCTTTTATTTATGTAGAGTAGGAAAAGGTTAGAAAGCAAACCTTTATTGCTAGAAATTGTAAATCCACAGGCATAATTCCAAGAGGCTTCTTATGCTTTAGATGTGTGAGTAGTGAGTTTTGCATAGGGTCTATTGTTCGGGAAGCCCAACTCCAGGTTAAACTTTTTTTTTTAGTTTTGAATAAAGCAGGGAAGGGTTAGAAGCACTGTCAAGTTTTACAAGTGAAATCAGGCCCAATTTATTTGGGCGGACCGACCGGGTCCGTCTGTCAGTTTTTCAGGCATACCCAATCGGACACTCCATTGTCTTCTATCTAGCAGTGGGTATAAACAGACATGTGTCTGTTTACACCCACCTACTTCTGTTCCAATCCGCTAAAAATACCTTCCATCTAGCGGATCGGATTGAATGGCAGGCAGTCTGTTTACATATTCCCAACCATAGAGGAGAGGAGGTTGTGTCTGTGTCTGCTCTGCATACAGTGAAGGAAATTTTGCACTCTCTAGTTTAAGTAAATCAACCCCAGTACTTTCCTGCAAGAGGTCCCTTCCACATGGGGTGGGCTAAACCAGCAGCAGGCTGAGCAGGCAGATAGCTGGTCTGTGTCCGCTCCACATGCAGTGAAGGAAATAAGTACTTGATCCCCTGCTGATTTTGAATGTTTGCCCATTCACAAAGAAATGATTAGTCTAAAATCAAATGGTAGGTGTATTGTAACACTGAGAGACAAAATAGCAACAAAAAATTCAAAAGAAATGCATGTCTAACAAATTATACACTGATTTGTATGTTCATGAGGGAAAAAGGTATTTGATCCCCTACACAAAACATGACTTTTACTTGGTGGCAAATCCCATATTGGCAATCACATAGGTCAGACGTTTCCTGTAGTTGGCCACCTGATTTGCACACATTTTAGGAGGGATTTTGGCCCACTCCTCTTGGCAGATCCTCTCCAAGTTATTAAGGTTTGGTGGCTGACATTTGGCAACTCGAACTTTCAGACCCTCCACAGGTTTTCAATCGGATTAAGGTCTGGAGACTGGCTAGGCCACTCCAGGACCTTAATGTGCTTCTTCTTGAGCCACTGCTTTGTTGCCTTGGCCGTGTGTTTTGGGTCATTGTCATGCTGGAACATCCATCCACGACCCATTTTCAATGCCCTGGCTGAGGGAAGAAGGTTTTCACCCAACATTTGATGGTACATTGCCCCGTCCATTGTCCCTTTGATGCGCTGCAGTTGTCCTGTCCCCTTAGCAGAAAAACACCCCCAAAGCAGAATGTTTCCACTACCATATTTGACAGTTGGGATGGTATTCTTGGGGTCATAGGCAGCATTCCTCCTCCTCCAAACACGGTGAGTTGAGTTGATGCCAAAGAGCTCGATTTTGGTCTCATTTGACCACAACACTTTCAACCAGTCCTCCTCTGCATCATTCAGATGTTCAGTGGCAAACTTCAGATGGGCCTGGACATGTGCTTTCTTGTTTTCTTGGTGACTGTGGTCCCAGCTGCCTGGAGATCATTGACAAGATCCTCACATGTAGTTCTGGGATGATCCTCACTGTTCTCATGATCATTGACACTCCACGAGGTGAGATCTTGCAGGATGCACCAGACCCAGAGAGACTGACAGTTGTTTTGTGTTTCTTCCATTTGCGAATGATTGCACCAGCTGTTGTCACCTTTTCACCAAGCTGCTTGGCAATAGTTTGATAGCCTAGTCCAGCCTTGTGTAGGTCTACAATTTTGTCCCTGACATCCTTGGACAGCTCTTTGGTCTTTGTCATGGTGCAGAGTTTGGAATCTGATTGTTTGATTGCTGTGGACAGTTTTCTTTTATACAGGTGACAAAATGAGATTAGCAGCACTCCCTTTAAGAGACTGCTTCTAATCTTGGCTTGTTACCTGTATGAAAGACACCTGGTAGCCAGAAATCCTGCTGAATGATAGGGGATCAAATACTTATTTCCCTCATGAACATACAAATCAGTGCATAATTTGTTAGACATGCATTTCTTTTGAATTTTTTGTTGCTATTCTGTCTCTCAGTGTTACAATACACCTACCATTCGATTTTTAAACTGATTATTTTTTTGAGAGTGGGAAAACATTCAAAATCAACAGGGGATCAAATACTTATTTCCTTTATTGTATGTAGAGCGAACTCAGACCAGCTATCTGCCTGCTCAGCCTGCTGCTGGTGGAGCCCACCCCATGTGGAAGGGACCTCTTGCAGGAGAGTACTGGGGTTGACTTACTTAAACTAGAGAGTGAAAAATCTGTTGCAGCTGTGCATGGTAGCCAATCATCTTCTAACTTTGTATGCAGAGCTGCACCAGATTTTGCACTCTCCAGTTCAAGTAAATCAACTCCAATGAATCCTTCTTTGGCTTTTAAACGCTGTGTTCCTTTCTTGGAGATTTCCGCTCACTTCCTATTCTTTCTGATATCAGTCATCTGGACAAGAAGTGCAGGGAAATCTCTATAATGGGCACACAGCTCTTCAGAGCAGAAATAAAATATAGCCCAATCATCAGAGATTTCTGAGAACATAGCTGAGGATAATAAGTCTGAAAAGTGTTACCAATGGACTTTTAGAGAAACTGGCCTCTAATTTTTTTTAGACTTTAGAAAATAAAGATAGAACGATATTTTATGTTGTTTGTATAATTGGATATGACTAATCTAATGATCAGGTCACATTTTAGGCACTGTTAACATAGAAATCTAGATAACTCCTACGATTTTCTAAACTTTTTTGTTTTCACAGTTGTAAGTGTACAGCTGTGCAGTTTAGGCACAAAACAAAATGAATAGTCTTCTGTCTTATTTATTACTACTGAAAATTCCTTTGAGCTGGATAAGCAATAATAAGGGAGCAAATATCAGCAAGCTTTGTCCTCCTTACAAACAGAAGTATATTTAATATAGTACATAATAACACAGTCTGTGCTCTATTCATAGATAATGAATTATCTTTGGATTTTGTAGTTCTACTTTAAGACGTTAGTATGGGTGTTATATTCTCCCTTTTTAGTTGGAAATGACTGTCCTCTGTTTCCAGTATTTCCATTTCTATATTCCCATTTACATAAGTACACAAGTAAGTACATGTTGACTCAGACCAATCACCATATTTTTACAAATTCTGCAATAGGCAATGGGAAATGGTGGACCTACAAAGAGCAGGGTGTCTCCTTTACCTTCCTGTCACTTATTCTGCACCTGCTTTTAATGCTAAGCATAAATAATTTGCCTGTTTCTAAAGGTTTCTTATGTTGTACACATGCATTAAAACAAGCAGAATAAAGGAAAACATATTCATTCACAGCACAAATATGGACAAGTGAAGTGCTTTAACTGTCAAAAATATGTAATTTTGTTTCAATATATTTTTATCCTCAAGCTGAATTATTAAACTTTTTACAGACAGACAAACGTAAAGTACCATGTTTGCAAGTACAAGGAATGTAAACAGGGTACATTCAGATTGGTCACATAGCAATAAAAAAATTGTTTTACCCCCTGAAACTTAAGTCACGTGCGATATAATAAATGATAATAAGAGGTGTGGTCAACAGGATGAGATTCAGGGGTAAAGAGAGATATAAAGAAATAGATGTATAAAAATAGAGATGGTAAACCAGAAAAGCTGGGACACAGAGGGTAGGGGTCGTGGAGTGCGGATGAAGAAGAAGAGGGGTAGGGTACACAGGGGGAGGAGAAAAAGACCTTGTTCATATGGGGAGATTACATGCGTGCCCTTTGCAGGGCCATGTTTTACCGGCACAGGGATAATTAGTTGTTCTGTGTATCCCCATGGCGGCAGTCCCATTGTCATCTGTTGGGACACAGAAGCTGTACGGACACAGCTACTGCTCTCAATGTAACATCCATACAGGTGCACAGCCCTGAACACAACAAAGAGGAGTCTAGGGACATGAACCCACACTCATATGGATGTTATATTGGGACACAGAACCTGTGTCCATGCACCTGCTGCATCCATATAGAAAACAATGGGTCTGCCAGCACAAAGATGCATGGAACAGCGGTGCTACTGGGTGCTGGAAAAACACAGCCCTGCACAGGGTACATGTAATTGCTGAGTGTGAATGAGGCCAAAGGGGGGAGAACTAAGACAGATAAGAGGAGAAGGTGTTTAGGACAGAAAAAGCAAGGAAGGGGGAAAAAGGGGAAAGAGGTGGAAGGGGAATAGTAAGAGGCAATCCTCCTCCCTGAACACTGTCAGTAAGAAAGTCAATGTAGAAGTCTATGAAATCAGTAAGAAATCTGTGAAGTCCTAGGAGTTTTGAAACAGCCTAAGTGGCCCGGATCTAACTTTATATGCTAATATTAAGACCTAAGTGTAGTTCCATACAGGATACAACGCTTAGTTCAATAACCCATTCCAGAATGGTAGGAAGTTGGGTGGAACACCACTGTCTGGGGATCTTAGAATGTGCTGTTGTAAGAAAGTCACATAAAATGTACTGCATTTAAAACAACAGAGCTTGGTCAATGACCATCCAGTCTGTGACTGGATAGTAAATGAGCATAAAAACACTGATAATATCAACCCTCACTTTACAGCTTCCATTATTCAGATCTGTGTGCACAGTATAGTAAAGTCTGTTTGGCTTGCAGTATTCCATTTCTCTACCAGTCTCATTTATGCTGTGAAAAGAACTAAGAGGCTACAATACATACAGATCCAGTTACTACTTAAAAATACATTTCTGGATGTATTGAAAGAATGCAAACTGGTATAAATGGGGCTAAATATATGTGCCTAAACTTTTGCATTGAGATTTTGCAATGATCACTCACTAGTCTATAAGCCAGGGAGTATGTTAGTTCCTTCAAAGGTGCTATCAAAGCCATATGGCACATATGAGCCCTCTTTACTCCAAGGTTTTGACATATTAATAGTCTTTTCCTCTTAAAGGAAACTATTACTTGCTCTAATTACAAAGTGAACTTTGGCACCCACATGCAGAGCTCTAAACAAGGGATTTGAGCAGATGTCCACTTTACTAACACATCTCTATGTCTGAACACAAACATAAGTGTATAAAATGGTGCTGCAACACTGTGCTATGCAAACTTTCTTTAGAAAAAGCCTGTATGACATATGAGATAAAAACCTTTATTGAAATGATGTTGAATGTTAATTTCCTGCAGAATGAAACATCCTCAAGAATACAAGGCTCCTTGTTTATTCTTTATTGGCATGGAAAATGGCATCTATAAAACACTGAGCAGAGCATTGTGGATCGCTTTTGGTGCCTTAAGGAGCCTTAGTGAAATTTTCAAACACAAAATACAGAAGAATGCAAATGACACCGCAACCAAAAAAGGCTATTTAATATTAGGGCACAGAGTCTGCATCCAGCCTTTGCTAAATATGCTACTTTACTTGGTGATAGCTTTTGAATGTCAACCAGAAAGCAGACTCTTTAACTAATTGTAAATTTTCATAATACCATGCCTTTCATATTATTATGTCTGGGCTGCTAATGTGCTCCCCTGTGCCTACTTGTGTGCCAGATGTTTCATCATTGCAGTTCTGCTGGCATAGAGAAATAACCTGGCAAAGAGATGCAAGTCAACACATTTTGAAGTGGCCTGGTTTAGAGGCCAACTTGTTAAAATTACTTGCCTGATATTGAACATAATATCCTCAAAGCCAGGTACATTCAATTTATATTTTTCTTTTTGCCATAGCTACAGTAAATGATTGCCTTGACTTGCTTTACCTTGATTGATATAACTGTACTGTCTGTCTTTATTTTGTAAAGTGAAACCAAAAATATTGGTGTTATATAGTGTAATATAATATATTAATAATATTCAAATCTCTGATACCACATAAAATGTTCGTGAAGACTAAATTTATACCCATGTCAGCTGGCCAATGGGTTTTGGAGATGTTGAAATACTATTCCCTTTGCACGCTTTAACAGGGTACTTTGTTGCTACGTTGAGATTGTACTCTTAACTTTGCTCCTTGGTGACTGTTGAAGATGTCTTGGCATAACACTTTGATCTTTTTACATTTTTCAATGGTACTTTGATATATTCCACCTGTGTTGTTGGCCTTTTATTATTGTTTAATATCAGAGTTTGCTTACAATTTGTGTAATTCTTAGAAAAATCTTAATAAACATATTGAAACATAAAATTAAATTTACAATTCAAAATTAGTTGGCAGAGGGCATTGGAAAGAGGGCAAAATGAGAGTTTTTGCTTTCCTGAAATATTCTGCCTTTGTTGATAAACAAAGTGTTAGGTTTTATAGTTAGTGTTAGGGTTGGATTTGTTAAGTCTTCAATTACCATTTCAGCACTGACCTCTGTTAGAAAACAAATTTATGTGATTTAGTTTTTTTCAAGTAAATTTTACCTTAGCAGCCTGCCTAGCTACCATTTGAGGTTAATTTCAATCAAAATTTTGCTAAATGATTAAACCAATTTCTAATGGAAATGTATAGAAAAAATAGAAGCTCATTTTATAATCAGATGAGTTTTAATATTGATAAAGGCAATGTACAGTTGTGTTCAGAATAATAGCAGTGTGCTGAAAAAAGTGCATAAAGCTCAAAATCCTTCTAATAGCTTTTATTTCCATACACACAAATGCATTGGGAACATTACACATTCTATTCCAAATCAAAACATGAAGAAAAATATATCAAATTTGTGTTGTTCCTCTAAAAAAATTGAAGAAAAGTGAATATTAGACTGTTCAAAAAAATAGCAGTGTTTGTATTCTTCTTTACAAACTCAAACATTCACTATATAAACTGAAAAATGTTTGAAGATTTTGCTTTCCTTTGAATCACTTAATTAATATTTAGTTGTATAAGCACTGTTTCTGAGAACTGCTGTACATCTGTGTTGCATGGAGTCAACCAACTTCTGGCACCTGTGAACAGGTATTCCAGCCCAGGATGATTGGACTACATTCCACAGTTCTTCTCTATTTCTTGGTTTTGCCTCAGAAAATGCATTTTTGATGTCACCCCACAAGTTTTCTATTGGATTAAGATCCGGGGATTGGGCTGGCCACTCCATAACGTCAATCTTGTTGGTCTGGAACCAAGATGTTGCACGTTTACTGGTGTGTTTGGGGTCGTTGTCTTGTTGGAACACTCATTTCAAGGGCATTTCCTCTTCAGCATAAGGCAGCATGACCTCTTCAAGTATTCTGATGTATTCAAACTGATCCATGATCCCTGGTATGCGATAAATAGGCCCAACACCGTAGTATGAGAAACATCCCCATATCATGATGCTTGTGCAACCATGCTTCACTGTCTTCACAGTGTACTGTGGCTTGAATTCAGTGTTTGCGGGTCGTCTGACAAACTGTCTCCGGCCACTAGACCCAAAAAGAACAATCTTACTTTCATCAGTCCACAAAATGTTGCGCCATTTCTCTTTAGGCCAGTCAATGTGCTCTTTTGCAAATTGTAACCTCTTCAGCACATGTCTTTTTTTCAACAGTGGGACTTTGCGGGGGCTTCTTGCAGATAGCTTGGCTTCACATAGGCGTCTTCTAATTGTAACAGTACTCACAGGTAACTTTAGACCTTCTTTGATCTTCCTGGAGCTGATTGTTGGCTGAGTCCTTGCCATTTTGGCTATTCTTCTATCCATTTGAATGATAGTTTTTCACTTTCTTCCACGTCTTTCAGGTTTTGGTTGCCATTTTAAAGCATTTGCAATCATTTTAGCTGAGCAGTCTATCATTTTCTGCACTTGTTTATATGTTTTCCCCTCTCCAATCAACTTTTTAATCAAGGTACGCTGTTCTTCTGAACAATGTCTGGAATGAGCCATTTTCCTCAGAATTTCAGTGAGAAATGCACTGTAACCAGCATGTACAACATTTGCTGCCTTCCTTCCTTAAATAAGGGCAATAATTGCCACCTGTTTTTCAAAGAATGATTGACCTCAGTAATAGAACTCCACACTGCTATTATTTTGAACATGCCCTGTTCAATTAGTGATTCAATTACACAGAATCAGCAGCATGCATGTCATGACTGTTGGGTCTGTTGGATTTCTATTACTCTACTACACCTGCTCATTTCTACCAAAAACAGTGATTGATCAGGTTAGTGATGTCTGACTGCTATTATTTTGAACACAACTGTATATACCCATCCCATTATTTTGGTGTGTCAATCTTCACATTAAATAGGATACCGCCGGCGAAAAAAAAGCTGAAGGAATTTGGCATGCAAGTTTCTAGTAAAATAAGAACTACTCAATGCCATTCTGAATTGCATCAGCAGATATCGTGAGATATTTAAAAAAAGGACATTAACGCATAATGCAAGTATAGTACTGCCTTTGTGTAGATTACCTGTAAGGCTACATCTATAATATGGGGTGAAGTTCTGAACACCACAATATAGGATAGAAATAAGCGATGTGGAAGGAGCAAAACAAAAGTCCACTACATTAAAGTATATGTTAATCCCATCTTTAAAACTTGATAACCAGTGTAATCCCCCAAGCATCAGCATCAGAAATCAACTGCATATAGAGGAAAGGAGGTTTCACTATGAGCATAGGAGCATGTTCTTTATATTAAAGCTGGTTAAGCTATGACATACCCTACCACAGGTGGTCATCAATAACAGAATATAAAAAACGAACTGTTTTTTTTTTTTTCAACCAACAGCTAAAAACTATTAACTGTAGGTTGGATATTGTGAAAAAGTAGTGTTGGAGCTCCCACCATTCCCTCCACAATCCATTTGGTCCATCGCTATGACGGACTACTTTCAATGTCAGCAGGAAGGTGGGTGAGACAGGAGAAGACAGGAAGCTCCATCACTCCCCGTAAATGTCAGAGCTTTGCTCCTTTTGTAAGGAAAATCTGTTTAAAGTCATTCTTTTTCTATAATTCACACTTTCACATGCTTGCTTTACAGTATTTTTTTCTTACTGTATCAAATGTAAAGATTTTAAGATTAGCCTCTAGATGAGTACATCCGATACTGCAATGACTCTTCCTAACTGCCTAGTAGCTGTTGAAATAAGGTAACAGTCACTCAGAGGTTTGTTGATTTCAGTTACTAAACTCACAGACTTGTATTGAGAAGGAACAGTAAAGCAAAACTGTTGATTGGAGCTTCAATAAAAAGGAATTTGGAGATTTGGAGGAGACTGAGAATAACAGAAGGTACTTTTTCAATTAAGAATAAATACTTGAATAGTTTTTTTGTTTTTTTTTAAGCAATTGCCCCTCGGAGGATTTCCCCCCCCCCCTTCCTGACCAGGCCATTTTTTGCTTTATAGCGCTGCATTACTTTAACTGACAATTGCGCAGTTATGCAAAGCTGCTACCAAATGAAATTTACGTCCTTTCTTCCCATGAATTGAGATTTTTTTTGGTGGTATTTGATCGCATGTGCATTTTTTAATTTTTGCGCTATAAAAAAAAGTCAGACATTTTTGAGAAAAACACAATATTTTTGACATTTTGCTATTAACCATGTCCAGTAAAAAAATTTTAAAAATCAAATTTCATCATAAATTTAGGCCAAAATGTATTCTGCTACGCATCTTTGCTAAACAAAATCCCAATACGTTGTAGCATCTACAAATTCTTTGTCCCTTCTTTTCCCAACCACAATTTCCTCTATTGGTAATCTATTGGGGACTCACTCAATCAATCATGTCTCTTCTGGAATACTTCCCCTTTTCCTTGTTTATACCTTCAATCCTATCATAACTTCAATTTGGTAGTCTGCACCTCGATCCGATAATTCAAGGGTGTTTGTTATTCCATAGTTTACTGGTATTCTCCTGCAACTCAAAACTTATATTGTCTAGCTGTGTTTGATCTTGAGAAAATTTAAAAAGATTGGACAATAAAGTAATCTTGACTTTCAATGCAATAGTACACATTTTTTTCATGCATCAGTATGTACAATGTTACTGTTTTAACTACATTAGGGGAAAGTTTACTTAGAAATGTGCTTGTGAGGATCACATGCATGCCATGAAAATGTAGGCTTTTTAAGGTTAGCAAAATGCTTCATATCTGTCCAGTAAAAAAAGATATACACACAACCATTAATTTAATTCACATTTTCACATTATTTCAAGACAAATCACATACAATTAATTTGTTTGAATTTCTTCTAATTTGTTGTGGCAGTAAAATTATATAAAGTATTGGCAAAATGGCTCAGTATAAAGGCAGCTGGTAACTAATTGTTCCTTGTCACTCAGTAGATGGAAGCATTGCAAAGAGTAGTACATCCCTCAGCAACACAAGAGGGATGAATAAACCTGTGTTCTCTACATATTCAGATGTGTTTTTACTATACAGTCCCTCACTGTGATGGCTTACCCCTATTAGACACTGGTAGTGATCTCACAGACTCTCTACTTATATGAAACAGAGTTTTCCATCTTTCACCTAAATGCCTCTCATTCCTAAGTAGGGACCTGTACAGTGTCAGCACTGATCAGAGGCAGGAAGGTTAATGGAACATTATTTTAAATTGATCTGGCAATTGCTGGGTTAATTGGGTAAATGGTCCCTGGAAGAGAAGGGATTCTTTAAACTGTTAACTTTGCAGCTCCACATTTAAAATACCACCCAAAGTTAATGTTGCAGCGTGTAGTCTTCACAGAGGTAACACTTTTTTTTGGTGAATGTCTGAGTACTTATAAAACATATAATAAAGTAGATCTAAAGGCAAAACTTTTTTCATTTTGGATAGAATAAGGGAGGGTGGGTTATAACCCCTGTTTGTTTGTTTGTTTTTTTGCCATCTGTGCCTTATTGGGGAGATTTCCCTTCACTTCTTGTCCCATAGCTAAAACAGGAAGTGAAATGAAATCACTGCAAAATGAGAGAATCCCAGGGTATCACCAGAACTAGCGTCCCCATTGGAAGATTTCTCCTCAATTTCTGTTATGGTGTCAACCCAAAATTTTAGATTTTCTTTTACTTTTACTTTAAGTGGTAATGGTAAACAGGACAAAAGGAGAATGTGAATCTCCATAATGAAGAAACTAATGCATGAAATGTATATTTTCCCTTTTAGTATTTTGCACTCATTTTGTCCTAATCAATGCTGTCATCATCCCAGATATTTATAATACTATTCCTCAGTTAGCTATACACAGGTAAAGTGAAATCTAGGAGACCCATGTGATCATCCCTGAGCTGAAAAGGCTGACATAATGCTCGACAACGTCCATTCGATACTATCAAACTTAGGTATGGATCAGTTGCAGTGACCCATCAGCACTATGATTTGTGCCCTATTGAGCCAAAAAAGGAAATTAGGCTAATATAATTATAATGTTAAAGGACATAGGGTATTTAGGCCCATTCATTAGGCAGCCACCTACTATACATATGGATGTGTCTGTAAGACAAGTAAAAGGTTCCTGTGGTTTTACCAAGTACCATTTCTAGGAGTGATGATTCATGAAGGTCTTTGGAGTCTACTTTCAAAATGAAGGTTTGCTTTATCTGAACTAAATTGTACCAAAGTGAAATGGACACATTTTGCAAAGTATCAAGCATACCCAGAATATGCAGGTAGATATTACAATTTTGCACTGTTGACTTTTGCTGTTTTATTATTTCTATTGAATCTGCCTTGACAATGTAAAATAGCCAACAGTTTTACAGGAGCAAATCACAAAGGATTACAGTGGCATAGCAAATGATAGTTACAAAATATGGACTATGTTTTCAATGTACACTAAATGGATAAAAGGAAAATCATATTGTTCATAAAAATTAGAATTACACCAAACCTTATTTCAGGGCTAATAACATGAAAGCGATAGCTTTAAGGATAATGGACCTGGGTGGGTATTGCAAATGCTAGCTAGTTTTTCTTGCTAGTTCCTGCTATTATATTTGTTACCCAGAAAAATATTTAGAGAGTACCCATCTGATCCTGGTTTCACTTTGTTTCTAAGTACCTGAATTCTACAACTTTTGGACAAAAAGTCACCCTGCAGCACCATGACCCACCATCTGGTCCCTACTTATCTCCAATGCCCGTCCAGGATGCTAATGAGTAAGCAGGACTTGGCTTTAGGGGGAGAAATTAGCTTTGGAACCAAAGAAGTTGAATTCTTATTGGATCAAAAGCCAGAAGGAAGCATACAAGGCTTTTTAAACAAAAAAAGCAACAACTACTTGTTGTTAGGCATAACGATAAGGCCTCATGCACATAGATGATTTCATGCTCTTAAGTCTTAAAGCCTGAAATGTGTGATGCTTTCCTGCTCCTGGTGAGCTATGGTGCCATGTACAGCTGCTAACAGAAGCGAATGGCTATATGTGGACAGCTGCTTGTTAATGCTGATGTACTTCCCTGAATACAAAGAAAACAAAACAAAAAAAGGGCGCACCAGCCTAGTGCATTATCATATAAAATATATTTATTAACCAATAGCCACCCAGCCTATAGCCGTTTGGCAGCGGCAAAAATGCTTCACCTTTTCGGGTGCACGCCATTTGGCGTGCTCCCGCACATGCGCAGTTCGCGCAATTGCAGAGCCGTGCAGCGGCGCGATCTGTCACCGGCCGTGTACCTCGGACACGGCCGATGACAGATCTGAGTACCGGCCCCCGTTGCCGGCACCATGTGACCTGCTGTGACCAATCACAGCAGGTCACATGACAGTTGTATACAATGGATGGCTTCATTCATGCCATCCATTGTATACTAGTGCCTAGCTGTGAATGGTCACAGCAGGTCACATGCACATGTCATGTGATTAGCTGTGGCCAAATCACAGCTAAGCACAAAAAAAAAAAAAAAAAACCTGAATGAATCGATTTCATTCTGGTAAATGCTTGCTTATAGCAAAGTAATTCTTTGCTATAAGCAAATTGTGTAAAAAAAAATAAATACTGATCACTTCCCCAAAGTAGTACAATGTTACTATGGTAACATTGTACTACTTTGGTTATAGTAAAATATGAAAAAAAAATCTTAAAAACATTTTTTAAAAATGTAATAAAAAATAAAAAATAATTTAAAAAATTAAAAAAAATTTAAAAAATATATATATTTTTTTTTTCATACTGTCACCAGTCAGTGTCCCTGATCACCGCCATGCCAGTTATATGATGATGCTGTACTGCACTGGTGACAGTATGTAAAAAAAAAAATAGTGAAAATAATTTTTTTAATTTTTTAGTTTTCCGAAAAATAATGACAAAAAAAATACAAATTCAAAAAACGCGCCATGCCTCTTATGAGATACATCAGACTGTCTACTTTGCAAAAAGGGGTCATTTGGGGGATATCTGTACTGTTCTGACATTCTTGGACCTCAAGAAATTAGATTGGCTGTCAGTACTTCAGGATTGATCAATTTTCAGATCTATACCATAGTTTGTGAACGCTATAACTTTCCTACAAACTAAAGAATACATCATAATTTGGGTTATTTTCACCAAAGACATGTAGCAGAATACATCTTGGCCTAAATTTATGAAGAACAATTATTTATTTACAAACTTTTATAACAGAAACAAAGGAAAACGTGTTTTTTTTCAACATTTTCAGTCTTTTTTTGTTAATTTAGCAAAAAATAAAAACCCCAGCGGTGATTAAATACCACCAAAAGAAAGCTCTAGTTGTGTGAAGAAAATGATAAAATTTTAGTTTGGGTACAATGTTGTATGACCGCGCAATTGTCATTCAAAGTGTGAGAGCTCTGAAACCTGAAAAATGGCCTGGGCAGGAAGGTGTAAAATTGCCCGGTATTGAAATGGTTAAAAGGATAAAAAGTAAGTATCATAATCACAATGGACATACAGGACAAAGGCACATCACACTGAACAGTGGTGTCCAATCCACACTGCATATAAGTCCAAAAAATGGAACCCTGGACTTCCAACTGGCTAACGCCAGGAAGAGGCTGAGTCCTCGAAACGCATTAGCCAGTTGGAAGTCCAGGGTTCCATTTTTGGACTTATATGCAGTGTGGATTGGACACCGCTGTTCAGTGTGATGTGCCTTTGTCCTGTATGTCCATTGTGAGTATGATACTTACTTTTTCTCCTTTTAATAAATATATTTTTTACGATAATGTACTAGGCTGGTGCACCCTCTTTTTGTTTTCTTTGTATCCAGTGACTTTGGACTACTCTGGTCTGTTGAGGGCAGCAAGGAGTGCATATTCCAGGACATCTGAATTGTTACCATAGCCTTTGCTGAGTCCATCCCCAGTGCAGGAGTACAGAGTTTGCTGTGTTTGCGTACTTCCCTGAATGCAAACATGTAAATGTCCGAGTGCATGAGGCCTTACAATGGGTGACAAGTTCACTTTAAAGATTACCTAGCCTAGTCTCGTTTCTGCTTCTGTCTTTGTAACGTTAATGAAAGATGCTTCAGATATCTGCCATCAGAAGTGCTCAATGGATAAAGCCTATTTTTCTTGGGCAGAGGAACAGCAACACCATTAATGTAATGTCCTGTCCAGGGAAGTGTTAATAGAGCAATGTTCTGCAGGTCTTTAAGCTAGTTTATAATTGGGCAAAACTGCAGGTTCCTGGTCTTGATGTGGTTTCCCAACTGCCGTTTAGCCTCCCGGACACTGAATCATCAACATTGGCATCAACACACTGCCTATTATACCTCCAAATATAGTAATGCTGTGCAGCCCAGCCCTTCATAGCACCCTTTACTTTTCAAACTGCAGCTTCACACATGCACCATACAAAGAAAGGCCTTTCCTGTATTAACGGCTCTCCTTACTAGTCACACTGCTGCACTGTGTACAGCACATTCAGCTAATCATAAGGCACATGCCACCCTCTAACGGATCACAGGACCTGTTCCCTGCTTAAGCTCCTCTGTGTTTAAATACTGGCCAGTATAAGTGACTGAATTACCGCGGAACTGTTTATTCAACAACGTCCGTTTCATTCCGTTTACTTGTTTATATCAATGTGTTTGTCAGTTAAGTGTGTGACCCCAGTGCATAGCACCCCCAAGAGTTTAACGGGCAGGAAAAGCTGAAATAATATTTTCCTACAGTACTGAATGGGCTTCTGTGTTGAAGCAAATGAGTCACAAAACACATTCACTAACATAAGCATATCATGCAGGATAGCACACACTTATTCACCCCATGTACACATCAACACACCACCTTCTATGAAAACTGCCACATTATATTCACAAAACAGAATTACATTTTCACAAAGTTACCATAAAGGGAATATAATACTCCGCTTTCAGTAAAAGTTGTGAACAAATGTATGTTTACACCAGAATATGATGAAGGCTGCCACAAACCTGGGGAATATGAACAACTGAAATACTCTTAAGCTGGTTTCATTTGATTTACCAACAATAAAGGACTTAGCTATAAAACAATGATATGGTCTTACCACAGTCATACTATTTTTTTTAAAGAGAACCTGTTGCTAGCCTATTCATTTAAAAAAAAAATTCTTCCCAAAAGATTACATGTGCAATTAATGTAATTTTTGCATTATAATTACTGTCTCTTGTATAGATATCCTAAAGCCCTGAGACTGCTACTGGGCTCCACCATCTTGGATGTCAACAACCCCAGCAGACTCAGAGATGTCACGTTTTGACACTCTATAGTATTACCCTAGGCTCCTCCTCTGGCAGCTACATAAAAGGATATATATAGGAAGGTAAGGGCAGTGGTATAGATGCTGGGTGACCACAGACAGTAATTAGACAATGCAAGAAGAGCAGAGGGCTATGACATGCAAGGAGGGAGGCAGCTATGCTAGGCATTGACTTCTTCCTGAGGTAGTCACATTTTCCAGTGAGTTCATAGGCACATTTCAAGTGCTTTTACTGGGCTTTTACCTGCAATTTTAGGTTGGTGACAGGGTCTCTTAAAAAAAAAAGCCTTTTTATAAATGTGCCCAGTGCTTTACTTGCTTTGGGAATGAATAAATGAATGAATAAGAATAAAGTCAGAAGGAGGAACTCCTATTACAAATGGCCCCTGAAGCAGCCCATAGATTAGGCTTTTTACTTGTTCAATCGGTTGGTTGGTTGGTTGGTTGGTTGAATGAAAAAAAAAAAATGACCCACTGTCACACTGTCTCACATTGTCACGTAGATCAGCATTTTATTAAATGCAAAGGTAATCTAGAAAATAGCACATGCACGCAAATAATTTGGCAGTAACTAGATGGGTGCAGCCATATTGAATAACTTTCTCATCAAGACCTGGAACCTACAATTTTCCCCAATTATAAAATAGCTTAAAGATAGTTGAAAGGAGCTTCTATTACCTTAAAGCCAGCCATAGATGGATCGAATCTCGGCCGGTTCAGCAGGGATAGGCTGAGATTCGATCCATCTATGGGCAGGCTGATTGTACCCTAGTCAATCCATAGATCGCCTTGGGTACAACCGGCATGTCAGATTTTTATCATGTAATTATTACCAGCGGCAATTAATATGAATGGATGCTGTAAATTAATACATGTTCACTTCACTTTACCTGTGTTAACACATCACCAAATCAAGCCAGTTGCTTCAGTTTGCTCAGCACTATTGTGTTTACCATGTGACAAATATTACTTAGAAATCTCACACAGATTACAGCAGATTACTCCATTATTTATTTTTTTTTAATTTAAATTTTATTTATTTTCCATATATATTGCACATTTCAGCATTATTCTCATACAAATTTACATATCTTTAATAACATTTCTAACTATCTCTATTCCCATTTACCACCCCTCCTCAATCTAATTTCCCCCCACCCGAGGAAGAAAAAAAAAAAAAAAAAAAAAAACCCATATAAACCCACCCACTCTGCATAATTCAATTATCCCTCTTCATACGCGAATATAGGGAATTTAAAACCTTCTATCCTTCTCACATAGTTACTCCATATATTTCACCATGTATTCTTCCCATGTTCTCCACCTCTTATAGAACAACCCCATCCTGTCTTCCTGCATATAACACAATCTCTCCATCTTACAAATTTGATTAGTTCTTTCCACCCAATCCTCTATCTTAGGCACCTCTGGTCTATGCCAAAACTTAGGTATCAGACCCTTCGCCGCATTTAGATAGCACCATATACCCGAATCCTTGTACTTATTTACTGATAACTCTGTACTATGTAGTAGACATACTGCTGGGTCCAGTCCTATCTTTATCCCGGAGATATTCTCAATTACTTGGACAATTATCTCCCAGAAACCTTGAATCTTTGGGCACTCCCACCATATATGATATAATGTGCCTATTTTTCCACATCCCCTCCAGCACTCTAGTGAATTTTCCCCACATATCTTATACTCAATATTCGGTGCAATGTGCCATCTCGTTAAACATTTATAATTTACCTCCACCTCTCTCATACTTATATTCTCGTGTATTAATCTATATATTTTCCTTTGTTTATCCTCATCTATCTCTATTCCTAGATCTATTTCCCATTTACCTATATACCTTGGTTTTGTGTAAGTGTCTAACTCAGTGAGGGTTTTATAAATTTTTGCAGTGCCTCGCCTCCCGTCACCTCGTGTTTCTAACAACCTCTCAAACAGGTTCCAATCCTCTCTCGATCTCAACGGTTTTGGGAGGTTTCTGACAAAGTGTTTTAATTGGTGATATTTCCATTCATCTATTTTAATAAAAAGTTCCCTTTTATCCCCTTTCAAATCCCCAAGTGTTCTCAATTCCTGTCCTTCCATTATATCTCTCAGTTGGATATCTTCTTTTCTAATCCATTTCCCTGTACTTTCCTCCTTACCTGGAGGAAAATAATCCGTATTCCTCAGTGAAATTAATTGCGAGTTAAAATCCCATTTCATAAATTTATGCAATTTATCCCAAACTTTAAAAACATTTAATGTAAAAACACTCGTGGTATCTTTAAGCCCTCTATATTGTGCTGGTGCCCATATAATTCTCTTCAATGTAACTCCACTTAATTCATTCTCAATCTGAACCCACCTTTTCCCCGCAAAATTATGTGTCCAATCATAAATTCTCGCTAGGACTACTGCTTTATAGTACCTCTTAATATTTGGCACTCCCAAGCCTCCTCTCTCTTTATTTCTATTTAACAAGTCATATGATATTCTAGGTTTTTTATTTTTTCATATATATTTTGTTAACATCTTTTTTATTACTTTAAAAAAGACCTCCGGGATTTTGATTGGAATCATCTGAAATTTATAGAGGATTTTTGGTACGATTATCATATTTATCAGGTTTATACGGCCTATCCAGGATGGGTTACCTCCCTCGAATCTCCTTAGTTCCTTCTTAATCTCATTTAAGAGTGGGATATAATTTAATTTATACAGGTTTGTACATGAAGCAGAAAGTTTCACCCCCAAATACTTTATCTCTCTGTTTTTCCATATAAAGGGGAATTCTTTTTGTATTTTTTCTTTTTCACTGTTTGACAGGTTTACATTTAAGATCTCAGTTTTAGTTGGATTGATTTTCAAGTTTGATAGCTCCCCATAATCCTTTAAGCTCTTCATTAGATTTGGGAGTGTTATCCTAGGATTTCCCACATAGAACAATAGGTCATCCGCATAGGCAGCTACTTTATGTTCGACTTCCCCAATCTGCACTCCTTTTATATCTAAATTCTTCCTAATAGTTGCCAATAATGGTTCTAATGCCAATATATACAGCAATGGAGATAGTGGACATCCCTGTCTAGTTCCATTTGACATTCTAATCGGTTCCGACCTCTCACCATTAACCATTACTATCGCAGAGGGCTCTCTATACAGCTTCCCTATCCACTCTCTCATTCTTACTCCTATTCCTAGAGTTTCTAGGGTATCCATCATAAAACTCCAATCCATTCTGTCGAATGCCTTTTCAGCATCGATCGAAAGTACTAATACCGGGGTTTTCCCCTTCCTAGCTTTCTGGATAAGCAACAGCGTTCTTAGGCCATTATCTCTGCCCTCCCTCCCTGGGACAAAACCCACCTGGTCCCCCTGGATCCATTCTGGCATAAGATCTTTTAATCTATTTGCTAGGACCTTTGCATATAGTTTGGTGTCTATGTTCAAGAGTGATATCGGTCTATAGCTAGAGCACTGAGAGGGATCCTTCTCCTCCTTTTGTATCAACACCACCTGGGCCTGTAAAGATTCCCCTCTCATCTCCATCTCTCCTCCCAGGGCATTCATATATTTCTTCAGTTTGGGTATTAACAGGTCACTGTATTTTTTATAGTATCTCACTGTGTAACCATCTGGGCCCGGGCTTTTCCCCGTCGAAGTATTCTTTAATGCTCTTATTATTTCTTCCTGTGTGATTTCCAAATCAAGGGAATTCAGTTGATCATTACTTAACTTCGGTAATCCTGCCTTTTTTAAATATTCCCTTCTTTTCTCTCTTCTCTCATTTCCGTTTATATTTACTGGGTCTTGGGAGGCAATATTATATAGCTTGCTGTAATATTCTTTAAACACCTCGATGATCTCTTTAGTAGAGTAAACCATTTCCCCCTTGGAGTTTTTTATTTTCTCTATATAATTCCTATTTTTTTTTTCCTCAAGGCTCTCATTAAATATTTTCCTGGTTTATCTCCCCATTTATATCTCTCACTTGCAACTTTATTAAAGACTCTTCTCTTCTCCTCCTCCATCAGTAGCTCTAGTTCTTCTTTCTTTTTTATCACCTTCTGTCTTATCTTTTCTGATCTTTTATTTTTATGTAACTGCTCTAACTCAGCTATTTCTTTTAACAACCCAGTAAGTTTTTCTCTTCTTTCCCTTTTCTTTTTTGCCCCGGACGCATTATTCTCGCATAACTACGCATTATTACGCATTAACACAATAATTACGCATTAACTCCATTATTTAGTTCTATTTGTCTGAACATCTCCATCAAATACACAAAAAATAGAAGTAGATCAAATAATATTAGACTTTCAGGTTGAAGACTGCCATTAATGTCTTCCTTTAGCAAGTGCATAGCCAGCCAAAACTTTATTTCTGTTGTTTTAGATAGAAACAAGAAACCTTATAATCTCTGTCAGGTATTTATTACTGCTGGGAAGATGTTCCCCAGGAGCAGGAACAGGAACAATATGGAAATTCCACCTTCGTGATCAGTCTCCCTACTGGGAGATTTCTTTTTAACCTCTTTTTCAGTGACAGTTTTCACATTTTAGATTCCCCTTCACTTTCTGTCTAGCTGACAGCTGTCACTAGAAGAGGGAGTTTCTGTAACCCCCCTCCCCAACAAATTCACAAGCAGCACTGGCCTCTATTGTAAACTTCTGCCACTTTCTCCAAAACTTTAAAGAAAGCATAATAACTAAAGTTCCGACCCAAATATTATAACCCTTGCATACTTGCAGATACAGGTGAAACTCGAAAAATTACCGTATTGTGCAAAAGTTAATTTATTTCAGTAATGCAACTTAAAAGGTGAAACTAATATATGAGATAGACTCATTACATGCAAAGCAAGATAGTTCAAGCTGTGATTTGTCATAATTGTGATGATTATGGCTTACAGCTCATGAAAACCCCAAATCCACAATCTCAGAAAATTAGAATATTGTGAAAAGGTGCAATATTCTAGGCTCAAAGTGTCACCTGCAAAGGGTTCCTGAGCCTTTAAATGGTCTCTCAGTCTGGTTCAGTAGGATTCACAATCATGGGAAAGACTGCTGACCTGACAGTTGTGCAGAAAACCATCATTGACACCCTCCATAAGGAGGGAAAGCCTCAAAAGGCAATTGCAAAAGAAGTTGGGTGTTCCCAAAGTGCTGTATCAAAGCATATTAATAGAAAGTTATGTGGAGAGGAAAAAGTGGAAGAAAAAGGTGCTCAAGCAGCAGGGATGGCCGCAGCCTGGAGAGAATTGTCAGGAAAAGGCCATTCAAAAGTGTTGGGGACTTTCACAAGAAGTGGACTGAGGCTGGAGTCATTGCATCAAGAGCCACCACACACAGACGGACATGGGCTTCAAATGTCGTATTCCTCTTGTCAAGCCATTTCTGAACAACAAACAACGTCAGAAGCGTCTTACCTGGGCTAAAGAAAAACAGACCTGGTCTGTTGCTCAGTGGTCCAAAGTCCTCTTTTCTGCTGAGAGCAACTTTTGCATCTCATTTGGAAACCAAGGACCCAGAGTATGGAGGAAGAATGGAGAGGCACACACTGCAATGTGCTTGAAGTCCAGTGTGAAGTTTCCACAGTCTGTGTTGATTTGGGGAGCCATGTCATCGGCTGGTGTTGGTCCACTGTGCTTCATTAAGTCCAGGGTCAACTCAGCCGTCTACCAGGAGATTTTGGAGCACTTCATGCTTCCTTCTGCAGATGAGCTTTATGGGGATGCTGACTTCATTTTCCAGCAGGACCTGGCACCTGCCCACACTGCCAAAAGCACCAAAACCTGGTTCAATGACCATGGGATTACTGTGCTTGATTGGCTAGCAAACTTGCCTGACCTGAACCCCATAGACAATCTATGGGGCATTGCCAAGAGAAAGATGAGAGACATGAGACCGAACAATGCAGAAGAGATGAAGGCTGCTATTGAAGCACCCTGATCTTCCATAACACCTCAGCAGTGCCACAGGCTGATAGATTCCATGCCACGCCGCATTGAGGCAGTAATTGTTGCAAAAGGGGCCAAAACCAAGTACTGAGTACATATGCATGCTTATACTTTTCAGAGGTCCGATATTGTTCTATGTACAATCCTTGTTTTATTGATTGCATGTAATATTCTAATTTTCTGAGATTGTGGATTTGGGGTTTTCATGAGCTGTAAGCCATAATCATCACAATTATGACAAATCACGGCTTGAACTATCTTGCTTTGCATGTAATGAGTCTATCTCATATATAAGTTTCACCTTTTAAGTTGCATTACTGAAATAAATGAACTTTTGCACGATATTCTAATTTTTCGACTTTCACCTGTACATTTTCTGGTTTGATGCATTTAATAATATTGGCTAAATGTTACTATTTATTTTTATATTTTTGTTTGTAGGTGCAGAATGACACGTATTTCTGTAAAACACCCACTATTTTCCTAAATATTAAATGTCAAAAATGTTTTTGTTACTGTAGGTTAAAAAAAGTACTGACTTCGGCCAAGTGATGCACTCTAGTGAACAAAAGCTCTCAGTGGGGTTCAAGAAAAAAATGGATTTTTAGATTTCCTTGAGTGTTGATTTGATGTTTCAAAACAACGCAAAACAAATTACCGTTTGAGCAAATAAACTCATATGTAAAAGATGTACTAGACTGTAAAAAGTAACAAATGAAAAATACTTGCCACAGACGTGTTCAATTGTTGGTATTGCTGCAAGTTTTTTCATCTTTTTTTTGCAAAAAAGGGTTAAATTTATGCAGACTGAGTAGCAATTTCAAGTAATGCACCAGCGAAACTAATGCAAAGTGATAAAGTTAATTTAAAAAATCCTTATGGCAACATCTTACTGACAGCAAAGAATGATAGCCTGAAAGAGGACATCTCCTTTAATTAGATAATTTGCAACATGAAAGAATGTCAGCTGAACGTCTGAATTAAATTTTTGAGATCAAATTCAAGGAAAGGTATTATACCAAAGTGGCTTAACAGAATGTTCAGTCTCTTTTACAGAATACAGCATCCTTTATAAATAGAATAGTCATTCCACTTAGCATTTGTAATCACTTTCTGCCTTTGAAAGAGAATAGAATAATGTTGTTCAATAAAAATGGAAACACAGCACCGTCATATCTACCCCCCATTGTTTATTAAATGTATTTCATTAATGCAACATATATTCCACAGGAAAAATTCGATTAAACAAATAATTACATTTAAGATGCATAAACATATGTATTAAAATGGGTGATTGCCAACAAATATGTACTTTACTGGCTTTAATAATACTCTCACATTAGTCATGTAGGTTTACCAAAGGGCTTGGGTCTATTTTGAAAACTATAAAAAAAAAAAACTATAAAAAAAAGGATGCTTGCACTAACTAACCAGAATTAGCATCCCTATTCTAATGTGCTGGAAAAAATAACCCTAATAAGGACAAATGAAGAAAAAAACACATTTACTAGTGAGTGAGGATGGTTTAGAACCTCAGTCAGCATTTTATTCCTGTCTGGGTCCCCATAAGGGAGATTTGCCCTTACTTCCAGACTTGGTGAGAGGAGTTGGAACAAGAAACAAGGTTAACAACCCCCTAAACAAGTACAAAAGAACTGATAAAAACACATTTTTTAGGCTTTCAGCCTTTGTCAGAATTGTATTGCTGTTGGTGTACTGGATATGAAGAATTCCTCCAACTGTACGGGGTCAGACAGAACAGGTAGAGAAGAAAATTTGCCCTTACTTCCAGTCTTGGTGAGAGGAGTTGGAACAGGAAACAAGGGTAACAACCCCCTTAACAAGTACAAAGGAATAGAAAAAAAACAAATTTTTTAGGCTTACAGCTTTTGTCAGAATTTTATTGTTGTCCATGTACTTGATATGGAGATTTCCTCCAACTGTAAGGGGTCAGACAGAACAGGTAGAGAAAAAAAATTGCCCTTGCTTCCAGTATTAGTAAGAGGAGTTGGAACAGGAAACAAGGGTAACAAAACCCTCAACAAGTACAAAGGAATAGAAAAAAAACAAATTTTTTTAGGCTTACAGCTTTTGTCAGAATTTTATTGTTGTCCATATACTTGATATAGAGATTTCCTCCAACTGTAAGGGGTCAGACAGAACAGGTAGAGAAGAAAATTTGCCCTTGCTTCCAGTCTTAGTAAGAGGAGTTGGAACAGGAAACAAGGTAACAACCCCCTAAATAAGTACAAATTAATTGATAAAAACAAATTTTTTTAGGCCCACAGCCCTTGTCAGAATTTTATTGTTGTCCGTGTACTTGATATGAAGATTTCCTCCAACTGTAAGGGGTCAGACAGAACAGGTACAGAAGAAAGTTTTCCCTTACTTCCAGTTTTGGTGAGAGGATTTGGAACAGGAAACAAGGTAACAATCCCCTAAACAATACAAAGGAATTGATAAAACACATTTTTGGCTTACAGCCTTTGTCCGAATTTTATTGTTGTCCGTGTACTTGATATGGAGATTTCCTCCAACTATAAGGGGTCAGACAGAACAGGTAGGGAAGAAAATTTGCCCTTGCTTCCAGTCTTAGTAAGTGGAGTTGGAACAGGAAACAAGGGTAACAACCCGATAAACAAGTACAAATTAATTTATAAAAACACATTTTCTTAGGCCCAAAGCCCTTATCAGAATTGTAATGTTGTCCATGTACTTGATATGGAGATTTCATCCAACTGTAAGGGGTCAGACAGGACAGGTAGAGAAGAAAATTTGCCCTTACTCCCAGTTTTGGTGAGAGGATTTGGAACTGTAAACAAGAGTAATAACCCCTTAAACAAGTACAAAGGAAGACTTGTGATTCCCTCCAACTGTAAGCAGTCAGATAGAACAGGTAGAAAAGAAAATTTTCTCTGTGGGTAAACAGATAACATTTAAAACCTGAACAATAAAACCTCAGTCAGAATAGAAAGCAATTAAACATGACAAAGTTGTAATCCCTCTCCACTGTATCCTAATTTAAAAAAAAAAAAGTTTGGACTGGGGTTTGACTTTAACGACTCCTCTTATAGGAACACAAACATGTCCAATGAAATTATTGTTGTCCAATGAAATTGTTTCAAAATGGGTAGATATGAAAGATGTACAGTACAAGTGAATCTTAGATAGCTGTGAGCTACATTGATAAAAATGAGAATATATATTTGACCTTTACCAAGAACAGTTGATTTACGTGTGATGACCAACTGACAGTTCAAGGCTGCATGCAACCCTCATGGTCTTCCCCTTCAGCCCTGCTGTCTAATTCTTGCAGCCTGTGAGCAAGACTTGGTTTACAGAATTTATTTAGTGGTAACATTTCTATTCTTGTCAGTGTTTGCAAAGCTAACAAGAAAAATGGCAGCTGCCTACAATACACTGCTAAATTTAAATGCTTCTACCACCCTATAATTGTATAGTATTATTAAACCTTAGTATAGTGCAACAATTCTACAAGATATTTAAATACATTACAATAATTTCTATTCATATCACTAAGCAAAACGGTTCCATTTTTAGGAGAAACTAAAGTTATAAAACGCAGTCTATTGGAATATGCCTGTCTTTGATTTAAAATAAAACTCCAGCTAAAATTATATTTTTGTAGAAAGAGTGGGGAAAGGTTAAAAGCTCCTCACTTCCTATTATATAGATACAACCTGCAGTAAGCAGAAAACGCTTCAAACTGGTGTCCTCATTGTATGGTAGTGCCTCTTTTTTGTGGTGACAACTGTATAAGTTTGAATTTCGCAAACAGTGGCCACCAGGACAAATAAAGAGGGAAGGCTAATGTGTATTGAAGTCCCAATTAGGCAAGAAGTGATTCCCAGCTCTCCATTAATTAATTCAAGAACAGGCAGATATCTCCTAACTCATCATTTTCAGAAAAAGATCTGACCATCTAAGGGTAATCTTAGTGTGAGACTGCTGCAAAAACCTACACTCATGTTTTAATGATCCACCATTGCAGTTCCCACAAGCAATTTTGGTCATTTATTAAAGAGAAAGTGAAATAAATGATCATCCTGAGGCCAAAAAATTGACATTTTGCATAGAAAATGGTTTATTGATTCTGAAAATCAATTAGAATGAGTAATTGCAGTGGAAATCAGCCTTGTGATATTTAGATGATAGAAGGAAAGGTAAATACACTGTATAAGATTAAAGTGAGGATAAAACAAAAAGAATATAAAATATTTTCAATTTAACATGCTTTAGTATATGAGATGGTAATATGAAAATAGTTTATATAACCCTCATATTCTGCAATAACCAACAGGGAACGATACAAATGTATAGAAATCCTAAGGCAGGAAGGACCAGCCATATATAACTCAGTATATATTAGAAGTTTAAATGTACCATTACCTGAGAATGGACTTTCCATGAGGCACATATAAATCTAAGCGCATAGTTAAAGAGCCTAGGGGAGGCTGGGGGAGCAGGTATCACTAATGGAATCTGTAGAATAGGTAAAGGAAAGAAACACTCATAGGTCAAAGGAAAGCAATAAGAGTTTGATGATATGTCAACAATTAGCATGGGAAGGTCATTGAACTATTGATGGAGCACTGCACACAACTGAAGAGAGTGCAATGTGGTGAAGGTGACAGACCTTCACAAAGATGTGTTTTTCAGGGAGTAATTGGCTGATAGCTGGGAAAACGTTCTATATTATGCAGTGTGTCCTCCAAAGGTGCTAAATACAAAAGTGGGAGGTGGTAGACAGGGAAGATGTCAGGAGCAAGACACGCTTTACAGATCTAAGCACATGCATTAGAATATATACAAGGGCAAGGGTAGGACAGCTAGTCAATGCTACAAAGGACTATAAGAAATAATTTAGTCCTTGGGGGAGAGTAAGATTGTAGATATATTAGTGAAGTGGTTGGAAAAGAACCACCAAGTCTGAACATGGCCAGACCATTGACTAATATTTTATTCATATCAGCAGTAAGGTAAGGGCTGATGTAAAAGATTATTTTCTGATTTAGCAGACCAAATTTTGCTGAGCTATAGTACTTGGGGATGGGAGGGGGAGTTAATGAAAGCAGAATTAAACAAGACCCCTAGAGGGCAAAGTTGTTGTGAAGGCGTGATAACAGCACAGTAAACTGTATGAAAATGTATCTAAATGTTTGATTATTATCTTCTACAATTAATTAGAAAACAATATAAAGGCATGACAGCAGTTAAGATGTGGATCTTATTCTCATTTAAAGAGGAACTTCACCCTTCCTAGCTATACCAAATTCCAACACTATAACAACTGTCTCTATATTACAATTAAAAATAAATAACATATTTACTAGTCCGTAGAGTCTGCCGTTGTCTTCCTTTCAGCCAAATATCCCTTAGGGCCACTCTGCTTCTGCCCTGCCATCCTGAGGTCCCATATGTCAGCTAAAGACCTGTGACATGTCTGCCCATGCATAGATGTGCAGCTAGTCTCTACCAGGTATATGGGACCTGGCAGAGACACATGGCATATCTGCACATGTGCAAGATCTCATGCTAAAACCTTTAAAGAGTGAATCCTGGGATGTATGATGTAGACATTCCAAGAGGCAGCAGGTGCCCAGCCTATGTCATCCACACCTAGGCAAAGAACAGTGCTATTGTATTATTAAAGAAATAAAAATGTATTTGGTAAATGTGTGAGAATTAAAGGTGGTCTATGATCACAGCATACACTTTTATTTTATAATATCAGCATTGTAATAATAATACAAACAATAGTTATTTTTGATGCTCCCATATAAGCTTACATGAAAAATCTCCTTTCATGTTGGGAGTTCTGCCTGTCTCCTGGCCATCTCTTTCCACAACTTGCTGCTTCTCCTCTGCTGTTTATTTTTCATTTCTAAGAACTACATATCCCATGATACCTTGATGCCTGCAAGCTGTGATTCCTGTACTGGCTCCGTCTCCTGAAATTCCTCTCAGCACCTCTGTAGGTCAGAAGGCAGGCTCTGTGAATGTGTAACCCAGCAGTGCCTACTCACAGGGCATAGTGAACACTTGTCACAAAATTAAAGGAAATAAATGTGTGGGGGATCTTGAAATACAATGTGGAAATGAATATATGGTTTTCCATTTTGACCATAGATGCAATTTAAAGACAGTATAATATCCTGTGTTTTTTGAGGTGGTGAGCACTTACAACCCCTAATATGCTGCACTTTCCATTTCCTCTACAGGACAGAAGAGCACAAGGGACCCTGACATCGGGAGAACAGTGGATGCCAGCCTTCATGTGACTTTCCTCTCCTCTCAGAATTCTGGTCTCCTCTTCCTTGCAACTGGAACAAGCCAATATCTCCTACTAGAACTGTCCAATGGGACCCTGAGGGTAAGGCTAAAACCTCCTGGAATTGATATATGAGAGAGTGAATGACCCTGAAAGAAACCATAGTAATAGAATATAACTATAGAAACACCATAAGTAAGCAAGTATATTAACCTCCCTGGCGGTATTCCCGAGTGGAGCCCGGGGTAAAGTTTCGGCACCACAAGCGGTAACCCCGAGCTACACTCGGGAATACCTTGCAGCATTGCTCCGGAATCTTCTCTTCACTTACCTTGTCCTGCGCTCCCGCGATGTCCCCCCTGCAGCGTCCCCGGCAATGTCCTCCAGCCGATGCCGGCATCCGTCTTCTGGGTTCCGTTCCCTGCGACGTCAGAACATACAGGGGACGGAACGGCGGGAAATTGAAAAATGTGAAAAGGTGACATTCACTAAATACACTAAAATCACATAGTAAAACATTACTGTATCAAACCATTTCACATACATTTTGTCCCTAGCGCTTTTCCTGTGCCCTGCCTGCATTTTTACTGTTCTTTCTGCCTGGAAACTGAGAAATGTCCATGGTGTCCAAAAAGCATTCCTTTAGGTCAAAATCGGTTTTAGACCAGCTAGAGAACAGCGATAGTAAATTAGAACCACTTGCAGAATTGAGTGATAATGATTTTTTGGGACATTCGTCATCAGACACTGAAAACGATTTTGTGACTTTGCTCAGTGATGTGCGAACTTGGCGCTATATTTCAAATTTCAGTGTTTTTGGTTTTATTATATATTTCAAATTTTAGCATACCCGGGATGTTTAATAGACTCTTGTTCGGACAGATTTCAGTGAGTTATTCCTAAAAATTACAGGCCTACAATAAAAAAACAACATATTTCCATGCAAAAAATGTACCGCTTGAGCACAGAAATACTGACATAATCAGACTGCTAGGGAGGCTACAAATGATTGAAATTTTCAACACAATGGGGTGATTTACTAAAACTGGAAGATGCAAAATCTGGTGAAGCTGTGCATGGTAGCCAACCAGCTTCTAACTTTAGCTTGTTCAAACAAGCTTTGACAATAAAACCTGGAAGCTGATTGGTTTCTATGCAGATTTTGCACTCTCCAGTTTTGGTAAATCAACCCCAATATATACTTATTTTGTTCAAGAAGTGTAGTATACTTTTGTCCAGTATAACCAGGTTTACAGCTAGGAATTTAAGTGTACTACAGCAATACACACAGATAATGCAGCATTTCTTAGCCTTCCCTTCACATACCTCTGATAATGTGTGTTTTTCCAACTTCAAGGTACTTTGTTTGCTCTGTGATAAATGATCAACATTGGTTCTCTCACTGCAATTCTGTGAAGGGTGTTGGAAATCAAACTAAGCAAACAATGACATGGTATAAGTTCATGTAATATAAGGAATCAGTAATATAAGGAAATAATTAATTTTTAACAATGCACTCACAGTGGTATTGTATTCATTACTTATAGGAGACACATGATGCTGGCTGTTAAACACACACAATTTTGTAATTAAAAGACAGTTTGAATTCTTTGAATTTATGTAATTTGCACACAGATTTGCAAACATGCCAACTAAAATGTCACATAAAACATGTGCACAGAGGCCCTTCCCAAAAACAGACTGCAAACAGGCGGGGGTTCTGTTTGTTCTCCTCATAGAAGAACAATATTTGCTTAAAGTGACACTAAACAATATCCTTATTCTCCAAAAATAATCCATACATATCCACTATGTAACGAAGAAGTACAGCCAAAGCTCGTTTGGCTGTACTTCCCTTATGGATCACAGGAGTGCAGTTTGTTCTGCACTCCTGTGACCCGTTTTCAGCCAACAGCGGGCTAAAGTCCACTGTCTGCTGACATCACTCAACCAGTCCAGGTTGGGGAAAGATCCTGACTTTAAATTCGGGATCCACCCAGATGTCTGGACCAGCACCTGGCTTAACCTCTTAGAGAGCTGCTGAGAGCCTGAGCCAGGCGCTCCCACACCTTCCACAGCCCAGCACTCCAGTGACCGCTGGGGGGGGCAGAGTAGACAGCAGTGGATGACAGTCACCACTTTCTGCTCAGAGCGGTGGGGAAAACTGAGCAATTAGTGGTGTCTGATCACTTATTTCTCACCTTCAGAGCTGGTGGAGGACAGATGTAGCACTGGATCCACGCTGCATCCACCTAGGTAAGTATGATTAAAAAAAACAACAACATACTTCTCTTTTAATGACCCCGTAGTCTATTTTACATTAAACCGATTCTTACTGTGTTTCTAAACCTCTCCTTTTCCCATTCACTTCAATTTGTTTGGAACAAACAGTGCATGTTAGTCACTGTCATGGACACTGCTCTATGCACACTACAATTCCCATAGTCTATTGCCCATAGTTCATCTTAGTAGCAAGCAGTGGCGGACTGACCATTCAGGCATTGCCCGAGGGCCCAGGGTCAGAAGGGGGCCCGGTGCTCCCTGGGCACAATTCACTGAGCAGTATCATACCACATCCGAGTATGTGGTAGGATACCGCATAGCATTTTTTAAAAAAAAGTTTGAATTCACCGCCTGAGTTATTTTATCAAGTCATGTGGTATTTTAATAGTGAAAACCATGCATTAATGTTTCAGCTGTCAGTGGGGTTCCCCACTGACAGCTGAATGTAAAAAAAAGACTTGCCGGCAATTAAAAAAATAATAGTGTGGGGATTTTGAGGGGAACCCCTGCGCCACAATTATAAAACAAAATGGCGTGGGGGTCCCCCCCCAAAATCCAAACCAGACCCTTATCCGAGCGTGCATTCTGGCAGGTCAGGAAAGGGGAGGGGGATGAGCAAGCGCCCCCTTCCCTCCTGAACCATACCAGGCCACATACCCTCAACATGGAATGAAGAGTATTTTGGCATGGATGTTCCCCTCAAAACCCATACCAGACCCGAACGGCTTAGTATGAATGGAGGGGGGACCCCACGATGTTGTTTTATTATTTTTTAAATTATTTTTACAGCCCTTTCCATGCAGCTGAGCTGCAATATGTAGGTGGGGTGTTGTGTGGGTGTGGCTTTGGCTTGAGTGTAGACGGAGACACAGGGGCCCCATTATCTCTTATCACTCCGCCCCTATTAGCGAGGAAGAGAGGGTGGCTATGCTCCTACCTACCATGGAGAAAAACATTGCCACCCTCTAAAAGGAAGTTAGATCTCCAAAAAAAGAGGAATTTGGAGATTTGGAGGAGGCTGAGAGCAATAGAAGGGACCTTTTTAAAGTTAAAATACATACTTCAATAGTATTTTTAAACCAAAGTTTAGTGTCACTTTAAATTTTAGATTTTTATTTTATTTTTGCCAAGCTGTCCATCTTTGTACCATTGTAATTCCAGAACAAGCACCGATTCTAATGGAATCAGTGGCAGTGAATTTATATCACACAGCGATCTTCTCCTACGCAGGCTCTTCATTAATGAGCTGCAGAGTCCAGCGATTGTTCTGCATAAAACAGTGCTCTGCCTCCAATAGTGATTTCTGGGGAAGAGGCTGGCATAAAGATAAACTGTGTATATATATATATATATATATATATATATATATAAATAATTTTAGGATCGGCAGTAAAATATATAATCCCTTTTAAATCAGGATATCATACACCATTTAGCCAAAGCACACTAGTAAGAAAGTTGGATATCCCTGTTTTATTCTGATGAGGTTAATTGTCACTAAAAAACTATTAGGGGTCTTCAAAAGGTTTCCGCACTTTTATACGTATATATAATAGAGTTTTAAGAAGTGTGGACATTTTTTGAAAGAACCCTCATATTAGAAATCCTGCAAAATATCACATGCCAGTGATGGTACCATCATCCATACAGAGAGGGACCAGGTAATTATTTATTCTGCTCTGCATAGTCATTGTGCTGCTGGTGAGTTGTTGCCAGGGACAGGATTGCTAGTGTGACATGGTGCTATAAGTCTATCTAAGTTTCTCAACATGAATCTACCGAGGACACTTCTCTTGCTTATAGAAACCAATGCAAGATTTTGCAGTACACGTTGGAAAACTAAAAACATGACCTATCATTGTGGCAGAGAGTAGAGTGGAGAGAATACAGGGAAAGGAGATGATGGCGCACATGTAATCCCCAAAGTGATGTATTCAAGAGCTAAAGTTTGATAGGAAATCTGTCCAATTAGTTATTGAATGTATGTGTGACAATGCTATAATAAACCCCTTAAGTACTTACTGGATACCATCAACTACTGATGGCCCAAAGGTGTTTCTCCAGTCTACAAATACAGGCAAGCTACACAGGTGAAGGAAAGGACAATCACTTTCTGCTTAGCTTATCAAAGCCCCCAACACAGTATTGTGGGTGGTATAAACAGAAAAGATGGCGTAGAAACTGATGTTATATTCATATGGGAAGTTTCAGTGGTGGTTGATTTATGCAGGATGGGTGATCCTCTATTGGATAAGAAGAGAGACAACTCCACATTGCCTCCCAGATTTGTATGTCTCCTGCAGAGGAGATACAAGAGTATACATCCAAGAGTTGCTGGGATTTCAATACATATTGATATGAAGTAGTAAACAGAAAGACAACAATCATTCAAAAAGCTCATTGGCTTAACTTAGGCAGATCATGTGTAACCAGGGCTACCCTTCAATGGGCACCCAAGAATGCCATTAAGAGCAGTGGCGTCACTAGGGTTGGTATCACCTGGTGCGGTAAAACATGGTGTCACCCACCAATATTTTTTTCCCATAAAACACTGCATATAATTGCAATAGTTGTGCCTTTATCCTCCCAGTGTAAATCCCCCCCAGTGTAAATCCTCCGGAGTGTATTCCCTCCCCCCATGTTAATCCCCCAGTGAACTCCCCCCAGTTTAATCTTCTTAGTATAATACCCCGATGTAAATCCCCCTAGTGTAAACCCCCCCCAACGTAATCCCCCCAAGTGTAATTCCCCCTAGTGAAACCCCCCCTAGTATAAAGCACCCTAGTATAAATCCCCCACAGTGTATCCCCTTACCATGTAAACCCCACAGTGTAATTTTCCCCAGTGTAAACCCCCCTATTGTAAATCCCCCCTTCTATAATCCCCCCATGTAATGCTCCCCAGTGTAATTCCCCCTGTTTAATACTCCCTAGTGTAATCCTCCAGTGTAATCCCCCCATTTAAATTCCCCCAGTGTAATCCCTCAGTGTAATCCCCCCTAATGTAATCCTCCCAGTGCAATTCCCCAAGTGTAATATGCAATCCCTCCAATGTAAAGCCACCAAATGCAATCTCCCAGTGCAAATCTTCTACCCAATGTAGCCCGGCTCACCTTCTCAGTTTACATTTCCCCCATTACAGACTTCAGATTAGCTTTGCTCTCCAGACAAATGTCCTTCTGCCTAGTCCCCTCCTCATTCTCTTGAGGATGTAATGTCAGAGTGGAGGAGGTTAGGTTAGGTATGCAGCACTGAGCAGCCAATATGTGTTCAGCTTGAGGCGGTCTGCCACACAGAATATTGGAGTGAGTAGTTCATTATGGCACGGTCCTGTCCCCGGAGGATATGCGTGGCAGGCCTGCACATCTGTATTGGCTGTCCCTCTCTCACGGCGGCCATGGGTGTCACCCCTCTCGCTGGTGTCACCCAGATGCGGTACATACCCCCCGCACCCCCATAGCGACGCCACTGACTAAGATTAATGTATATCTAAAGTCAAAACATTTTTTTGTTTTGGATACAGTAAGGAAGGGTTTTAGCCCATGTAAGGTTTATTTTTGCCATCTGTGTCCGACAGGAGATTTCACTTCCTGTCTCATAGACAAAACAGGAAGTGAGAAGAAATCCAAAGTGAGGGAATCCCTAGTTGTCACCAGGGTCACCAGAACTAATGTGCCCACTTAACCATTTCCCCTCTTACTGCTCTGGTGAATCTGAGAGTTCTTATCCCTCTGCATTCTATCACAACCACAAAAAAAAGTTTTGCCTTTAGTTACAGTTTAAACCAAAAGAAGGAGCGCCAAGCCAGATTCATAAAGGAGTCCATAACAGCTTTAAATATTAAAAAGACAGACAACACATTGGAGGGGGGCAAAACAAGTTCTCTCTTCATCAAGGCTCTGAAATATTTGAATAGACCCAAGGAAGCAGATACCAGCAAAATCTTACATTTACTGGTAGCAAAGGAATCATGTGGGACAGACTTAGACCAGTGAAACAGCTTTTCACTACTTTATGAATTTGGTCCAATACTCCTTCTTTTGGTTTATGCTTCTAGAGAGGAGGGAGTGATATCCTCCATAATGTAGGATAGGATTTACCATATAGAAGTATGAAAGAAGTATGGGGACTGCCAATGCTGGCCTCCTTTCAACAATACTAGTTTTGCTGAATGCATCTGACTTAAATATTTTCAGTGGAAGCCTCCATAATCTCTCATTACAGAGTCCCTTAAGGTTGGGTAAGGTCTTCTAAAGTGAAAGGGATACTCAGAATTCTTGGCTTAAATCATCATTTGGAGAGGACTAAAAATGCTATACAAATCTCTGTGCCTTTATTAGTGTAGTGCTACCCTCCTGAGGGCCGCTGTGTTATGGGTACCCCTAAGCTTCTCTCTGCACAGCCAGGCAACAGGTATTTCTCACGCAGACTTGCATCCAAAAGACAGTGACCAGTCCATGGGCTTGATATTGTTGTTTTAGCAGAGGAAATCAACTTGGATAGGGAAATAGGGATTATGGGATGCTCAGTTGGCTTGGATCAATGGAAGGGGGACACATGTACAAAGGCAGATCCTGGACTGTTCTTTTCTTGAAAGCTGTCAGTCGTTGTGGATCAGTAGCAAAAGCCCTTTATGAGCGAGGAACTAGCAGCCCCTCAAAAATCAGCTTAACTTCTTGTAACTACATACAGGGATGTCTTCTGTCCCTCTGTAGAGCTGCTCCCAGCTCCAAAGCCTGCAAACACCACTATCCCTCCAGGCTTCTTGGAAGATCTCCCAGGGCAAGGATAAGGACTGAGCCCTTAGAAAGCTTGCTATGTGTGGCCGTCTTTCCCCTTGTAGATCCCAGAGAGTGCTGCTGTACTCACTCTGTCCTCCTTGCTCCCTGCAGCTCCAGGTCCCAATCCCATTCACATCTTACTGCTGAATGTATCCTCCTGAGCTGGCCCGAGCCCAGGCTGGAGGACCTAGGAGACCCCTCCTAGGCACCGACAGTCTCCTCAGCACTCCATCTTCTACCCGTCTCCTCTGTCAGCCTGACTTTCCCATATTTATGGGCCAGTCCACCATTCTACCAGAGCCTCCAAACCTAGGATTGGCCTGACTCCCATGAACATGCAGATTAGGTCTCCTTTTCTTCCTGCTTACCAACTTCTGGATGGTTCTATGGTCCTCCAGAGTCAGGAGGAGGCGAGGCAGCCACAACCTGCTGAGTCATCCAGCTGACCTGCAATAACCTGACCTCAATCACAGACTCACACAATTACCATGAGTCATACCAAATGATTGTACCTACAATTCACTACAGTATTCTAGCAGCACACTAGAGGGTGCTATACTAGCATATAGGAGCAGTACTAAAACAATCATCATGCCAACACTTACTGCCTCTCAATGTGTGTACCTTTAGCACACACAAAACACAAATCAAGGATTGGGAAAAAATAGATCACCTATCAACAGTATGCTAAGCATACACAAAATCAGTTGCAAGGCATGCTGCATAATTGATTGGCTGTCAAAAAAATTTGGGGCACAACTGGTTGAAGAGGAACCACATCCAATTATATACGTAAAGACAAAAAAAGAAAAAAAGGATTTTTTAGGGCCACATTAAACTCTCTCGATAGTGGGTTCTACACTTATTACAATTAAAAAACAAATTTTATTCACAACATGATTCATAAAAAATTATACAATGATAAAAACAGTCTGTCCAATGCTAAAACTGGATAATAAAATGAAAGTCCCTGAAGTAGCACTTATCCTGCTAGGCCACAATACTTATAAATTATTTCAGACATATACAAATTATAACACAGTAGATACGTTGGGCCAGAAAGCAGGAGGATAACCACAGGTCTTAATGCGTTTCACCAGTTTTTGGCTTCATCAGGAACCAAGTGCATAGTCATAACTTTATTTATAGAATTGTATCCGAACAGGGAATAACCCAGATAGCCCTGGATAGGAAGAGACACAGTGGAGTCTGAGTGGCTATGTGAGGCCTACTGTAGGCAGCCAAAAGTCTATAGCTTGATGGATGTAAACATCTAAATCCTCTAAAGATATAGATCCTCTTTCTCTGTAATATCAGTACTGGGCCATAAAACTGCTTGACATCAAAGATTTTAGTCCTTGGCCAGTCCCCCAGTATGGTGCCCAAACCTTGTCCCAAGACTGCTCCAAACGTTCCATCAACTTTTAGCAACTACTGCAAGCCAATAGACCTGAATGGATGCCAACTCCAGTTGGTTCTCTGTTAATATTTCATGTATATTTTAAGTTGCAATGTAGATTTGTTGCTTGCACTGATGCACGTTTCACTAGTTGGTTGCTTTCTGCCCATGGCCCATTCAAAGCAGAAAAACAAGCGGCTATCATGAATGTTAGTTTTTTGGGGGGGTTTTTGGTAAGTTTCCCTGCCTATCAAAAGCTCCTTATCCATATTCAGAATTGCATACTAGCCACCTCCACATAACACAATTCGTGAACCACGCTAAGAAGGAGAGCTCTGACAAAAGGGACTGTAATGCAAATAACAGATACAAAAAAGAACAAAAAAAGATAAAAATGTAAAGAGACGGACACAGATATGCACATTTCCAGATGAAAAATACACATCATATATTAATGTGATTTCTTAGCTGAAAAACAGATGTACACCTTAAAATAAAACTCTTTAAACGCTTATATAATCAGAGGTTTGCATGGATGCTGGGACAAATACTTGCAAATATAAACTACTGTTATAAATCAGTTTGTTCTTATAATCCTAATTAAGACCAGATGTCTGCTTAGGGACCTAGAAATTATCCTTAGCTGCCCCCATCTGTCCATGCATACTCACATACACACAATACACACCTCCTCACATCCACTCAGAAAGCAAACAGCGCAGACGCAGGCCGAGCTGTTCTAAATTCTGTACACAATGCTTAACTCCTATACACTGCATTCTGTCAATCCTAGTGTTATACAAAGAAGAGGTACATACAATATATGAAAATATATATTTATACCCATCTCTTAGTTGGGTAAAAGAGAATTATAAGATGACTATTGCAACATGACATCATCGCCCATATTATTATTATTACTATACAGTATTTATAAAGCGCCAATAGTTCGCTCAGCGCTGTACATTACAGAGGGGGACAGAACATGTGACAGAACAATACCAATACAATGCAAAACATGAGGGGATTGAGGGCCCTGCTCTTTCGATCTTACAATCTAGGAGGGAGGGGATAGTGGTACAGGAGGAGATAGCTGTGGGGGATGGAGTGGTAGGAAGAGTGGAGGTCGGCAAGTTAGCAGGGGGTGGGGTAGGCTTCCCTGAAGAGATGGGTTTTCAGGGTGCGCCTAAAGGAGAGGAGAGTAGGTGATAATCTGATGGGTTGGGGCAGGGAGTTCCAGAGGATGGGTGACACCCTGGAGAAGTCCTGGAGGCGGGCATGGGAGGAGGAGACCAGGGAACTAGAGAGAAGGAGGTCTTGTGAGGAGCGGAGTGTGCGTGCTGGGCGGTACTTGGATATTAGGTCAGTGATGTAGTTCGGGGCAGTATGGTGGACAGCTTTGTACGTCAGCGTTATGATTTTGAATTTGATCCGTTGCGCAATCGGAAGCCAGTGGAGGGATTGGCAGAGGGGGGTGGCGGAGACAGAGCGGTTGGAAAGGTGAATGAGTCTGGCAGCCGTATTCAGGATCGACTGAAGCGGGGATAGCCAGTGGCGAGGCAGGCCAGTGAGGAGGGAGTTGCAGTAGTCGAGTCATGATATGATGAGGGAGTGGATGAGCTGTTTAGTGGTTTCTTGGGTTAGGAACGTGCGTATTTTGGCGATGTTGCGGAGGTGGAGTCTGCACGAGTTTGTTAAAGATTGGACTTGGGGCTGAAAGGATAGGTTGAAGTCAAGAATGACACCAAGTACTCTGGCCTGCGGGGCGGGTTTGATGGTGGCGTTGTTCGATGTGATAGAGAAGTCAATGGGGGGTGGTGTCCGGGCTGGGGGGAAGACAAGAAACTCTGTTTTGGAGAGGTTCAGTTTAAGGAAGTGGAGCGACATCCAGTCTGATATGTCGCTCAGCAGGTGTGTGATTCGGGCGGAGACCGAGGGGGTGAGGTGGGGGGTTGAGAGATAGTTTTGTGTGTCGTCGGCATAGAGGTGGTAGTTGAAGCCGTGAGAGTGTATGAGTTAGCCAAGGGAGGAGGTGTAGATGGAGAAGAGAAGGGGCCCGAGGACAGAGCCTTGAGGGACCCCAACAGAGAGGGGGAGTGAGGGGGAGGTGGTAGCATTATAGGTAACGCTGAAGGAGCGTTGTGACAGGTAGGATGAGAGCCAGGAGAGAGCAGAATCTCTGAGGCCGAGGGAGTGTAGTTTTTTTGAGGAGGAGGGGGTGGTCGACTGTGTCGAAGGCCACAGAGAGGTCAAGGAGTAGGAGCACTGAATAGTGGCCATTAGTTTTGGCGGTTAGCAGGTCGTTAGAGAGTTTGAGTAAGGCAGTTTCGGTGGAGTGTAGGGGACGGAAGCCGGACTGTAGGGGATCGAGGAGGTTGTTGTCGTTGAGGTGAGAGCATAGGGGGGTGTAGACTAGGCGCTCGAGGAGTTTAGATGTAAATGGGAGCAGGGAGATGGGTCTGAGGTTGTTCGGGTCATTGGGGTCCAGGGAGGGCTTTTTAAGTATGGGGGTGATGTGTGCATGTTTCAGAGGGGAGGGGAAAGTGCCGGAGGAGAGGGAGAGATTGAAGATGTGGGTGAGGGAGCGTAGGATGGAGGGGGAGGGAGGTCGTAGGAGTTGTGAGGGGATAGGGTCGAGGGGGCAGGTGGTGAGGCGGGCATCAGAGAGGATCTTGGAGACTTCCTCGATGGT